>NW_005841908.1:1701769-1742880 GCF_000455745.1 Alligator sinensis
TCATTTCTATATTCTGCTTTGTGTTTTTTTCTCTCTCTTCCTTTCTTTATTTGTATGATTAGTTTTCTCCCTGAGTTCCTTTATTGATGCCCATCACCATACTTTGACAATTATTTATGTGATGGGACTTGTTGCCAATATGCTGCAGGGGAAAACTTGATTTTCAGCAGTTAAGTTGTACAGTCTCTTGGAACAATTTCCCATCTCTGTTATCTGTGCATTAAATCTGGGTGGCTGAATCAGTTTGTTAAAAGGAATCCAAAACATGCTGAAAATGCAAAACTTCAAGTTACATTAAATGTGGGATGTAATGAAGCATAGTGGGTTAGAGCTAATAAATAACCACTATACCACCCTGGCCACCATATTTTCATGCCACAACCCAGAAACCTATTAAACATAAGTAATTATCACCACACCTCCCCAGGAAATGTTATCCACAAAATGGCCCTTGGACAGATTAATGCTTCCTTTTTCAGCAATAAAGTCTTGATTTTCAATTTTTGGTACAATTAAGAAGCATTGTAAAACATTTTTATTATCTTTTTGCTCAGTCTGAGAGGCAATTATTGCACTGTTTGTATATGAAGCAAACTATTCAAGTATTAGTCATTTTCCTTGTTATTAGCTTCTGGCTTAAATTGTGTTATAATGAATTATGGACACATTTGTGATCACACAGAGTTTGATTTCATTTGCTACTGTGTGGCAACAGGAAACAAAGAGAGACAGCTCATGCCCTAGAGGTGTGGCCACTAAGAGGATATTGCTCTAATGTGTAAGAGTGATGTTCAGGGCAACCAGACATTTATTTAAGAAAAAGAATCAAGTGCAGAATTGTTTTCTCTCACCCTTTTAAGTTATCTTTCATTGTTGAGTTCCACGTTCACTCTGCACGGACTTGCTGAAACAGGTTTTCATCTACATGAATGGCATTTTTCAAAATGTTCACTGCTACTACTAGATAAAAGATAAATTTACTCCATTTTACTCCAAGTAAGGCCTTCCCTGAGTGCCATAATCAGGCAAAAACCCTAGTGAAAACAAAAGAACTTTCACTGTGTGAGAATTTTGACCCATTCAATCCTGGGTCATAAACACATAAAATGCCATCTAATAACCTCTGACACAAAATTTAATGAGCAAGATCTAAGGGCCAAGCCCTAGAGAAAGATATCATTGAAGGCACAAGAACTTTATTTGTCCATTTGAGTCACAGGTACAATAAACCAAAGGAAAGCGACTCATCTGTTCTATTTCCCTGGAAGGCCTTTACCTTTGGCCTTAAGGGACTCTCTACTAATAATCTTATTCCAAAGTTCTGTGCTAGCATTTGCTCAAACACCCAACAATTGTGTCTGCAGCTGATGCAAGGTGATGACCTTTCTCTGCCTGACCACACTGAAACACCTGGGAAATGACCCATTATTTCCTTTCCTCCCAACAACAAAAAATAAAATAAAAAAAATATGGAAAAGCAACAAAAAGAAGTGTCTGAACTTTACCTGCTCACAGAAAAACACTACTGAGTGAATGCCTTGACTAATTTAATTCCCATTTGCTTTGCAGTAATATACCCTTTGTAAAGGTTAGAATTCCATCTGCCCATTCTTCCATCAGAGACTCTAAGAAGTCCCAGCTGCAGATGTGGCAGCCCCAGTGCAAAAAGAGCAACAGCTTAAGCAGTCTCATTTCCAACCTAAATATGAAAGCTTTTTTCTTGAAGGAAAAAAAAACTGTCCCAAATCACTATTTTTGAGCAGCTCTACGGCTCCATAAATAAGAGGAATAGCTAAAGAAAGGTAGGGATAGCTGAAGGTAGCCTTATAATAGCCCACTAGACAGATCTCCTGATCTTAATATCTCCCAAGCAGAATCGCATTCCCTCACCTCTCTTACCTGACAGCTTTTTGAAGAACACAGATCAAAAGGCTGAACTTCCAATCTGAAGGGTGACCCATCTGCTCTCCCATCTCACTCTGTTCCAGTGGAATTTTTTAGATGTCAGAGGAAACCCAGAGGAACTCTTTTTATAAGGAAGTA
The DNA here is from genome assembly GCF_000455745.1 of Alligator sinensis. NCBI lineage: Eukaryota > Metazoa > Chordata > Crocodylia > Alligatoridae > Alligator > Alligator sinensis. The sequence continues at coordinate 1,703,813 of NW_005841908.1, forward strand.
GTTAAATCCAATTTGCATTAAAGTAAAATAACAGTCTTGAATTATTTCAGTAAACTGTGACATCATATACAGAGTTGCAGTTAGCACAATTAGTAAATCTCAGTGTATAATTACCTTGTGTAAATTCTACTCTGAATTAGACCGCAGAATTCAGAAATACCAGCACTGAAGTCAGTGACCCCAGATGAAGGAAGTATCCCTGTTATGCAAGACACAGGGCACAGTTCTGATCTCTCAGCAGTTTTATGGTGACTTAGGTAGAGTTCTACCAGATTTAGCCACTTCCCTGACCTACTTAAGATGCTGTCAAAGTACAACTAAAAATGTAAAGCCTTATTTTTATCTCCTTTACACCTAAGTCGGAAATAACCCCATCCAAATCAATAGGGCTACACCAATGGAAAAAACTGTGAGAAATTAGAATCAGTTGTAATTCAATAAAGTCATGGCCTTAGGCAATTGAATCCAGGCCTGGATCTTGGGCTATGAATCTCACATTTAATTCCTGGGGCTACAGGGAATAACATAAATGCCACATAGCTCTAGGAGAGGGAAGGGATTCCAAAACACATCCTTCCTACAAACTTCCTGTTGGCAAGCCTGTGCACCCCCTGCATAGCTTGCGAGCTTTGCACTCCATTCACAGCATGGAGACCGACAACATGTAACTCAGTCTTTTTTTAATTCCATTTGTAGGTGCATTGGTGTAACAAAGTGCTTGTTCCTGCAGGCGGCTGCAACCCCCCCCCTCGCCACAGCCCCCCCACACCACCCTCCTACCTGCACCCCATGGCCACTTACCCCTAGCTTGGTCCACCCTTCTAGGGAACTCTCTCCTTTGCTTGCCTGCCACACTTTGATGTTCTAGTCCTGAAAGAACGGAGGCTGCCCCAGAGCTTTCCAAGCCTGGTCTTACCCACTGGCTTGTGGGCTAATTACGCTTCTCTGGACTCAGCCTTTCCGGCCTCAGCCCCTTTTTCTCTTAACTGGTTCCCACTGCACCAGACCTGGCTTCTGGGCTCAGCTTTGTCCCAGCCCTCCATGGCCCCTTTTTGCCCAGCTCTGGGCTTGCTGGCCCCTCAGAGTGCCTTGAACCTACCCCCAGGAGAGCTAAAAGGTGAGGATGTGCCCCAGGGCACTATTAGGACCTCCACAGACCACCCCTCACAGTCCCAAACCCAAGCCACCGGTATGAACTATAACCAAAAGAGAAGCGCCCAGGCTATAACACAAACTCTCCCTTCTGGGCCCACCAACAACAACAAAAGGGAAAACAGCCACTTTAAAAGGGAAAATCCACCCCCGGTTAGGCAAACCCCTTGTTGGGAAACTACAAGGAAGTGCCAAGCTGCCTTGGCACTCCCTTGTAGTTTCCTGACAAGGGGTTCCCTTCCCCTGCAGCTTGCAGGGCTAGACTCCCCTGTGCTGGCTCAGGTTGGTGTTTATTTGGCTTCCTGGCCCCAACTCCTGCTGATCACCTGCCTCCCAGAGCTGCAAGTGGTTTCCAATTTGTTTGTGTGGAGCAGCTACAGGGAGGCCCCTTGCTGCTGCGACCTGCCATGTTTCCATGCAAGCCTTTGACCCCTGACTTTGCTGTTCATGTTGCTGCTGGCTATTTGATAAGTGTTTAAGTCTTTTCCACCCTTAAGTCTGCACTTGGGAGTTTGCCTGGCCACCAGGCCCCGGAGTTTGCTCCCTCTCCACAATAAGAAGGTAGGGGCCCCATCACAACAGGTATATACTCCTAAGTCTTAAGGGAGACAAGGCACGACACTGCTGTGAGCAGTTGCCTTTTTCAAATAAAGGCCCAGATCCACAACGGACCTGGGTGGTATAGTGCTGAGCACAGCACTACTTAATGTTCAAACAACTTGCCCCTAGCAGTATCCACAGCTTGTTCTCACTCAGGCCAATGAATATTTGAATACTCTATGCAGAATGGAACAGTATCAACAGGAGAGAATGAAAGGACCCCACCCCTGAATAGCCTTTAGCCAGCTATTTAGGATATTCATAAAGGAAGGGGAAATGCAGGTTCAGATCTCCTTAGGCAGAGAAAAGAGTTGAGCCTGGCTCTGCAAAATTGAGCAAGTACTCCAACCACTGAGCTTTTGAATAAAAGCACTACTTCTTCCACCAGCCATTTTTTGTGCAGGGTTTGATCAGATTGCTATGTTCTGAGAATTAGAGGTTTAGGTCCCATAGGCAGCAGCTAAGTGGAGTCTGAGGATCCATATTTTGGCTTTAAGAACCTACAGCAGCACATAGGCAAGATTACAACATCAACACAAGTTCAACACCTACATTACTTTGTGCTTTTGCTGAGGAATTCAAAGCTTTTGAAATCTGGCCCCCAGCAACACCCTCCCCCTCTTGTTTGTTTATTGTGTGCTTGAGAGAAGTACTACTGCAGGAACACTGTTAAGTGACAAAACTTCCATCAAGTTTGAAAAACTTAAGTCACCATGGAAAAAAAATAATAGATCTAACACATAGGTGTTAGAAGAAATAGCTGAGCACTTGTAAACAAATACAAAAGAAGAGGATGTCATATAGCTCCTGAATTTGGCATAGCCAATAAAACCTGTCATGCTTTGTAAACAGCTTCTTTGTGCAACTTCTTAAACTCAGCTCTTAGCAGTCTGGGATTTGGCTTGCAAGAGAGAGGGAGAAACAAAAAAGAAAAGCTCACAAGGCAGGAAGAATATAATATGGTATTGTAGTGGGTTCAGAATTAATGCTTAGCCTAACCAGTCAACTTAAGTCTCTCACACCATACCTTTATTCCTGAGCACCCTTGCTGAAAAGGAATCAACATAAACAAGTCCTCAAAATACCTGCCCAGAAACACAGTTCATACAGGGCAGTTCACAGTCCTGAGGTCTCTCCCCAGACCCCAAGAAGGTGCTACCAGCTTTGTGCTGCACTCTCAGCACTGCAGTGTAGTCTTCCTTCTCTCTCCTGTGTGAGCTCCCTCTCATGGTGCTGATGCCTCCAGCCCTGGGTATTTTACCAGACCCTGAGAATCCTTAGCTTGGTTCTGCTACAACTAGCCAGGAGCCTTTAACTTCCTATGGCCAGCTAATCATCCTCCACATCTGGTCCAGCCCTCCAAGGTAGCCTGCAATCACTCTTGACTGCCTGCAGCTGGCTATAGTCCCCACAAGCCTGCAGGCTCCTTCAGCCTGGATTGTGCAATCTGCTGCAAGCCTTTGCCAGCCAGCCTGCTATAGGCATGATTCAGTTACATCTTAATTAAATGTAGTAGGGAGGCATGAACAATAATGACAAGACATATGAAAAGCTTGCACAGCAACAAACACTGGAAGACTAGAACAGAGAGACGAGCCAGCAACATTAAAATTTATAATAGATATGACTGTCATGAAGAAAAAAAATAAGAAACAGAATTGCAAGAATAACCTTTCCCAAAAGTTTGTTTGGGATTTTTTTTTCATTTCTACTACGTAACAGCCAACACCAAGTACCAAAATAGAAAATGTTGTCAACAAAATCAATGGATAAGAGCTCCTAGAAACAATGCCATGCCTGTTTTACTTGTGTGTGGAGATGGTAGATATGGTGTGTGGAATCTGGATGGCTCAATTATTGAACTTTCACCGTTAGGTATTAGATTTAAATCTGATTCAGGTGTATAAGTCCCAATCTAATGACCACTGAAGTCAACAGGAGCCTCAGGACTTAATAGGCATTGGATTGTGTCAGAAATGCCACCGTCTGTGTCTCTCTCTCCAGAAATCTGTCCCTGTCAGCTTGGGACCCTGGGGTCAAATTCCTAAGGGAGGGGGGATTTTCCTCCCTGCCTACATGACAAAAGCCTGGTGCCAAGGGTGTGGCCCCTCTGGTCACCTGAGTGGGGGGAGGGAAAAGCCCCTGTTCATCTGCCCAGGTAACCAGTGATGCTTTTTAAATTGGTTGGCTAATTGCCAACACTGCTGGCTTCTATTGGACTGGGCTGCTGAGGTCAGAAAGGCTATTTAAGGGCCTGGTCCAAGAAGAAGGGGAAGAAGCCATTTTTCCAGCATGGCACAAGCATCAGGACATAGGGAGAGAGTCTAATCCATCCTAAATTGTGCTCTCTCTGGAAATCTCCGAGTCAGATCTCTACCATCTTCTGAATGATACTTGTAAGTCTTTCTAGAGAGCTAGCCAGCTCACAGTGATGCATTTGCGTATCAAATGGCTACCTCAGCCAGACTGTTTTGCTCAATAGTAATCCCTTGATAGTGCTCTACCTCTTACCCTATTCAACCTCATCTTGTCAGGAGCAATAAAGCTCTCCTTTGTGACTGGTGCTGGAGACTTATTTGAGGGGTGGGTTTAATTATGCCTAGGAGGCCCCTTGGGTCAGTGGACTAAGGGAGACTATCCTTTTTGGCCCCTGACTTGGGGAAGTGCCCCAAGTTCTTATATTGGGTCAAGTACCCATAAGAATATTAGGCCTGTGTTTCCCCGAGGACATAGGATCCAGATGGTCCCTTCTTGGGGTGGTGGCAGCACACGTTACCCCCAGACTCTGCGGTGGGGCTCGAAAGGGGGGCCGCCAGGGGTTAGGCGCCCCTGGAGAGACACGTGGAGTCCGGAAGATGGACGGGCATGGTGAGGTGGGAGGCTCAACACAGGAGCTCCCCCTACTGGCCTGCCACATGGATCAGGCCCATGGTAAGCCAAACCTGTTTCCATCTATAATGCTGAACAATAATTGCTCACTTCTACTCTCAATAACCTCAGAGCTAAAACAAAAAAGCAGAATTTGGTACAGGGACTCCTATTTACTCCATCTGTTTGCTATTAGAGTGGACCCCCCCCATTCCACAGCCAGGCACCTCCCTTGTTGGCCTTGCCATCCATTTTGCACATTAAGGTACCTTCCCATCTAGCTACATTCCTCTGATATGCCACCTCTCCCAGGGTGTCAGTGTCCCAAGCACATGCAGTCCAAGACAATACCAGTCCTCTATGCAACATTTTCCCTAGTCTATCCAGGCCTTCTCTCTTTCCTTTCAAAATAGCAGCTCCCAGGCTTCCCCCGCAAAGTCTCAAAAAATAACTCAAAAGTCAAATAAACTATAATTTAAGACACTTCACGCTTCTCCAACTTCATGTTAACAGCATCCTATATTTCCCCTCATCCACGGTTCTTCTACAAAGCAGTATTCCTGGAACCTTGCATCTACTTCCCAGACCAAATACCATAGAAACTAATATCAGTCTTATGGCTAGTCCCCTTTCCTAGGGCCTGAGAGGTGATTAGCTATATTAGGTATGAAATCAGGCAGAAAACAGAGTATCAATTTAAAGCAGGGGTGGACAAAATACAGCCTACGGGCTGGATTCAGCCCACCAAAGGATTCTGTCCAGCCCATAATGGGTACCTCGGTACTGCCCACCCCAGGCACAGAGGGCAGTCTGAGCTGTGGTGTGTGCAGCCAGTCCCGCTTCCCCCCCAAGCACACAGAGGGCCTGAGGCAGTGTGGCAGCCAGACTTGCTTCCCAGCAGCCCCAGCACAGCAGTTCCTTCCAGCTGCTGCCATTGCCACTGCCCAGGCACCCCAGAGAGTCTGCCCAGCACCCACTGCCAGGGGTGAGACCTGTGTGGCCAGGGCACATGGCCCAGCAGAAGGGATAAGGCTGCAGGCAGGCAGGAAACTCTGCTGAGAATCAGGACATGCTGGTTAAGCCAGGAACACAGGGCAGGATCTTGGGGAAGTGACAACAGGGGCTGGGGTCAGGGCTGGGGTAAAGCCACATGGCCCTGTGATGCGTGCAGGTCCCACAGGCAGGGGCATGCATGGAGCAGATTGTGGCTCTCCCCCAGGTCCTGGGCTCCAACCCCATGCTGTCACTGCTGCAAATCTTGGACCCAAACACAGCTCCCTGACCACTCAAGGCTCCATCCTGTCTGCCTGGCTGTGCACCCTAACCACATGGGTCCCAGGAGACCCCAGGATCACTAAGCAGTGACAGCACAGGACAAGGGCCTGGGAAAGAGCTGCAATATGCTCCCCACCTGCCCCTGCCTGCAGAACCAGCCCCCATTACAGGGACGTGGGGGTAGTGGATCACAGCTCTGCCCCAGGCCGCAGCCCCATGCTGGCACCACCCCATGATCCCAGCCCCAGCCCTGCCCAGCCATCCCACTCCCAGATGCTGCTCTCTTCCCACCTGCAGCCCCATCCCAGCCACCCAGCCAAGCACAGAGCAGAATCACTTAGGGAGTTTTGGGGAGCTGTTGCACAGGAGGGCAGGGGGTGCTGACCTGGCCCACAACAGCTCACCAAAACTGTATGTGCCCCACAGGCTCAAATAATTGCCCACCCTTGCCTTGAAGACTGACCAGTTAGTTTCTGAATCAGTCTCTAAGGTGCCACCTTGCCATTCCTTTCAACTTTCTTAGGAACTGAGACACTTAACCAGATCTGTTTTAAGCTCACCTCCCAAAAAAAGCTACACAAAAACATCCCCCATTTTTTCACTTCTGCTGAGCTGAGCTCTCATATGTAACAACCAACCAGCTCTCCCCAGCTGTGTTTGATACTGAATTAAGCCTGACATACCCTTCAGGTGCAACAGGGTGGACTAATATAACATAGCATAACTGTACTTTATCTACCATGAGTTTTTACAGCCTTTTAACTGAATAGGACATCACTTCCTGAGCTGGCTTCCAGCCCTTACTCAAGCCAAAGGAATGAATGGGCTCTCACCATTTGAAGAGAGTCCTTGAGATGCATTATGGAATCAGGGTGGGAAAGTTTATATTTCAGTTGCCTGAGCCATACCTTGAATAGACAGGAAACTTCCCTATTTAGTGCTACCAATCTGGCAACATTCAGAAACATCACGCTTTTAAAAGCCTCCTATTAGACAATGAAAATGGAGCAACAGCCAGCAGTGTAAATGTACAGCTCTTCCCATTCAGCTCTCAATATCTGATTTGGAGAAGACTGCCCATTCCTGACAACTCACATTCAGTTCTGTAGAAGTGCTAGGTAGCAACAAAATGGAGAGAGTCACAGAAACAGAAGCTAAAAAGTCCCTAGAATAATATAGTCAGATTAAGCACTGAGACGTCAGACATTCGATCTGGAAATATTAATGCAGGAAAAAAGCACAGGAGCACAGCCAGCTGTAGTGGACTTGCAGATAAAAGCAATTGTTTAGATTGGTTTGCCATATAAAGCTGTAAATTAAACTCTAAATTGCAACACTGGAGATGTAGAACTGGTTAACCTGCTGTGCGTGATGAGAGCAAGGCAGCAGTACAGCAGAGGGGCCAGATGTCAGAAAAGCAGTTTGACAGAGCTGTATTATTGTACCCATTCACTTTCTTTATTGAAGCATGGCTGTGAATGGTTTCCTATGGTTACACCGATGGTATCTATCTAGGAAGTAGCTAGTACCATAATCTCAGATAAATCCACGAGGTTTTCCTCAAATTCATTGTGACGGATATCAGTTAATGAAGTCACTGGCTAAAATTTGTGCCGTGTTTACATACTTGACACATACAAAGGCATAGAGGTCATGGAATCACATGCTTCTATTGGAGAACAGAGAAATGAAAAACTGAATAGAGTCCTGCTAGTGTGCCTGGGATCCCAAATGAACAGAAATTTTGGGCTGGTCCAGAAAAGGAAGGGGGCCTTTCCAGTATTTAAGTATTAAGGTACTTGCAGATATGGACAAAACCAGGAAGCCACTTCACAGGGAGCTCTGTTTGCTCACGGAAAAGGCCAAAAGCCACCCAGATCTGCTGCTGTATTAGACATGACAGGAGAAAAAGGGAGCAAGAGAGCACCCTTGTAAGCAAACAAACAGATGAACTTAACAAATCATCAACCTTTTCCACCCCAATATGTCTGAGCACTCCTTTCTTATGCTCCAACTCTCCCGGACATGACTTTCCATGGGGGATCCTGTCCCCAAAATGGGAACACCAAAAGAGCAGATGGATGGAATATGAACACTGACTGTCCTAGATGGATTCTTGCCTTGTGCAGCAGATCCCATTAACTGACTCCTAAAAGTCCCATTTCTTTCCTTCATCTCTTCATTCACCAGCTTGATTTTAATTTTCCTTCCACTCTCTATTATGTGCCCTCCTGTTTTGCAGCCTCAAAATGCTGAAGCACATATCCCGGATGCCACTTTTCTATTTTGTCCTTTGTTTCATGCATTTAAGACTTAAAGTTTTATTTCTGCTCCCCGTGTGTCCCTGCAAAGCCATCCAAGGTTTTCTTGGACAACCTCAACACCCCAGCCAGAGCTGCTGCTCAGCCTGCTGAGAGCTGACAGCACTGTGCGAAGATGTTTATTTCTGTTGGGATTTTCCAGCTCCTAACTTGCCATCTGCTCCCTGATGTGCCCCCCGCTCAGGGAATCTCTACTTTTCAGCACTACATCTGGCAGACAATCCCCCTTAGTCACAGGACTACTCCACCGTCTCATGGAAAAGCATGCACGTAGCTAGATTAGCTCTTGGAACAATGACTGAAATGTTAAGGACTCAGACAAAATTTCCTTTGATGCGAGTGGAAGTTTTATTTCGGTAGGGATTGTGGGACTGCATTTGAAGGGGCCCAATCTTTTGCTGATATAAGCTGATATAGGTCCAAATATTTCAATGGAACAAGGCCAGTTTACATTAGCGGAGGATTGGACCCTAAAAATGTATTCACTTGATGGAACCCAGCAGCCCAAATTGGTTATGTTTTCAGATGCTTTGTATTAGCCAACCATTTGAGCAAGTTGTTATAAGGTCTTTTTGGGACATACTCTATCTACTGCATAAGTAGGGGCAACAACCCAGTAGTATAAGGAGAGGCATGGGAGAAGGGCCAGCACCAGAACAGATCGGAGTGTGTGCCCAGATCACAGAATCATAGAAAATGAGGGTTGGAAGGGACCTCATCCAGCCCAAACCCCTGCTCAGAGCGGGACCATCCCAAACTCAATCATTTTAGCCAGGACTTTGTCAATCCAGGCCTTAATAAATTCTCCCAATGCAGCTCCACCTGCACTTTCTGGTTCCCGCAATCAGCAGCAGTGCAGCAGCATGTCACAGAGAGCAGGGCACTCTGGGAATTATAGCTCTTTAGAGTGGCAGTGAAGTGTACTACTGCTAGGGGGAAATTTCGCCCCATATTTTTGCCATCAAAGCTGGGAGGTTTTTAGCACACATGACATGGGCATCTCTAGCAAAAAAAATGGGGTGAACAGGATGAAATGAAGTGAATTCTCCCTTCCAGAAGCAGGGAAATCCAGTGCTGCTGTAGAGAACCACGATTACCAGAGTCCCCTTCTGTGCCACCACAGCTGTCTGCTGTTCCTGCTCGCTGAAGCCTCTGAAGCCAAAGGTAGATGGGAAAGGAAGAAGGACTGCCCCAGGCACATTCTTGGCCTGTCACATCTCTGCCAGGACTTCCCTGTTGCACCCGTATGTGAAGAAACCCAGCAAAATTTCAGTACCTCTTAGGACACAAGAGAAATTGTGAAGGGAAGGTTAGGCCATTCTTCAGACACAGAAGAAGGCAGCAATGACCTTCTGAAATCTCTCATTAGAAAATATTTTCTCCACTACTTGAATTGTTTCTAATCACCACCCTCTTCAATTTTTCACTATCCTTTTTGTGGACACCAAAACTGTATACAGTTGCAGAGTAATGAAGGTTCATTTAATTAATCCTTAGCATGCTCTCTGAACCAGAGCCATACAATCTTCTCTAAAGCAGAATATAAATACCTTACTATCAGAGCACCTCACCGCCTTTTGTGTACTTATCCTCACAACAATCTTGTGAGATACAAAAATACTATTAGCCTCATTTTGCACATGGGAAACTGGAACAACGAATGAGGGCTAGATTCAAATCAGTTTTATAGGTGCCTAACTAGCACTTAGACAGAATATAAGCACCTAAGTCACAAAAAGGGCAGGCAAGGTTCTTTGAGTAGATGTGATATCTTTTATTAAACCGACTGAGTGGTTGGAAAAAAGTTCTTAGCAAGCTTTCGGGCACAGTCACCCTTCGAAGGTCATCCTTTGAAGAGTGACTTTGCCTGAAAGCTTGCCAAGTTACGAGGGAACTGGGCTCATTTAGTCCAGAGAAGAGAAGACTGAGGAGCGATTTAATAGCAGCCTTCATGTACCTGATGCGGGGCTTGAAAGAGGATGGAACTAGGCTGTTCTTAATGGTGGCAGATGACAGAATAAGGAGCAATAGTCTCAAGATGCAGCAAGGGAAGTTTAGGTTAGATATTAGGAAGAATTTTCTCACTAGGAGGGCAGAAAAACACTGGAACAGGTTCCCCAGAGAGGTGGGACTCTCCATCCTTGGAGGTTTTCAAGACCTGGCTAGACAATGCTTTGGCTGGGATGATCTAGTTGGGAATGGTCCTGCTTTGAGCAGAGGTTTGAACTAGACCTCCAGAGGTCCCTTCCAACACTGATTTTCTAAAATGCTATGATTCTCTGAACCTAATATAAAAATAACAAACATGTCACCTTTACTGCTTCCCTGCAATCTCTTGGCAATAATATAATACATACTGTATAAAACCAAAATACTTTAGCTGAAACGATGCAACATTTTTATATAATCTAAGCAGAAACTATAATTAAATGCAAATATTTTTATTTGATAACACTTCCATTTTTAATAGTTTTAAATCACTAGGCTTTCATTCAGAATGAGTGTTGGGGATGGTATTCCAGCAAATATCTGAATAAATAATCAAAACTAGCACTTAAATATGAATATTATTCAGGGCAATTTCCTTTGATTTTGACATAACCAATTTTGAAAGTCACAAAGTAGATCACAGTGGTGTGTCACTTGATTGCATCTAATATAAATCTAGATAAAAGCTTGTATCATTTTTAATATATCAACTTTACCTAGAATGTTTTTTGGGCTGCTGACACATCAGTTAGATTGCAATGATCAATAAATGCAAAAAATATTGCTTAGATATTAGAATCTTCATAATTCTCATAGCCAATTTTTCATATAATGCTTAATACCCAAGTTTTATGTCTAAACTTGCCAGCCTCAAAATGTGATTCATATGATAATGAAATGTCAAATAAGCCTCAACCTAGAGATCCAGTTATTTAAAGTATCCGATTTCATTAGGAAGTCACTCCTTAAAGATATAAGAAACTATTAGAGACTCTACTTATCTTCTGTCAACATTCTAATAGGGATATATTTGTTTTACTAGAACTTAGCTTCCTCCTAATAAATCACACTTCAAGAGTACTAACATCTAATTACTGATTTACACTTATATGGTATATTATCCTGTAATGAAGATGAAGCTTATTAGAGCAGGCAGTTCACTGCAAGTTCAAATGCTGGGGAATGGTAATTCTGGGATTCCTGGAAGCAGGCAATGGCCTTGGTTTGCTGCTGTTCACTAGATTGCCTCAATGATTCACAGCAATAAGAGGAGCCGGGTGAACTATTTGAGGCAAACAATTTATCTGGCTAATTTTCCTCCATTTTATGTTCATAGATTATCCGAGAACAGGCTTCTTATTTACATCAACTTAAAGGCCTTCACACATTGCCAAAAAAGAGTAGCAGTACCTTACTGTAAATAAGGAGGACTGGACTTGCTAGCTCACTTTTGTTTTTTCTAAACAAAAAAAGTTTTTCTAGAGAGTGTGAGCTCAGCTGTGAGAATCATTTCCTTCAAGAATTCTTTCTGAAGGTGCCCTAGGAACTCAGGATTTGAATTTATTAAGCATGTTTGTGTGATGGGCAACAGATGGACATCCTTGCAAAGTGAACTCTGGGCATGTCTACATGTGCTATTAATACACTGTAAGCTTACTGCACAGTAAAATACCGCGCAGTAAGCTTTCCCCAGCAAGGCATCTACACATGTGCTTGCCAGGAGCAAGCTCCAGACAGCTGTCCCCCACAGGCAGGGGTGTGCAGTTGCCACAGGAAAAAAAGCAGCAGAACAAATTCATGCTGCTGCTTTTTGCTTCAGCACATGCCCCTGCACATGGGGTTAGCACGGGGCAAAATACCCTGAGTGGGGTAGGGGAGGCTAGGGCCAGCACCTGGTCTGGCCCCAGCATCCTTCCCTGGGGTCCTGGGCCTCCAGTGGCAGGAATCCAGGTGTGCAGAGCATGGCCAGCAGCCAGAGCATGGCTCTGGCCAGTCAGGCTCCAGTTCTGGGTGGCACATGCTGCTGCCACATACACCGCCCCAGTTTTTTCATGCACTTTTTTTTTTTATACCGGGATTTCCCAGTATCTAAATTTGTCTGTGTGCTGCAAATATACATGCTGACAACCAAATCACATGGGCAGGGTATGTTTTGCATGCCTGAAAATCCTTTGAGGGACTGCAGAACTCATATGTGTACTTGTGTGAACATGGCTGATGTGAACAATTTGCTCCAGAGAGGAGCAGTTCAGTGCAGAGCTACTCCAGCCCTGCTGTGCCTGCCTATAGCAGCCAGGGGATGCCAGCCCCAGGCTTGCGGGGAATACCCAAGTCAGAACCTGGTCTCTGGGGAGGTGGGGGGAAGCTGGAAGCTCTCCTGTCTCTGGGGCAGCTGTCTCCCAGCCCTGTGCCCCAATTGGCAGATCAGAGCATAAAGCAGGGAGAATGTCCCCTCCCCTGGATGCTGCTTCCCAGCTCCATGCCCAGGGAAGGAGAAATTTTCCCAGCCCCATACCCCAAGCTGCCGAACCATCTTCCCAGGAGAAGGAACAGTTTCTCCAGCCCCTGCTGTCTGAGCTGACCGAGAGCAATTTGCTCCCAGTCAGCAGTCTACTCGTGGGCTACTGTGCAGTAGTTACTGTGTAGTTAATCTACTACCTGTACTTACAGGTTATAGGCAACTGTGCAGTAGACTAATCAACTGCACAGTAAATGGTGCGCATATGTAGACAGTGATGCTTTACTGCACAATAGATTAGTCTACTACGCGGTAAAGCTTCTCATGTAGACACCCCGTCTTTGTTCTACGTAGGAGTAGCAATAGTATCTGTGGGGCAACCACCCCACCATTGTGCCTCGCTCATGTTTTAAGTAAGACTGATAAAGACAGAAACTCTCCAAATGTTAGTAATGTTTGTGGTTGTTTTTACAATAACTGACACTGGTTGGCCAGGCACAGAGCTGAAGTAATCCAATTCCTTTCATGTTATATTCCATCTAGTAGCAATTTCTAGTTGCTACTGTCCTTGTCTGGACTTAGTCAGCAACCCAGACACAGAGGCAACCCAGCAACCCAGAGGCTCCTTAAAGTACTTCAAGCTGAGAATCTAAAGAAGACAACCAGTCACTTGTCACTTCAGAAATTTAGACCCAGAGATCCTTACTTACATCTAGATAGAAATGGCATTGACTAGACAAAGGGCCCTGACTTTTTGTAACATCCCCCGCTTTATAAAAAAAAAACCATGCCATTCTAACAGTAAATAAATGAAAAACTCTAGAAGTCCTGGTTCAGAGATGATAACTTTTATTAGACCAACTTAAAAAAAATCACAAAAAAAAAATCTTTTTCTGCAAGCTTTGGGCGCACACGCCGTTTCTCAGGCTCAAGGAAATTAAAGATAGTAAAAAGTCCCCATAGGTAGAAAATGGTATCAGCAGGCTGGTGATAGTACCATCTGGTGGAATGATGGTACGTACCATCAGCAAGCCACTAAATTGATCGGGCCCAAGCCCAGTTAGTAGTCTTAAATTATTTTGGGGAGAGTCACTCTCCTACCTATCTTGTCTGTCTCTATGTTTGGCCAAACAAGTCATCTGTGCCTGGACTCTGCACAGAGCGTGCAGGTCCTTTTCCACTTTCATACAGTTGGGAGATATCAGGCCTCTTCTCTAGCCCCTGCATCTAGCTGTAAGTCCTGCCTCTTCTCAGCCCTCAGTGGCTAGGGTCTCCTCCCCTTGACCACTATTCATGGGGCTTTTACTGGAAAGCCCAATGGGGCTAACCTAGCCGGACCTTAATTCTGAATGTCAACAATTAATGAACTCACGGTCAGTATGAGGCCCTGGATTCCCACTTCCTGGAACAAATACACAATTGGAGCTCACATCATTCCCATGGAGCAGGCAACGTCCCTCTAGGCTTCGCATGGCATTTCACTCCCTCCTCTTCATTGAGGTTTGGGTCCCCTGGGCTAGAGGCTCCTCCAAGCCTCTACTCAGGCAAGCAGGCTCTCCCCTGCTCACTTCAGCCCTGCCGGGGCAAGTTTCATTTGGGCTCCACGCTCCTGCAGCCACGGTCTTGGGTCTCTCTCCTCTTCTACGTGCTTTTATGACATCAGCCCCTGTGTGCCCACCAGTTGGCAGCTGGCACGAACTGGTGAAGCGGGGTGGATACGGTGCCTGAGGCTCTCCAGCCCATGCTGCTGCTGCTGACCCTGCAAGTGAGTCCCGGGCCCCAGGAGGTTTACTGGCATTCCAACCCTGCCCTGGGAGCCTGGTGGGGTGGGCCTCTTGGGGTCTCATTGGCTTGGAGCCACTTGCCAGGGATCTCCCTGCTACCACACTACTGCTTTCCTGTTGTCTGGTGGAGTGATTCCATTGAGCAAGTGGAGACTATAGATATTCATTAGTTTAAGGCATTTAGTAATGAGCCTGCAACTTTTGTTCAGCAGCATTTAGCTTGTTTGCATGTGACAATCCTTCCCAAGCCAGGCATGCATATTCAGGTTCCAAATAAAGTGCATGAGCAGTAGTTTGTTAGTAGTATCACCTCAACATAGCACTAGTGAAATCACTGGAATAACAGCACAGTGCTGGCGACTGATGCAAGCCAGATCTCCCACCACTATTCTTCTAGTGTATAGGCAAGCTTCTCCATCGCAAAGTTATGCCCATCTGTGGGGTCATTTCTCTGGTTCCATTTTTATCCAAGAAAGTATATTGCAAAAGAACACCTTGCATCAACTATAGCAAGCAACTACTAGAAATTGAGATTCAGAATAAAACAAGTGCTTTGACAAAAATAGAAGGTCAGTGGCAAATACAGAAAAGTATGAGGGAAAGAAAAAGACTGTGACATGAGTATCATATGTATAAATGTCGAACCAAGAAGTAACAGGGCAGTTATAAAAACTGAAATAGAGAAAAAATCCTTGGAACAAAAAACTCCAGGTTTTGAATGGACATAACAGCATGCAAAACTCATATGTTTCTGGCATTAACAGTGGCAATTTATACAACACTAGAAAAAATATATCAAGCAAAGGAATTTAAGAAATGACTGACTATAGAAGATCTATAAGGACTCAAACAAGATTCAGCAGAAAGAACAGTAACTTTAATAATGTCAGCGTGTAGTGAAAAGTGGTGCATATACCATAGCTGAAAGTGCAGATATTCCTGAAATGGAAGATGACATTAAGCTGGTTCTCAATAGCAACGGTGGATACCAGGCAAGGTAATGAACAGGGGATAAACCAATCTAGATCAGGGGTCGGCAACATTTTTGGGCAGAGACAAAAAACCCTCAACATCTACATGTAAGATATTGGCGTGCCATGGGCAGATGGCAAGGGAGTCACAAGGGTTCCAATCCTTCTTATGGCAGTGCAGTCCTGTCCCCTTTCCTGCCATCAACCCCAAGAGCACATGTGCACCCACTGCCAGAAACAAGCCAGGCCAAGTATCTATGGACCCTGGTGCAGTCACTTGCAGCCTCCCGACTGCTTGCTACAGCCAGCCCAGGCTCTGGGCAAGCCCCCACCACCCACCATGGAGCCCAGGCTGCTTGCAGCAAGTGACCCTAGCCTGGTTCATTGCTGGAGGCAGGTGCATGCATGCCACAGAGTGGGTGGCAGGGAAGGGGCTGGGGCTGCACTGCCACAAGAAGTATCAGGCCCATGCTGCTCCCCCGCCACCTGCCCCAAGGGCTGACATGCCAAGCAAAACATCTCCATGTGCCACATTCTGGCACATGTGCCAGAGGTTGCCAACCCCTGCTTTAGATATACTTGATTCAATGCCCTCCCTCAAAAGTATCCACACCTGCCACTGTCAGACTCAGAATGGCACTTCTTATGTTCCTAACAATGCTCTTTTAAAAGAATATCTAGGGCAGTGGTGCTCAACCTCTTGAGCTGGATAAGTGGCACAGACCCCATGCTGCCAGCTGGATCAGGCTCCACACCACAGTATCAGGGTCCCTCCCTGGAGCCTGTGTGCCCAGATTGCACGGACTGCTGCTGCCTTGGCCTTGGCACATGCTTCCCAAATATGGACTGCTGCCACAGCAGTAGCACAGGCTGCCATTCTGGTGCCCCCTCTCAATTGGTGTTTCGACGAGCTGGTGTTCCACTTGACTACCTCTAATTACACCACTGGAAAAGTCGACCTCTTGTCCTCTGCTTCCCACAAAAGACCCTGGTTCGATTTCCACGCTGTATCTGTCCATGCCTCGTCCCAGGAAAGCTTGAGGATTATTGAGGTTACTTTGTATTGCTCTGCAGTGATATCTGTAGCTACAGATGGAGTGGAACTGATGGGCTTGGGATGGAATCCCATTCAGCATTTCACTGGCAAGCGGAACTGCATTGAAGTGATGTTGCATGGAACATAGCGGATACGTTGCCGATGGTACCGTATCATACTGTCAGTACAGCATACGCTTCTGTGATTTCCTATATCTTGGCATCAACCCCTTATATTTATATAGCATTTTTCCCCGCAAGGACCCCAAAGCATTTCAGACATGTAAACCGATATATCACTGTAAGTTCTAACATAAGGGATCCTGTTCCTCCATTATATATTATAAGCAGTGCCCACCAGATAAGCATGTACTGTACAGTATGTTTGGTTTCCACAAAAGATATCCCATTAGGCTAGTTTACTTTTTAGCCATGTTCTTCCAAAGAGATGAATTTTCAGAACAAAGCCCAGAATTTTAGCCAACCAAGTTCTCTCAGCATGACCTGGAGCTTGGTGCTTTGTGGGACTCAGGTGGCTAAAAATCCTACACAGATTTTGGAAAATTTACGCTTGAAATTATTGCCTGTAAAATGCCCAAATTATCTTCCTGTGTACTAAAACCTACTGAAGCATGCATATTGCAGTACCTTCTGTGCAGCTAGAATCACAACCCCCTAGACTTCAACCAGAACAATGACCACATAAAAATGCTGTATCTTATTTTAGCAGAACAGAGAATACAGTCATCAAAGAATGAATTGGATATTCTTGCACATCATGTGTTAACTTTTGATGACAATTATGATGAAAGAGAAAGAAGACTGCTTGCTTTTCGCATCAAGGTGGAGTTTGCATTATGGGTGTTCAGAGAAGTTACCTATTTATTTGGGAGGTGACCTTTAAGATAGAAGTAGTATGAGGATGTGATTGTGTCATTCTGGAGTCACTTAAGATATATTAAGGCCTAGCTCCCTGAGGGAAAGGGGTTTGTCATCCGCACCATAGGAAAGATATTATTGATCTTACTTTCCAATTAGTCCAATCTGATATCATTTTCCACCTTCTTACTAACTTGACCGTCTTTCTTCTGAATTCATTGTGCCCACTCCAATTAGGTCACAGAAGAAATGACATGGCAAAGTACAAAAACAGTCAATACTTCCACTACAAAGCTTGAGCATTGCTCTTTCTCACCCCAATTAAACCAAAGCACCATAGGCATTTCATTGCCTTGTACTTTCATATTCACAGGTCTCCTTGTTCCTGCAAGGACAATGGCTCCCCTGAGATAGCAGAATGGCTGGCCACCCATGTTTTTACTGTTCCCATGGCTTCAGAGTTGGTGACACAGAGACAAAAAAAATCGAGCAAGCCTTGATTATTGCACCTTGTTCAAACTACTAGGTGTATGGATCAAAGAGGATAATCATGCAGAATGTAACACCATTTGTTCACAAGTAACATAAACACCGTTGATGTGGCGCAGTCTGATCTGCAGCACTCCATCTGCCAGCCGCAAGGAGGAAAAGGGAAAGCAATTAAGAATATTAATCAGGGCTGGAAGTGTTGCATGATTCATGATGGGCGAAGAAAGAACAAGATATATCAAACGATAATGTGTTTACTTAAAATTAAATAGAAGCATGGCTTCTTTAGTCTTGCATTTTTAATGTAGTAGATTTTTTCCCCACTGCCTGAAACTTTATATCAAGGCAGTTGGGGCTCATTTTGATTCTCCACACTCTTCCTCAAGCAATTGGAAGAAATAAGCATCCTATCACTCAGTCTACTTTAGGGATAAATTTATGGATTATCTTAGCCGCATTGTTTTAATAGCTGAGTAACAGCAGTTGAATTAATTTCATAGTGATCTTCATGTTTCCATTTAATATGGTGATTTCAATCATTCCTATTGGATTTCCCATAAAAAATACATTTTCTAGATTTTCAGGACCACCCTATAGATATAGGCAATTGTCCATCCTCTAGATCATGGTGTACATATAAGAGGTCTAGTCAGGTCCCTGATGAATCTGCTTGTGACTAACAAGTCCAATTCAAGAGTAACCCAGCCTGTTACAAGTTTCACGGATCCATGTGTTGTCTGAGTTGGAGTTCAAGTCTACAGCACGCTGCTTCCTTATAGAATGCAATTGGGAAGTGGATCCTTGCTGCAAAATTGTTACACAGCTGTCTGGAGCTTAATAAACAATAAAATCCTTTCTATATATTGGAGAAATGTCTATAGAGAGTGTTAGCTTCTCCCTGGGACCCCACTCCTCTGAAACCCAGATTTTTAATGGTATTTAGGATACGTGAACGCTATGCCAGCAGGGGCACTCTGGAGTGTGCCCTGACCACCTACTCCCACCTTCATGCTCCAAACCTGGAATATGCCGATGAGATCATACCAGAGATCTTCCCTACCTGCCATTTGTAAGCACGCTGAAGGCCAAGGTCTTGAGAGTGGTCACTGGCGGACACCTTAGAGCAGGGGTGGGCAAAATATGGCCCATGGGCCGGATTCGGCCCGCGATGCCATACTATCCAGCCCACGGGGCCCCTAAAAATGTAGAAAATTAATATTTCTCTGCCCTTGGTTCCTGTCAAAAATGACAGGACCCAAGGGCAGTAGGACCCAGGGGAAGCCCAGCGGGCTCCAACAACAGTGGGGCCCACCTGGCCTCGCCCTCCCAGCTGGAAGCCCCAGCTGGGGCTTCTGGCCTGGGAGCACGTGGCTGCCCCGCGCCAGAACCGCAGGTAAGTGTGGTCCCAAGATGGTGACCAGGGGGCGGGGCACCTGTCAAGGGGTGGGGTACCTGTCAAGGGGCGGGACTACCCCTGCAGCCCTCGACAGCCTGCCAAAACTGGGTAAGCAGCCTTCCACCTGAAATAGTTGCCCGCCCCTGCCTTAGAGCAGTGAGAGCCAACTTTCTTGGCAGGAGTGTCACATATTAGCCCCGCACTCTCCCAAAGTGCCCAATCCCCATCCTCAACATGATCTGCTGCTCTTTCTGCTTCATGGCCTGCCTGCCACTGTGCTGCCTGCCCTCTACCTGATTTGCCACATGCCACACAGAGAGCCTGCCCAAGCCACTTGGGGCACCTATGAGACAGGTTAGGGTTGACGACCTCCCTGCTAGGACATCTGCCACTACAACATAGACATAGCCTTAGTCTCCTAAGGATGCAGATGTGTGGCTGATAGGATTTTACCTTCCTATAAGAGACCTAAATGCCAGTGAGAGCTGCAGTCTATCGTCAAAAGACATAAAATACATTTGAAAATTTACCTCAGGGAACCATTGTTTTCTTTTCTGTGTACAAGAGGGACAGCAGCCATCAAACACTATGCAGTGTATCTCATTTACTACCACCTGCCAAGTCATGTTGGCATCTTTCAGTGCCAGCTATTTAGGAGACAAAAGGAAGAGCCAAAGCATGGCTTCTCCACAGACCTGTAGCCTCCCGGTAGGTTCAGGCAAAGCATTGTTTCATGACAGTCTCTTATAGCCTGCACTTTGTCAGGGAGCCAGTGGAAATTCACTCAATTTGAGGAACCAGAAGAGACATGACTGCACATAAAAATAGACTCAGATATGTCCATCGTTAAACAATGAGAGGCTGCTATTTTAATATAACAAATCTCTACTAGCTTGCTAGTATTTTTAACATATGAAAGGACATTGCCCAATGGAATCCAATTCTTCTTAAAATAAATGGAAAGACTTAACTATACTTGGACCAGTCTCACTGGAATAGCAGTTCATAGATAGATTTCATAGATTTTAGGGTCAGAAGGGACCTATTAGATCATCGTATCTGACCCCCTGCCCTGGGCACAGGGAAGAGTGCTGGGGACAGATGACCCCAGCCAGGTGCTTGTCCAGTCTCCTCTTAAATACCTCCAAGGAAGAGGACAACACCACCTCCCTTGGAAGAGTATTCCATATTTTGACAACCCTCATTGTAAAGAACTTTTTCCTGATGTCCAATCTAAATTTGCTCTCCTTCAGTTTGTGGCCATTGTTTCTAGTTACCCCGATGGGTGCCCTGGTAAACATTGTATCCCCTATTTCCTGCTGTCTCCCCCTGATGAGATTGTAGACAGCCTCAAGATCACCTTTCAGCCTTCTCTGGTGGAGGCTGAAGAGGTTCAGGTCCCTCAATTTGCCCTCATAGGGTTTTTTCTGTAGGCCTTTAACCACATGGGCGGCCCCCCTCTGAACCCTTTTTCAGGTTATCTACATCCCTCTTGAAGGGCGGCGCCCAAAACTGGATGCAGTACTCCAGCTGTGGCCTGACAAGTGCCACATAGAGGGGGAGTATCACATCCTTAGATCTGTTTGTGATGCACCTACTTATGCAAGAAAGAGTGCAGTTAGCTTTACTTATTACCTCATCACATTGGTGACTCATGTTCATTTTGGAGTTGACTACAACTCCGAGATCCCTTTCCACAAGAAGTTCAAGAAGACTTTGATGAGCCTCAGCTGTCCGAGCAGCTGTAAGGCAAACCATTCATTCTACAGTAATATGAAGCAACTCAGAAGTTGTTTTAGCTATGACAGAGGATGGTTCTAACCCAAGCCAACTCGAAAACTGGGGTAATGTAAAATAATTCAGATTCATTTGCAAATATTAACTATATATAATATCAGCCATTATAAGAGATGAACTAGAGTTTCAGACCTTCCCAAATGTAGGGTCAGAGTCCTAGTAATTACTAAGAATTTTGGAACAAAATTGTACTGTTAAAAATTACAAACACAATAATGTTATGTTTGTCCACTATAGAGACACATTTTGTACAAGCAAAATCTTTGTCAAGGACATCTATGTATGACATCTGTATATGCAAAGTATAATTTGTAGCTAAATAGGGGAATGTTAATATGTACTAAATGAAAGGACGTCATTTTCAAAAGAGGCCTTTCAAAAGTGAATCTGTTTAAGAGATTTGTTTCACACCTATCTGTATAGCGACAGTTAACCCTGGGCTACCTTTTGAAATCACCAGAATAAGAGCTTTAGAAGAGTCAGTGCTATTTACAGAAGGTCTGCATTGCACCTTTGGCAACAGTATAAGAACTACAAGCACTTGAAGTCCTCTATGATTAACAGCTGAAGTATAACATTAGACAGGTGAAACCAACTGGCACACTACATTACATTAAATGTTTGGTAATAGAAATAAAAACAATCATATTTGGAGGAAAGGCCAAGGGTAAGCAGGGAATAAGCAGTATAGTGAGTGTATATGCAAATGCACATTTACTGAAGGTGTTCCAAGCCATTTAGGAATGCTATCGTGATGACTAGTTTTGTACAATTCATGGGACACACTGGATATACTGAGTGTTCAATTCAAGTTTTCAGACTGTCACATGCATTTGACTCCTGAATGGTTTATTTTTCACTGGGGAAAAAAAATGAATGGATACAAACACAAGATGTTCTTTCCTTCTTTCTTTGTTACAGTGAGCCCATCAGGAACCATGGCAAAACCACCAGCAAAACAGCACTCATACCACTCAACTACAGAGATCCATGAACAATGACCTCCATTTTCAAGGTCTCCAGTACACATTCATTTGCCCTTTCTAGTCACTATGTCTAATTCCTATGCTGATGAACTAACTGAGGGATCAGCAACATCAGCAACATATGGCCCGTGTGCTGGATCCAACCTATGGAGCTTCCAACCTGACCATGCTGTTGCCATTTCTCCCTGACATCCAGCCATGCACAATGGCAAAGCTCTCACCCTTGGCTGTTTGCACAATGTGGCTGCATGACCAAGCAGCTGGGGTTTGTTTGCCTCAGTCAAGTGGCCAGGCATCCAGGAGAAGTGATGGCAGCAGCAGCTGGGTCAGAAGCACTGGCCCACCTTAGACCTGAACTGGTTGATCCGGCCCACCACTGAAAAATCTTGCTGACTGCTACACTAACCTCTTCTCCAAAATACATTAAAGGATGACATGTGTTAACTAGGTCACTCAAGGTCTCGCAACCAGTCAGAACCACTGTGCAGCTAGACCTGCCTCATCTTAGAGTCTTTAGTCAGACCATAAGGTACCCACTCCAACTCACCACATATCAAGGGGAGCACTGACTTTAAAACAATAAGTCTGGCAATACATGAGCACGCTGAACCACACTACTGTAATTCTGGAAAACCTGGTTAAGGCACAGGACTAGGACTCATGAGATCTACCCCTGGACTCAATTGCTTCAATGCATGACTGTGAACTAGTTGTCTGCCTCAGATACTTAGATTTTAATCTCTACAGAGCAGGGAGTTCCATTTATTACAAATTGTATGGTACTTAATAAAATGATGCCCCTGTGTCTGTGGAATCCTTTATATGATATTGGAATGTGACTTAATGAAAATAGAGTAATTCTGGATTGATGCCAGTGTGCAGTGGCTGAAAGCAAAATTTGCGATCCAGGTTGGGTTCTGTATGATCCCATTGCATTCCAAAAACATTTCTATTTCATTTTTTTAAATGTCTTTGCTTGTCTTCTGCAGACTTACTTTTTAATAGATTGCAGGGCAATACAAGTGGCTCTACACCTACAAGCCTCCTTTAGCAGTGAGTATCTGGAATTCTGTCCTACAGACAGTTACCTAAATGGTAGTTTCAGATAGCAGGGATTTCTTATGCCACTATCAGGCTGTTTTTCAGCAGCAGCTTTCACAGTGCTGTCAGATTAGAGTCCTCCTCATTAACTGTCAGCCACTATCTGTTCTTCAGTGGAGGAGAATAGAAGTGGGGATAGTAATCCTTATATATAGCAGATGGCCTGTAGGAGAGAAATGTCACTTAATGACATTTGTACAACAGATAATACCACCTGAAATAAAGGGCAGGAGGGGAGGGCGGTTTAATTTTTCCTGAACTGCTTGAAGAAATGTTTGCTTCCGTTCTTTCTTAAATTGGCTTTGCAATGTAACTTCAAGGCTTTATCTGAGAGATTGCTCATAGATCACTAGGAGGGATAAGAGACCCCTTACAATGCTGTGTGCAATGGAATAGCTCCCTTCTCTATTTATGACTGACAGCAACATCCTATCATCCTTAGGCACTGGACAAATGAAAAGGCAATTCTGCTCCTATTGTTTTCCTTTTGATTACTGAGCACAGGTTGCTTTTTCACTGCATCAGACTATACTGTTATTGGATGCCAGCTGCTTCTTCCATGTGAAGGAAAAACTTTTCTTAGTATTTCTTTTTTCAAGGATTTTTTTTCTTTAAGAAAGAGGTTTTGAGTCCTGGCTTACAGCCTTGACCCATGTACATAGTCCTTTGACTTCGGTGGATTTTATTTAAGAAAAAGTAGCAGTTGCAAGATATGGCTCATAATATAAAAAATATCTGGGAGTAAGACTCCATATCTGGGAGCTGTGCCTCCATATTGACAGCAGCCTGTCTGCGGCCACTCTGTGGGTTATGGACTCTCAGTTGTCCTTGTGCTGTGGCCTTTTCCACCTGTCCATGCTGGAGCTAGAAGCAACCTCCTTAGAAGGCATCCTCATGGCTGTTTTCTAAAGTGCCTGTGAAGTATCTGATTTTGACCCAGCGAAAGGGAGAGAAACAATGGGAAGGAGTCATGAATTTTAGTTCCATCTCTGCACACATGCATAATACAGGGCAGGCCAAGTAGAAAGGCCCTGAAACATCTTGAGATGGGGTGTGGTGTTTACCAAGTATGCTCTGTAGCTGTTCCTGAAGCTCTATCGAATATTTTTATTGTTGCCAAGCTGCCTAGCAAGCCTATGCTGTTGCAACAGCATCCTCTAGCTAGCACTATTCCAGGCACCTTTTCCCACTCACACACTCCCAACCTGGAAATGAACTGGTGAGGCTGCTTTGCAGTAGCATTGCCAGGTCTTAAATATGAAATTATCGTATTGGAAGCTCAAATTATCAAATTTATGAAAAACTATCCTACACTGCAAAAACAAGTATGCAAATAAGTATGCAAATAAGTCTTCTTATTATTTACTTTATATTGCCCACTATAAATCTCCACTGAGTGAGTAATAACTGAGTCCAAGTTGAAGTGTTTCTTTATTTCAAGGCAAGCAGTAATAAGGAAGTGCTGGCAGTGAACCTGAATGTCACTTAAGATTCCCTGAGAGTGACTCGGGTGTTGTATGTGCTGCATCCATGAACTGCATTGAAAATTATCGTGCATTTTGAACACTTTTAGTTAGAGATGCACCAATACATTGGTCCAATATCAGATCGGCACCGATATAAAGAAAATTGACGGTATCAGAAATTGGCTTTTTTGTGGCCGATAGTATGGCTGATAAATGCCCTGTGCATGCGCACAACCACAGCACAGCATGTAGGTGGCAAGGAACACAGCCCCACACCATGGAGAGCTGCATCCAGCTGGTAAGTCTGTTGTGGTGGAAGGGGAGCGGGGAGGAAAGGGGCATGTGGGGGGCAGATCAAGGCCTCCACAGTGAGGGAGGGAGTGGGGCAGGCGCTGCAGCAGGTGCTGCCCAGCCAGGGCAGGGTGATGTGTGGTACGGAGCCAAGGCTCAGCCGTAGGGTGCAGGGGGGGAGGCGGAGGTCAGCTGCCACTGCTGTGCACACCCCAGGAGGTCATGGGGGGCATGTGCCCCCAGATCTGTGCACAGGGCAGGGCGGGCTGCACAAAGTGGAAAAATAGATAGTGGTACATTTGCTATTTCTTGCATTCCAGGTACTACCGGTAGTTACTGTGTTTTAAATCATTCGCTGTTTTTTTAGTGTGCTTCAAATGTTTATTTTCCCAAGCAACTGCAAAGTATGTTCTCTTTGCAAATTGATTTTAACCCATTAACATCTACTTACCAGGTTTTTACAAACAGCAATCTTGAAATTAAATTCTGTAATACCGGTAATTTCTGAAAAATTCTGAAAAGACCAAACTCTTATGCTTGCTTCAACAAAGAGTTAAGCTAAGATTTAGGAAGAAAGGAAGTGTGATAATTATACATGTTACTTCATCATTCTCCTTCCCCGTTACATATGTATTTAGGAAATCACCACTAGTATATACAAGACTTCTAGGGCCTTTATACGCTGCTTCAGCTTTTTACCCAACATAAAGGTGTAGGAGTGAGGATCTTTTTTCATATGCTAGTATATAGATGCTAAAGCTTTGGTTCTGGTATTAAGAATATTAAGGATATTACCAGACTATTGTGTGTTCTGGTAATGTAACTAGGCTTTAAAAGGAGCCTAAACATAATTTATATCCATTCTACGTTCCATTTACAGTTCCAGAGTAAAATAAAGGGTTTTTAATTCAAATGAGAATCAGCACTTGTGTTTTCCATGCCCCATCATCAACTACAAGTAAAACTCATTTTGGAAGAAGAATATCTATTATCTATGTGATTAATGCACTGGCCTGACACTCCAGAGACCTGAATTTCATTCCCACTGCCATAACAAACTTTCTGGATGGCCCAGTAAAAGTTATAGCAAAATCCAGATTGTTCTGTCATGTACCTCCTCTTTAGTATCTCAGTGCCAAAAAATTAGGTGAATGGCCCCATAAGGATGATCCAAGAAACAACTGTCACAGATCTTTATACAGCCAATGCGGAGGGCTAAATACTCAAAAGAGTAATTCAGAGAGCCCAAAAGTATCTAGATATAGCCAAGAGAAAAAACTAAGCACAGGGATATGTTTAAATTCTCCCCTCACCAGAGCTGCTGACTCAGAACTGCACATTATGTGCCTCTATTCATTTGGGAACTGGAGCACAAAGTCCATCTTCTGAGGGTAGGCACTGGCGGACTGCTGGTGGCAGGGGAGTTGCCTACTTTTTGTACAATACCTTAATTCTTAGACTACTTGCCCAAGAAGTGAGAAATCCAGATTCTAGGCCCTCTTCTGCCTGATAAACAGGGATCCAGGTTTTCCATTTCCCATGGGAAAACAGAGAAAAACACGGATTTTGAGGAAAATGTGGATTTCTCATTTTAACAGAGAAACCATGGATTTTGCTCTTTAGTAAAGAGCTCTCTGCAGGCTGGCAGAGTTCCAGCCTGCAACGTGTTGAGGGAGAGTGGGAGGAGGGCAGTCAGGCAGGGGGCTCCGTGTGCATGTATATGCACACGGCCACAGGCAGCCTGGAGAGCAGCTCCCGCAGGTAAGTTGGTGGGAGAAGCAGGATTGAGGCCCTCCTAGGGAGGGAGGGAGTGGGTTGTGTAGGGCAGGGGTCAGGGCTAGGACTGGGGCTGCTGCCCATCTGGGAGAGTGTATGTATGGGGCTTGGGGCCCAGGGCCAGAATGCACAGCTGCAGGGCCCTAGTGAGGAGTGGGATGGGGCTGCAGGCAGCTTGTCCAGGGGATGGAGGGATGGCAGTGGCTCCCTGCCACTGTGTGCATTCCCAGTGGGGTCAGGGGAGACCTGTGCCCCCCACATCTGTGTGTGGGACAGTGGTGGGCACAGGCTGCCTGCTGCAGGCTCAGGCTTCACACCCTGCTGTCTTGCCCTGGGACCCCCACAACCCAGCGGGTGTGATCCAGCACTTCAGGGCAGAGCAGGGCCATGTGGGGAAGCTCCTTGCTGCTGTGAGCTCTGCACTGCCCTAACGAAGCATCCCCTGCCCATGAGACAGCAGTGAGGGCAACAGCATGGTGTTGTGTCCCTCGCTGCTGTCACGTGGGCAGGGAATGCCTTGATAGGGCTGCGCTGGGCTTGTGGCAGCAAGCAGCTTCCCCGTGTGGCCCCACTCTGCCATGCAGTGCCAGGTCACATCCACTGGACTGTGGAGGCCCCAGGGGAAGGTAGCAGGGTAGGGAGCCCAAGCTTACAGAGGACAACACAAGCCTGCCCCCACCCTATACACAGATCTGGTGGGCACAGGTCCTCCAGCAGGGCTGGAGGGGCTGTAGGGAGAGTGAGGGGCACCAGTAGAGCCAAGGGGCTTTGAATGGAGGGGATTGAAGGGCACCAAGAGGGCCAGAGGGGATTGCAGGGGGAGTGAGGGTCACAAGCAGGGCTCAGGGGGCTGTGGATGGGGAGTGAGGGGCGTGGACCTGCATTCTGTGAGCTAAGGAGACAGGGGTAGTTCTGATTTTCCATGATAAAAACCCAAAATCAAATACCAAAAACATAGGTATTTAAAATTTATGTTAGTATGGTGCTTCCAAATTGCTTTAAAATTGTAAATATATCAAGAAATCTTTGTGCTCAACTGATAGCTATATATATAGTGGCGTTTCATTTTAATCACAGATTTGGGGGGGGGGGGGGGGTTTATCAGAGAAGTTGCAATTTTTTTTTTTTTATCAGGGAAAGCCAGGATCCCTGCTCATAAATATGCTCCTCTTCCACTTGCCAGAAAAGTGCTCCAACCATCGGACTAGAGAACAGAACACTCCCTTAGGCCTGCTGAAGATCTGGGCTCTGGTCTGTTTATGCATTTTACATTTGAAAGCCGTTGGATAAGAAAAAGAAATAATCCAAAAGCACAGAGTAGTCTTGTTAGGGTTCAAAGCAGGAAGTGCCTAGCCCTTCTCTGTCAAAGGGAAGGATATCTTGTAGGTTCAAGGATTTCAGAGCACAGTGGTTCAGATGGACAAATAAAGCTAAACATTAGTAACAGCGTTATCCTTTAAAGCCAATACTGGTGGAAAATATAAAAATATCCCCAGAAAGCTAAAAAACACACACACAAACCCCTATAATACTGGAGCTAAGGAAACTGTACCACAATCAAAAACAAAGCTGTACCATGTTCCATACCCAAAGTACCAATACAAGTGCAAGGAGTTATTACAACTTGTTTTGAAATCCAGAATCACTTAATTTCCCACATAGTAAAAGCAGATGCCTCATTTGGTTGGATTAAAATTCTGCTATAGGGATGGATCCAGGGAAGTGCAGCAGTGGGAACACACCCCTCCTTCAGCCACTACTCTTTCCAGCTGACCCAGGTGCAAGGGGAGCCCCAGAGACACTCCTGCCCTACTCCAGCCTTGGATTGTGGCTGCAGAGGGTACCAGGCTCAGCCAGGGAAGGCAGCAACAGGGGGTGGGTTTCCTCATCCTGCACCTGCTCCCTGGCGCCCATCCTAGGTGTCCCTGCTGGCCAGAAGCAGACACTGAAAGAAGTAACACCCCCACCCTCCCCACCCTGCACCCCCATCACCAGTGTTCCCAGCTGATGCAGGCATGGGAAGGAGCCCCAGAGTTGTTCCTGCCCCATCCCAGCCGCAGGCTGCAGGGAGCAGCTGTGTGGGCTCCTGAGCTTGGCAGGGACAGTGACAGTGGCATGCAGTTTCCACCTTCCAGGGCATGGAGTGGGGAGGAAGGGGTGGGCGGGAAGCAGGCGCAGGAAGGAGAAACCTGTGCACTGCCGCTGCTGTCTCTGGCAGAGCCCAGCACCCCACATAGCTGCAGCCCATGGTTGAAATGAGACAGGGGTGGCTCTGGGGCTCCCCTCATGCCTGGGTCAGCCAGGGACAGTGGCAGCAGTGGATGCGTCCTCTTCCTACTTTGTGCACCTGCTCCCTTCCCAGCTCCCTGGTTTCCCTCAGTGGCCTGAGGGCTCCAGCAGCACCTGCCCCCATATCCCCACATTTTCTGAGGGGCAGTGTGCCACACCCTATAAAAAAATTCTGGATCTACCCACGGCCTATTAGGACAAAAAAAATCTTCCCTGCACTCCCACGGACAACAACGATAATGACGTTATCAGCAGCAGTGGCAGCAATGGCATCATCATCATTGTTAGTTGTTATGCTTCCCTCCGTGGCTGCGGTACACCCTGGGACCACCCAAGCCGGGTGCCTGCCGACAGGTACCACCTGGGGGGGGCCACCACTGCTATAGAGGGAAGCACCAGCCCCCTCCCTGCCCCCAGCCGGCAGCTTGCCCTCCCCTCCCCACTGGAGAGGCAGGTAAGTCAGCAGGGTGTGTGCATGACACTGGGGTTTAATCAGCCCTAAATTGAAGCAGTGTTTTTTTAAAACCACCGCCTCAATTTAGGGCCCCTGTTTCATCTACACACACCCTATGAGTGTTTAACTGTTTTTTTTTAATGGTAGCTGTGTTTTCTAAACTATTCAAGATGGGTGAAACGTATTTTTTCAAGTCCAGTAGGGCATAGACATCTAGAAAAATCAGTATCTCACTGAAGAAACATTGCCCTTGGAAGAGATGCAGCAATTGTGACTATTGAGTTATCGAGTTTTAAAATAACATTGCAAAGATGTGCTACTTTAACCTCTAAAGAATCTAAAGAAAGGGAACAGGGTTATTGTTGAAGCATAAACTAATAAGAGCACTCAAGAAAAAGGAAAGCTGTAAATCAGGTGACACATTACAAACCAAAGCAAAAGATTTATTAAAGCCTACCTGAAAATCAACATGTCATTTCCTTCCTTCAGATGGTACCATTATTCTGCACACAGAGAATGCTCAAAACTAATTTTTTTCCAGCAAGAAAAAAGAAGACAGAAAGAAAACAGTGGCTGCAGAACATTGCTAAGAAATATGACAGATTGGATAGAACTGGGTTAACATAAAAAAATACCCTTTGGAACCAGGGAGTATGCAAATTCATGCAAAAAGAATCCACACGTAGCACCTGCAATATTGGGATTGCAATTGCAATTATGGCCTCTGGTGCTACCACAATCTAACCAACCAGTTTTGGAATAGAGGTACTGTTCTCATTTTATATCTTCTATTAGATACATACAGACAAAAGGAAATTCACTCTGCCATTCCATTTTCCACCCACTTTAGAGAGGCAAATGGGCCATGATAGGAGATGGGCTTCAAGCCACATCAGTAATGTGTTGCATTTTCTGGCAACCCTAAACCCTGTTCTCAGATCTATGCAGAATCTCAACCCTGGTGTATCTCTTCATTCCTGTCCTAAAACCACTGACTTCTAACCAAAGATATTAAAAGGAGTCTTTCTACAGTTTTCACAACTATGGCCACAGGAAAACTGATTTACAATATCACAGATTGGACAACATAATCATTGAAGGTAAGGATAATAAATAATGATTGTTGCCATCTGGACTCTTTGAGAAATGTCTTTCTGAAGTATGCACTTTTTTCACCAAAATAGAACTGGTGCAAAAGTAAACAACAACAGAAAAGTTAAATTTACATTAACAGCAGAATAGACACTAATTTAGAATCTACAGAGTGGGAAGCATTGGCATTAATTTAAATGCAATTTGCACAAAGTTATTCATGAAATTTGGTCGCTATTTGCTAGCTTGTCAGGCTCATTGATGTAGTAGAATAGCTTCCTGATTATTAGTCCTTCTCCGAGTGCAAATGGTGTAAACCGCGTAATATGAGACGGGATTGTTTTAATACCTTCTCCTCACTAAAAATATGGTTAAACTTGAAGCAGACAGCATTTTGAATTTCCTTGTACTCTATATTCACTATGGTTTGCCATAATGAATGACAGAATTCTAGTATTTAAACACCAAGATAGACATAGCCACTTGTATCGTTCTGTTGCTCAGGGTGTGTTATAGGTGAGTTAAAATGGTCCGGTATGTAACATGTTGAACAGCAAATGACTGTTATTAATTATAGAATCATAGAATGATAGAAAATTAGTGACCTCCTGAGGTCACTTCCAACATGAATTTTCTATGATTCTGCTCAAAACAAAGAGCAGTTCATAGATTCATAGTTTGTCATTGGCTGGAAGGGACCTTGTAGGTCATCAGGTCCAGTCTCCCTGCACTAGGCAGGAAAAGACAACTGGGGTTAAGTAACCCCAACGAGGTGACTGTCCAGTCTCTTTTTGAAGATTTCCATGGTAGGTGACTGCACCACCACTGGAGGGAGTTTATTCCACATTCTGGACACCCTGACTATGAAGGAGTTTTTTCCTGGAATTGAGCCTGAAGCAGCCTTCCAGGAGTTTGTATCCATTGCTCCTGGTCTTCCCCACGGGTGCCCTGGTGAACAGCTGTTCACCAAGTTCTTGATGTACTCCCCTGATGTAGTGGTAAGCTGCTACCAAGTCCCCTCTCAGACTTCTCTTCTGTAAGCTGAAGAGGCCCAAGTTCCTCAGCCTCTCCTCGTATGGCTTGTCTTGCAAGTCCCTGATCATATGGGTGGCTCTTCTCTGGACCCTCTCAAGCTTTTTCACGTCCTTGTTGAAGTGCGGCGCCCAGAACTGGATGCAATACTCCAGCTGCCATCCCATCAGTGCAGAGTACAGTGAGAGTATCACTTCCTTAGTTTTGCATGAGATGCAACAGTTAATGCATGCCCGTGTGTTGTTTGCCCTGCTGGCCACAGCATCGCACAGCCGGCTCATGTTCATGCAATGGTCAATAACTATGCCTAAGTCCCTTTTGGCCGTGGTGCAAGTCAAATTGCCACCACCGAGCCTGTAGGTATGTTGGGGATTGCTTGCCCCCAGATGGAGCACCTTACACTTCTGAGTGTTGAACGTCATCTGGTTCTGGTCTGCCCAGCTCCCCAGCCTGTCCAGGTCTGCCTGTATCTGCAACCTATCTGCAGGTATAACCATGCTCCCCCATAACTTGGTGTCCTCCACAAAATTCCCCTCAGCCTCTCCTCAGAAGTCACGTGCCATAGCCTCTTAACCATTTTCATTACCCCCCCGGACTCCAATTTGTCCACATCCTTTCTGTAGTCGGGGGCCCAAAACTAGACACAGTACTTCAGATGTGACCTCACCAGTGCCAAATAGAGAAGAAGAATGTCTTCCCTCAATATGTTGGCAGTGCTTCTACTAATGCAGCCCAGTATGCTGTTAAACCTTGCTGGCAACAAGGGCACACTGTTGGCTCATATTCAACTTACTGTTCACTGTAACCCCCAGGTCCTTTTCTGCAAAGCTGCTACTTAGCCAGTTGGTCCCCAGCCTGTACCAGTGCATGGGATTGTTCTGTCCTAACTGTGGGACTTTGAACTTGTCCTTATTGAAACCCATGAGATTTCTTTTAGTTCAATCCTCAAATTTATTGAGGTCTCGCTGAATCCTAACCCTACCCTCCAGTGTACCTACTACTCACCCCAGCTTGGTATCATCTGCAGACTTGCCAAGGGTGCACTCTATGCCATCTTCCAGGTCAGTGGATGCTACCGAACAAAGCCAGCCCCAGGACTGACCCCTCAGGCACTCCACTTGAGACTGGCTACCAACTATGTATCGAGTCACTGACTACTGCCCTCTAAGCCCAATGATCCAGCCACTTTTCTATCCACCTTACAATCCATTCATCCAACTCATACTTCCTTACCTTGCTTGTGAGAATGTTGTGGGAAATCATATCAAAAGCCCTGCTTAAGTCAAGGAATATCACGTGCACTGCTCTTCCTGCATTCAGGGAGTCAGTCATCTCATCGAAGAAGACAATCAGGTTGTTCAGGCATGATTTCCCTTAGTGAATCCATGCCAACTGTTCCTAATCAGCTTCTTCTCCTCCAAGTACTTAGAAATGAATTCCTTGAGGAACCTGCTCCATGATTTCTCCAGGGACTGAGGTGAGACAACAGTCTGTAGTTCTTCAAATCATCCATCTTCACTTTCAGAAAGATGGGCACTATATTTGCCCTTTTCCAATCATCTGGGACCTCTCCCAGTTGCCAGGTGTTTTCAAAGATAATATTGAGTGGCTATGCAATCATATCTGCCAACTTCCTCAGCACCCTCAGGTTCATCACATCCAGCCCCATGGACTTGTACATGTCCAGCTTTTCTAAATAATCCCTAACCTATTCTTTCACTACAGCTGGCTGCTCATGTCCTCCCCAAACTGTGCTGCCTGGTGCAGTAGTCTGGGAGCTGCCTTTCCCTGTGAATATTGAGGTGAAAAAGACATTGAGCACTTCAGTCTTTTCAACACCATCTGTGACCCACATTTTTCCTGCTCTTCCTCTTGTTGCTGACATGCTTGTAGAAACCCTTCTTATTATCCTTCATGTACTTTGCTAGCTACAACTCCAATTGTACTTTGGCCTTCCTGATTTCATCCCTGAATGCCTAAGCTATACTCTTATACTCCTCCGTAGTTGTTTGTCCAAGTTTCCACTTTTTGTAAGCTTTCTTTATGTGTTTTAGCACTGAAGAATTCCCTGCTAAGACAAGATGGTTACCTGTCATACTTGGTAGTCTTCCTGTGCATCAGGATAGTTCATTCCTGTGCCATCAGGAGGTTTCTTTAAAATACAATCAGCTCTCCTGGACTACTTTCCCCCTCAGGTTGGCCTCCCAGGAGATCCTGCCCATGAGTTCCCTTGGTGAGTCAAAGGCTGCTTTTCTCAAGTCCAGGATCCTTACTCTGCTGCTCTCCTTCCTTCCTTTCCTCAGGATCCTAAACTGAATTATCTCATGGTCACTGATGCCCATCTTGCCATCCACTACTACATTCCCCACCAATTCTTCCCAGTTTGTGAGCAGCAGATCAAGAAGAGCACGCCCCCTAGTTGGCCTCTCCAACACTTGTTACAGGAAGTTGTCCCCAGCACTCTCCTAAAATTGCCTGGATTGCCTGTACACTGCTGTATTGCCCTCCCAGCAGATGTCAGGGTGATTGAAGTCCCCCATGAGAACCAGGGTCTTTATTGGGAGACTTCCACTATCTGTTTGAAGAAAGCCTTATCCACCTCATCCTCTTGGTCGGGTGGTCTACAGCAGCCACCCACCACGACATCACCTTTGTTGCTCTCCCCTCTGACCCTAATTCAGAGACTTTCACTAGGCCTATGTCCAGTTTCATACTGGACCTCTGAGCAATCATACAGCTCAACTCCTCTTCCTGTTCTCCCCTGCCTGTCCTTCATGAACAGTTGTGCCCATCCATGCCTGTCCTATCCGTCCATGAGAGTGTTCCAGCCATGCGAGCTATCCCACCGATCTCT
Organism: Alligator sinensis; assembly: GCF_000455745.1. Taxonomy (NCBI): domain Eukaryota; kingdom Metazoa; phylum Chordata; order Crocodylia; family Alligatoridae; genus Alligator; species Alligator sinensis. The sequence continues at coordinate 1,738,168 of NW_005841908.1, forward strand.
GTTATTCCAATCAAATCATAGTCCGGGGACTGCTTGAGGACTTCCAATTCCTCCTGCTTGTTTTCCAGGCTCTGTGCAGTTGTGTGCAGACACCTGAGGTAACTAGCCGATTGCCCTACTTTCTCATGAAGAAAGAGAAGGCCTTCCCTTTTGCCCGCTCCTACTTGTGCTTCCTCCAAGTCACCCACTTACCTCAGGGCTTTGGTCTCCACCCTGCAGCAAACCTAGTTTAAAGCCATACTCAGTACATTAGTGAGCCAGACTGTGAAGATACTCTTTCCTCCCTTTGGATCCCATCTGTTATATGTGACATCAGAGGTAAATTGCAATTAGTGTTAATAAGCACCACTAGGCTGCTGTTTGAAACAGCAGCTTTTGAAGAGGAGAGAATGAGCACTTTTTGCTGTTCTTTGGTTACCCCTACAGAACAAGTAATAACAATACAAGTACCTGATCCTGAAGGCAATACAAATTTGGAGAGTACCAAACATGCATGAATGAGCTTCTGTTGGCCAAAAGGAGAGGTTCATCCAGTCTTTCTTCAGCCAGGAGTATCAGACTCATAATACAGGTGCCTGTGGATGTAATACAGACCAAAGTAGGTGCTCATTAAGATAGGAATTCATAGTCCAAAGCTCACCTTAGAGCAGCAACAGTGAAACAGTAACAGTGTCTTCGTCATAATAATGTTACAGTTATAGCTGCATCTCATGGGAGAAAAAAAATAAATCTACCAGCTGATTTAGAAGAGGTTGCAAGAGACTTACAGAATCTATAGAGATCTACCAACCGCTCTCTTATTCCACTGAAAAAGCCAACAAGCATCTGTCACTGCATGTTAGTATTATGATCACAAGAACGCTGTCAATTTTCTGTGGGAGTGCTGATCAAAGACCATAAATCCATAACATATTTACATGAAACAGGATAATTCAGTGTGATAGCTGTTTATTCTGTGGGTTCACTGAAATAGTGAATCATCATTAGCCCTCTAATTTATTTCAATTACTTTATCAAATGCAGCATAAATAATCCAATTAGTAGATTTGATTCAAGGAAGCCTAAAAAAATACTTCAGAAAAAAAGTGAACCTTAAATGAAAACATGTTTGTTCCGATTTTGCACAGATGACATTTGAATCCTTTCTAGTTCTTGCAAGTAGGGCATTGCAAAGTTTAACTTCCAGTAAATCAAAGGAATGCTCTGATAATCCACAAATTGAGGACATGCCTCCTTTAGGATCCCTTCACAGATTCATCTATCTTTTCTACCACTTTAATTCTGAAATCAATATAATTCAGCTGCTAGAACAAGTAGAAAGTGGACAATAGTTTGATCGTGTCAAGCATAATCAGTCTCTCTTTAAAAAAACTATGTTTTCTCTTATTTCATCCCAGTATATCCCACAGCGTTTTGTTAAACAACCTTCTCTGCTCTTGCAGAGACTCCCCTAGGAAAGGAAACTGGTGTGATTCATCTGAATGGGAACAGGACAAAGGTGGTGAGGAGTGGGCACCACTAAACAAATCATTCCACGGTGCCTTCAGTAAGGGAAAGTTGTGTAACAAGCTACAGAGGCTACTTCACCTGCAAGGAAGAATTCATCCTTCTTTCTCCATCCCATTGCCCTCACAATATCCACCTACCTTAGCTACTCAGGCCAATCTGCCTATTTGCATTGTTTTCAAAGCAGTCTTGGGGTCAGGATATCATCCTCCAGAAATCAGTGGAAGAATTTCCACTGTTTTCGGTGAGGACCAGGCTTTCACCCCTAATAGCTGTCCATCTCTAGTGATAACAGTTAGAATGTAAATAATTATGACAGAAGCCTATTGGCAAGTAAATTATAGGAGGCATGGAATGCTGGGAGCTCACCCGGTAACTAGACAGGATTCCCTTTAAGTCCCTTTGATTCTAAATAGGAAATGAAATTAATATGCCACCTCCATACTCTGGTCCTAAACAGAAGCAGTGTGCAAACTTAGGGGGATGACCAGAACCACTAAGCATGTGGTACAGCACATATTTCAGGAAGCCACAGGCTGTTCTTTTTCAGAGCTCCAGTTATGTGCACTTGAGAGTATACTCTCCTTGGCCTCTCTGATCTATCCTGCCCACTACTAGCAGAATACCCTTGAATTCCTTGTCCCAATAAGCAGATACCAGTGTAATCTTCAAGTGATTTAAATACCAGATTTAAAGATCAGTTAAACTTTCTTGAACCATCATTCAAAACACCCTAATCTCCTTTAGGCCATTTACACATGGCTAACGATGAATATTAGTTAATCCCATAGCCTACCTTAGGACAGAAACAAAGATATGGCAAGTGTGTCTTCATTATAGTCACTTTAGTGGTTATGGCCCCATTTCATGGGAGGAAAATGTAGCTAATAATAACCTTCCCCAAATGAGATGAAATGGTGCTGTCGCTAATTCCATTTAATGCTCTAACAGCATCCAAATTAGATGTGCTTATCAGTTTATAACACTGCTGGTCATAATTTGTAATTGCAGATAAATCTCAACAGCGAGAAACCAATATAACCAGCTGGTGAGAAGTGGCACAATTGTAAATAAATATTCTTAAGGAAAAGCATGTTGTAAGTGCTGCATTTTACAAACTCAATGCATTCCTGCCTTTCTTTGACTTCCTTTCAGTCATCCAAAGTACAGAGTGTCTTATATGCTTACATTTGTCCATAAACAGCTAACTGTCATATTTATTAGAAAGAGGTACTTATCTATGTTAATCTGAATTTAAGCAGAAGTTGGTGGGGAGGAGCACCTTATAAATTAACTTGTACAGAGAAACATGACCTTTGTAGACTACAGTTTAATTCCTCATGATGGGTTGCCAATTGGCTGGAGGGCCACACACAGAGAGTGGTGGTGGATGGGTCATTTTCGACCTGGAGGGATGTGGGCAGTGGGGTCCCCCAGAGCTTGGTCCTCGGGCCCGCACTGTTCAACATCTTCATCAGTGACTTGGACGAGGGTGTAAAAAGCACCCTGTTCAAATTTGCAGGTGACACTAAGATGTGGGGAGAAGTGGGCATGCTAGAAGGGAAGAATAGGCTGCAATCAGACCTAGACAGGTTACAGGGGTGAGCGGATGAGAACAGGATGGGTTTCAGCACTGACAAGTGCAGGGTATTGCACCTGGGGAGGAAGAACCGGCAGCATACCTACAGGCTGGGGAACTCCCTTCTCGTCAGCAAAGAGGCAGAAAAGGATCCTGGAGTCATTATTGATGCCAAAATGAACATGGGCTGACAGTGTGGGGAAGCGATCAGGAAGGCTAGGTCCAAGGAGGTGATCCTCCCCCTCTATGTGACACTGGTCAGGCCACAGTTGGAGTACTGCATCCAGTTCTGGGCACCACACTTCAGGAGGGATGTGGACAACATTGAAAGGGTCCAGAGGAGGGCCACTTGCATGATCAGGAGGCAGCAGGGCGCACCCTACAAAGAGAAGCTACAAGACCTGAACCTGTTCAGCCTCCACAAGAGAAGGCTGAGAGGGGATCTGGTGGCCATCTATAAACTGGCCAAGGGAGACCAGCAGGCAATGGGAGAGTCCCTGTTCCCCCAAGCACTACTGGGAGTAACAAGGAATAATGGCCATAAGTTGACGGAGAGTAGATTCAGGCTAGATATCAGGAGGCACTACTTCACAGTCAGGGTGGCTAGGAGCTGGAACCAACTTCCAAGGGAAGTGGTGCTTGCTCCTACCCTTAAAGGAGGCTAGATAGACACCTTGCTGGGGTCGTTTGACCCCCGCATTCTTTCCTGCCCATGGCAGGGGGTCAGACTTGATGATTTGCTCAGGTCCCTTCTGACCCTACCAACTATGAAACTATGTGATATGAATGGACTTGAAGAAAAAAGGGATACTACATAAAGAAAATTCAAGTCATTTAAATACAAGGATACAAAGGATAGGGAAAGTGGGGAGAAAGGAGGGAGTATTGCTGAGAGAGGGGAAGGTTGACTGGAGAGATTAAAGGGCATAAACAATATAGTTAAGTCATCGAGGCACATGTGTTACAAAAGCTAGTCCAGGTAATGGGATAAGAAACCAGAGTCTCTGTTGAAACTGTGACAGGGGCAAGCTCCCAGGCCTGGTCACAGTACCAGCCCGCCCACCTGTCTTGGGCAGTCTGCCCAGTCTCACCTGCCATGCCTTTGTTATTAAATAAGAATGGTTGTAATAAAGCAGGAGGCTGCCCGTTTATGACTCCAGTGTCTGGATGTGTACACATGACTCTGACCTCCCCTTTGTCACAACCCAAGGGTGTGATTTTTGTTTTGTGTGTGCTTTGGCACCACTGAATTATTTTCCCGCCGTTTGAAGCTTTCTTTGCAGGGTGCATTTCTTCTTTGCAGGATGAGAAAAGCCCATTGCAAGGAGTTCCCGCCATTTGTATTAAAATTCAAGCCCCATTATTGGCTAGTGTTAAAATATTCTCACGTGGAGGCTAGCGATTGGCTTCCTAGACGTATAAGAAGCTTGAGTGGTTTCCGCCCAAGTTGGAGGACTCCACGAACATCAGGAGGAGGAGACTTCATGTCTAGTGAAGATCTCTAAGCGCTGCAGAGCCTATTGGACCCAGTGTGAATATCAAGAAGGCAACAGGGGTCTGATCAGCCTCTAGCCTCTCCCCGTCACCGAGCGCAATCCTCGACGTATCCCTCTTCCCTGCGCGCAAAA
>NW_005841908.1:1745165-1747180 GCF_000455745.1 Alligator sinensis
GTGATTTTTGTTTTGTGTGTGCTTTGGCACCACTGAATTATTTTCCCGCCGTTTGAAGCTTTCTTTGCAGGGTGCATTTCTTCTTTGCAGCATGAGAAATGCACGTTGCAAGGAGTTCCCGCCATTTGTATTAAAATTCAAGCCCCATTATTGGCTAGTGTTCAAATATTCTCACGTGGAGGCTAGCGATTGGCTTCCTAGACGTATAAGAAGCTTGAGTGGTTTCCGCCCAAGTTGGAGGACTCCACGAACATCAGGAGGAGGAGACTTCATGTCTAGTGAAGATCTCTAAGCGCTGCAGAGCCTATTGGACCCAGTGTGAATATCAAGAAGGCAACAGGGGTCTGATCAGCCTCTAGCCTCTCCCCGTCACCGAGCGCAATCCTCGACGTATCCCTCTTCCCTGCGCGCAAAAAGGATCCACGGAGCTTTGACAATTCCGTGTGAGTGAGAGAGTTTTTGTCTGAGTCCTCAAACTGGGGATTTAAGCGGAGCTTTGCCTGGGAAACTGTCCAGCCTACACTGTGACCATCTACGGTGTAAGTAAACAATCTCGAATCAACCATTACACGTTGCCTAATTCTAGCGTGTCGCCTGCTTTCTCCGACCCAGCGTGTCCGGGCTGCTGGCCACAGCCCGCGCAGCGCGAAAAAAGGGCCCCGGATCGCTCCCGGCCCGCACACCCTTATCATGTCCCATGCCTCGCAGATATTACCACTATTGTCATTTCTGTGCACCCCTCGGGTGCTGGGCCCTACGGCCCCTGTGTCTCCACACCCTTCGGGCACCTAGCTCTCTGGCACCTGGCTCTCTACACCTGCCTCTGTGTCTCTCTCAGGCACTTGTCTCTCAGCATCCTTTTCGGGCACTGAGATCTCTGGCACCTGGCTCTCTGTGCCTGCCTCTGTGTCTCTCTCAGGCATCTGTCTTTCAGCACCTCCCTCAGACACCTGGCTCTGTGCCTTTCTCGGGCACATGGCTCTGTGCCTCCCTCAGGCACCTGGGGCTCTACACACTAGTGTGCCCCAGTGAGGCCTCCTCCTCCCCTATTAGCCTCATCCCAGTCCATCGGTACATACAGCAACACAAATATAAGCCCCCTGGTCTATAACATAACCCTGATAGTGAAGACTGTGTCCTTTAAGAAGATAAAACTCCTACCCTAGGATAGTGTCTCCTCATCCTGGCTACCTTATAGATTCCTAGATCCTTAGTCCTTCTAGGCAGCAAAGCAGGTGACCAAAGGTCTCTGGGTAGCTCTTGAATGCCATGCTCATTCCCTTAGCAGTCTCCAGAGAGAGAGAGTGAAACTGCTAGCTCCAGCCCTGAGCTTGTGTGTCCCCAGAGCCTTACCTCTTTCCAGTGATCTGACCACCTGCAGGTGCTGGCCAATTAGCTCATTAGGTTGTTCTTCAAGCAACCTGCAGCTGTGGAGCTCTGCTTAGCCTGCAGGGCCCTCTGGCCAGGCAGTTTCTACCTGTAAAGGAGCAGGCACATAGTGCCCTCCTACAGAGACCATACTTAAAACACTCCAGTCTTTGGATAATTTCTTGCATTTACTAGTTATATTTATCAGTTTTATTATATTTGTAATGGATACAAGAAGAAATTAGGCTCCTTTGGCATATTACAAACTTTTTAAAGATTGTCTAGAAATGTGATATTCTAAAATTTCAGTGTGTTGTTGTTCCAGAATAGCTCAAATGTATACCAGGGATGAATAAAGAAGTGAAAAAAAATCACTGTCATAGATAAGATTAATATTCCCAGTAAAAGCTCTGTAAGGAAATTCTCGCTGCTGTCAAAAAAAATTAACAACTTGCTTTCATGCTTTCATTTGTAGGATGCCTTCACTTTGAATTTTGGGGTAAAAATAGAAGACAGTGTTTCCACAGGAAAGAAGGGTTTTTTCTCCATTATTCTTCTACGTAAATAAAACAGTGTACATAAATAGAAAAGTCTCCTATACATACAATCTATTAAATATAAGATAAATTATCCATATGCAAGTGTAG
>NW_005841908.1:1747190-1756508 GCF_000455745.1 Alligator sinensis
AGGCTAATATTACAGACAAATAGCAATGCCATAACATCAAAACAATATCATCAAAAGGTGTTTATGTCATCCAGTAATATAAAAAAAATAAGTTTTGTTAACAACATTTCAGGAATGGAATCCTTAGATTCTCAAACTAATTAAGAAACTGTATCCAGTTTAAGAAGAATACAGGCTTTTCACAGCTTCACTACACACTGAGAAAGGCAGAGTTAGTTGATCCAAGTTTTAAGGAAAAATCTCCATTGTGAGTTCAGTTATCAACAACGTGCTGACAATACTCAACTATTTTTCTCATTTTCATCAGATAGAACTACTGGCTCTGCTAAGGTGTTAGAATATCTGCAAAAGCTCAGCTCTTCAGTGAACAGCCATCCACTGAAGTTGAACTGAGAAAGTTGAAGCAATGATGGTTAAAAAGATGCAATATTTTTGAAAATCTAAGAATTTCTTTCCATCTTCCATTTAGCGTGGACAGTCACTATTCAAAGTAATACAAAACATCAGGGTCCCATTTTGACTGCTCAGACCACAGGGATGCCTTCTTTACCCTAGGGAATGCTGTCCTGTCCTGATGAACAAAGAGTTGACCACAGCAATCTATGTACCATCGTCTTCAAAATGGATTATGATACATCATTGTGTCTGAAGCCTAATATGAATGCAGTGCAAAGATTCCAGCTTGTACAGAACCCAGCTGTTATTCCTTCTTGTGCTTTAGGTCATGATGAGTACCTCCAACCCAGATCCTACCACTGATTCCTAGACAGCTTCCAGTGCCAGTTGAAGGCCTTGGTCCTAGTCTTCAAGCAATTAATAGACAGTTCAAACCAAAATCAGATATATATCACCAAGACATATACATCTATCCTGAACAATGCCAGACACCGCCCAAATCAAAACACGTAAGAAGGGGCAACCCATTCTCAGCTGTGTGTCTCCAGCTAAGCAGTAAGCAGCAAGCTTCATGAGGATATTTAGTGAATCTGGAGTCTGACTATCTTAAGGATATACTGCAAATCCTTCCTCTTCAAAAGGCCTTTTCAACTAAAAATGTCATTGTAACACCATCATAATCCCCTTCTATTCAGAAGCGTTCCAAACAATCCCACTCAAATAAACCCAAAACATATCAGCTGATAGTCAATTAAAAGTTTTCTTAAAATTAAATTAATTACATTTTTTATTACATCCTTTCCATGTAAATATGTTATCTAAAAAGGGAGGCTGAGCAGAGACTCATAAAGTCCACAAGTGACTTTCTACTGATTCTATATTAGTCAGAGAGCTCTCACTTGGATATTACGGGGAAATACAAAGATAGATTATCAATTGTGCATGACAAAGGTACAAAGTTTGCCTTTCCCTGCTTTTCTACTCTTGTCCTTTGTCATATCATGTTATGTCATGTGTTCTCCAATTACCATGTCTTCAACCATTCACTTATCTGTTTCACACACAAGAGTTTTCATAGTTTCTTCTATACCTCCACACTGACATCACCTGTATCAATTTGTCAAGCCATGAAGGTCATCTCTTTCAAACCTTTTCAAGACATATTCCTTGACCACCCTTGGCTGAGGCGTATACATTTGTTAAAAGGTATTTACTTCAGTGTTCCCCTCTTGCCTTCCTCAGGCATCAAAACACTTCTACTAAGTAGCACTTAAAAGAAAATGTCAAGACACGAAAACCTTGAAAGAAAAAAAATATTTTCTGCTATGGGAATTACAGAATCAAGACATGGATACAGACCTTAAAACACAGTTTCTCTCTGAAAAAGTAATTATATCAATACACGCGCTCCCATGTGTATAGAGTTTATCTGTATACATTACTAGCAGGAGTTAGTTGTTACCTTCTACTCCTATTCTCATAATAGAGCCACTCAAAGTTAAGAAGAGATGGAATATATTTTGGTTTGTGCTTCATGAAGAATGTGCTTAACTAAGGCCACAATCAGAGAAAACGTATAAATGAGAATAAATTTATATATGTACTTAAGTTGCAAAAACTACTCATATGTTTAATGATTAAAGAATATGGGCTTCCATTCTGATTACTGATTCCAATCACATTTGGAGCCTCTAGCTGGCTACTGTAATTCAAATAATAAATTAAAGACAATTGAGATGATCCATGAGGTATCAACAAACCGATTACTGATAAGTGGTGGTGCTGGTAGCAGTCTGGAAAACACTTTTCTTCTTATAAGGACAGAAGACTTGCTATGAAAGTCATTAAGGCAATGAACACAGAACTCCAAAATACTGTTTGCACAGAAGCACTGCATTTTAACAAGATCATGTTGTGATTTTCTACAGTTTCATTCCCTTGAGCTTCACAGTATCAGTCTTTTACTTTGGAAAAATAAAAAGGATAATCCTGCAAACCGTTACTTATGCAAGTGGTCCTTACCAGTAGTGAGACTGAAATAGTGATGCTTACCCAGAGTAGGGCCTTCTCATATAGGCCAGTTTATGCAATATTTACTCATATATTTACTTAGGTAAGTAGCTTCAGTGAAGTCAGCAGGATTAGAGAGATGAGTAAACACTACTCCACCTAAAGATTTCAGAATCTAGCTGAGGCACCTTGTTTTTCCAAATCAGTCCCTCAGTCTTGGTGTTTTCTCGCTTTAGGCATAAAGCTTCACTGAGAGAGGAAGCTATCTTAATTAAATCTGATCTGGAGCTCTGTTTTTCTAGTTAGCTCACGCATTCTGCTATATAAGCTATATCACAATCCTTCCTCAGTATAGTATTGCATGTGATACTGCCTAAACATAACAATTAGTGCAGAGAGAAAAGATCAAGACCAAAGTAGATAAAGTGAAGAGAGATGAACTCCAGGTGGCATTGTAATTTTTTTAAAGAAAATAAACAAATTCCTCACTGGGGGGCAACGCTCATAAATTAGAATTCTATTTCTACCGTTTCAGTGACATTTTCATTTCTATTTATGTTAATGCCTACCAGCATTAAAAATTAGTTGAGGTTGTGTTGCTATTACAAAGGTTAAATGAATAGATTAGGAGTTGCACAGATGTTTATGGTTTTGGTTTATAGCTCTGGGACATCCCATTCCAGAGACACTGTGTTCCAGTTCATTTTAACAGTAATTAGAAGTACCCCTGTAACGAGGTGCTTGCTGCTGAAAACAACTTCATTAGTATGGGTGATTTTATTGGTTTCCTTTAGGGTGAGGAACTAGTGCTAATAGTTGTAATTTAATAGGAAAATTACTGAAGCAAGAAAGATTCCACTGAATCTTAAATGAGGCATTAGACAGAAGTTCCCTTTCCAAATAATGAAATATAAGAGAACAGCAGCTACCTGGAGACATTATCATATGCATACATTTAAGCTGGCATAGATGAGCCATTTTGTTTAAATGTTTTAAATATTACTTAAATAAAGTTATTAGGAAACCAGAGAGAAAATTAGTTTAACAAATTTTAAATAAATTTGGCCACACATTTGGGCAATTATGGTTTCCTTCTCTCTCCACATGCATGCATACACACACACACGCGCGCGCACACGCACGTGCACGCGCTTTTTGAAGCAAAAGGCTGTCAACAGAACTGACCTTTAGAAAGGTCATCTTCTGTTTCAGTGAATGGGAAGGATTTCTCTCCTCCCTTTCTCAGTCCCAGTCTTTCATAGTACTGACTGTCTCTTATATGAAGGAACAGGGTTTATTTAGTCTGCAGAAGAAGAGACTGAGGGGGAATTTGATAGAAGCCTTTAACTACCTCTGGGGTGGTTACAAAAAGGATGGATCTAAACAGTTCTCAGTGGTGACATGACAGAACAAGGAGAAACAGTCTCAAGGTACACCAAGAGAAGTTTAGGTTGGATATTAGAAAAAATTCCTCACTAGGAGGGTGGCAAAGCACTGGAATCTCCATCCTTGGAGGTTTTTAAGGCTCAACTTGACAAAGCCCTGGCTGGAATGATCTAGTTGGGAATAACCCAGCTTTAAGCAGGACATTGGACATAATGACCTCCTGAGATCCCTTCCAACCCTAATTTTCTATGATTCTACTAGTGAATTGCCCATCAAGAATAATGGCAGGGACGGAGTGGCAGGGAGGGGGCGAAGCCAGCACTTCTCTACCACCATCCCACACTGCCACCGCCTCCAAACAGCAGAGCCACGGAGTGGGGAGGGGGTGAGGCAAGCTCCATCCCCACTGTCATGGTGGTGCTCCACTGTCCCACTCCATCCCCGCCATACCCTCCATCCCCCTCCGCCACCGTCCCATGCTGCCACCATTTCCAAAGAGCAGGGCCAGAGGGGCGAGGCCAGCAGCACTGGCCTTACCCCCTGCTCCATCCCCTCCTCCCCCCTCCATCCCCTTCATCCCTTCTGTTTCCAGTCATGGCAGTGCTCCATCCCCGCCATCATTCTTGATGGGCAATTCGCCCAGCGCGTAGCACTGGCTGGAGCCCTACCCCACTGGGAGCCACACCCCCAAGAGCATTATGGACAGACAAACAGACACACAGACAGACGAACTCAGCCATTTATATATATATATAGAATGGTGCCGATCACCCACAGATCTTCCCAGTGGAAGTCACGTCAGGTCACACACATGATGGGATAGAGCAGGGGTTCTCAACCTTTTGCACCTTACAGGCCACCTATGCAAGGTCAACAAATCCTGGTCCCACCAGCCAACAAGTGGGTTGGGAGATCCCCCAGAGGCCAGTCATAAAGCTCTAGTCCCACCCAGAGGACCTTTGCATCCCACCAGTGGGATATGTCCCACCGGTTGAGAAACCCTGGGATTGAGTGCATCCTCAGCAAGTTTGCAGATGACACCAAGCTGGGGGATAGTAGTAAATAATCTGGAAGGTAGGGCTTGGATTCACAGAGACTTCAACAAATCGGAGGGTTAGACTGAAAGAAATCCCGTGGAGTTCAATGAGGACAAGTGCAAAGTCTGCACTTAGGATGGAACAATCCCATGCACTGGTACAGGCTGGGGACTGACTTGCTAACCAGCACCTTTGCTGAAAAGGACCTGGGGGTTACAGTAGACAGAAAGGTGAATATGAGCCAGCAGTGTGCCCTTGTTGCAAAGAAAGCTAACAGCATTCTGGGCTGCATTAGTAGAACTGTTGCCAGCAGATCCAGGGAAGTCATTCTTCCCCTCTGTTCAGCACTGGTGAGGCCACATCTGGAGTTCTTGTCCTGTTTTGGGCCCCCCACTACAGAAAGCATGTGGACAAATTGAAGATAATCCAGCACAGGGCAATGCAAATGGTGAAGGGGCTGAGGCGCATGACTTACAAGGACAGGCTGAGGAAACAGCACTTATTTAGTCTGGAGAAAAGACTGAGGTGTGATTTAATAGCAACCTTCAACTACTGAAGGCTGGCTCCACAGAGGATGGAGACAGACTGTTGTCAGTGGTGGCAGTGTAGAGTGCACAGTGCTGCCACATCCCCTGGCATATCTGAGTGTGGTGATGTAATGTTAAATCCTGAACATGTGCAGTAGCTCAAGGGTCTGCAGTGAACTTCCTACCTCTGAGGAGGGGCTGACCTAGATACAGATGTACAGGTAAAAGGGATTTTGGCACTAAAAGTGGTGACAACTATTCCCTGAGGTAGAATGGATGATGATTGGTCAGAAGTGTGAAGAGTGATAAGTTTGTTTTGATATGATGATTGATGGATGTGCTAATTGGGTGAGCATTTGAGTGACAGGTGCCCTGAAAATGTGATTGAATTGTGGATGTGGGGTGATTTGGAGGTTTAAAAGGGCCTGAGCTCTGGTCCCTGTGCACGCGTGAGGTGTGTGAGTTGGATATTGCGAGTCATGTGAGATTGAATTTGTGTGTATGTGACTCAAGGAGGAGTCTAGTCTAGTAAATTGGAGATTCATAGTTTCATAGTTGGTAGGGTAAGAAGGGACCTGAACAGATCATCAAGTCCGACCCCCTGCCACAGGCAGGAAAGAATGCTGCGGTAAAATGACCCCGGCTAGGTGATTATCTAGCCTCCTTTTGAAGACCCCCAGGGTAGGGGTGAGCACCACTTACCTTGGAAGTTGGTTCCAGATCCTAGCCGCCCTGACTGTGTAGTGTAGTGCCTCCTGATATCTAGCCTGAAGCTGCTCTTCATCAACTTATGGCGGTTATTCTTCATTACTCCTCGTAGTGCTCGAGGGAACAGGGACTCTCCCATTGCCTGCTGGTCCCCCTTGGTCAGTTTATAGATGGCCACCAGATCCCCTCTCAGCCTTCTCTTGTGGAGGCTCAACAGGTTCAGGTCCCGTAGCCTCTCCTCATAGGGCCTACCCTCCTGCCCCCTGATTATACGAGTGGCCCTCCTCTGGATCCTCTCAATGCTGTCCACATCCCTTCTGAAGTGCAGTGCCCAGAACTGGACACAGAACTCCAACTGCGGCCTGACCAGTGTCTCATAGAGGGGGAGGTTCACCTCCCTGGACCTGCTCGTGATGCATCTATAGATGCATGACAAGGTGCAGTTAGCCTTCCTGACAGCGTCCCCACACTGTCGGCCCATGGTCATCTTGGAATCAATAACGACTCCAAAATCCTTTTCTGCCTCTGCACTGACGAAAAGGGAGTTCCCCGGCCTGTAGGTATGCTGCTGGTTCTTCCTCCCCAGGTGCAATACCCTGCACTTGTCAGTATTGAAACCCATCCTGTTTTCATCTGCCCACCCCTATAACCTGTCCAGATCTGATTGCAGCCTGTCCCTCTCCTCTATTGTTCCCACTTCTTCCCACATCTTAGTGTCATCCGCGAATTTGAAGAAGGTGCTTTTCACCCCCTCATCCAAGTTGCTGATGAAGAGGTTGAACAATGCGGGCAGACCTGGGAAACACCACTGCCCACATCCCTCCAGGTCAAAAATGACCCGTCCACCACCACTGTCTATGTGCGGCCCTCCAGCCAATTAGCGACCCTTCTGATCGTGCAGGCATCGACACCAGTCGCCTAATTTTTTAATGAGAATGGGGTGAGAGACAGTGTCGAAGGCCTTCCTAAAGTACAGAAAGACTATGTCCACCGCGACACCTGTCTAAATCTTTTGTGACCGGTCATAGAAGGCCACCAGGTTGGTCTGACAGGACCTGCCTCTAATGAACCCATGTTGGTTGCCCCTAAGCATAATCTCCCCTGCTTGCCCCTCGCAGATGTGCTCCTGGATAATTTTCTCAAAGAGCTTCCCCAGGACTGAGGTAAGATTAATGGGCCTATAGTTTCCTGGGTCCTCCTTCCTCCCTTTTTTGAAAATGGGGACCACATTGGCCCTTTTCCAGTCCTCTGGACTGGCACCATGAGTGCTCGTAAAGCTGTGCCAGGGGTCCCGCAACAACCTCTGCTAATTCCCTCAGCACTCTGGGGTGGAGATCATCAGGACCTGCTGATTTGAACACATCTAGTCCCACTAGAAGTTCCCTGACTAGGTCCTCACTGACCCTGGGCCTGGCTGTGCCTCCTCTGGGACCATCAGGGATGCCAGTGCGGGGGATGACCTGGTCCCTGCTCAGAAAAATGGAGGCAAAGAAATTGTTAAAAGATTAGCTTTGTCATCTGGTGCAACCACCAGATTTCCTAGAGTGTCCTGCAGGGGCCCCACGTTACCCAGTACCTTCTTCTTACCCTCTATGTATTTAAAAAAGGACTTCCTGTTATCCTTGATCTGGGTCACTAGTCCCAGTTCCATCTCCACCTTAGCCTTCCTAACAGCCCCCCTACAATCTTGAGCCAAGGAGGTATAATCCTCCCTTGTGATGGCCTCTCCCTTCCATTGGGTGTACACCTCCTTCTTAGCTTTGAGATGTTCCTGGATGTTTTTGGTGAGCCAAAAAAGGGGGCTTTTGAGCACTCTTGCCCCCTTTGATCCACATTGGAATTGCCATCCTTTGGGCTTGGAGGATCATCTCCTTAAGGAATGACCACTCTTTTTGGACTCCCAACTCCCCTCCCCTCCAGGACCTCAGTGCCTCCCTGACTAGTGTCTGTACCTCATTGAAATCCACCCTCCTGAAGTCCAGGGCTGCTGCCTTGCTGCAGGCCTTTGACCCCCTGCTCTGGGTGGTGAATTCCAGTAGGCAATGATCGCTATCGCCCAGGTGGTCGAGCACCCACAGTCCCTTCACCAGGTCACTACCTGTGGCCAGGACCAAGTCCAACAAGGCATTTCTCCTGGTGGGGCTGTGCACCTCCTGGGTTAGATGGAGGTCCTGTAACTTGGCTAGGAACCTACGCGAGTGGTCAGACCTGGCTGACTGCTCTTCCCAGCAGATGTCTGGATAGTTTAGGTCACCTGTGATCACCACATCCTTCGACTTAACTGCCTCCACAAGCTTACCTGAGCATTCCCAGTCCAGCTTTTCTCCCTGGTTGGGTGGCCTGTAGTAGATTGTGTGAGAGTAAGGGTATTTTGTGCAAATCTGGGGTTTGTGGAGCAATTGGAGTTGTGTGTGAACCTGGGTAGAGCAAGGCTTCCTGGTGATCACCTTGGGATTTGGCCATAGACCAGGACCAGTGCCAGTGGGCCAACTGTCTTGTGATAACCTATCACCCTTTCCCTGGATTGAGGGAGAGAGAGTACCCTGAAGAAGGGAAAATCTGGGAAGGTAGGGAATCTGCATAGTTCTCATTGCACACATCAAGCCTGATAGCCTGTAGCAGCTACACTCTGTGTGTCCGCGCTAGTGTCACTTGTAACATTGTTCACAGCTCTTGCACCGAGGGCTGCATTCTGTTCTGTTCTTTCTCTCACTGTTTCCTTTCTTACCATTGCAAATAATCCTGTAATTATTGTAAGTATTGTTGTTGTCTGTTATCATTAATACATTCCTGTGGTTTCCAATTTAAGTGAGGAGGAGTCTGTCCATTTGCATTTGAGGTGGAGGAGCGTTGGGCTGCAAGCGAACACCTGGCTTAGAGTCACCCACCACCTTAAAAATCCTTTCCCTGGGCTGAATTCTGGAAGGGGTAACACCCTCATTTACTTAATTAAGAGTTCAGACATTCTTGGAAGTTTTTAAGACCTGGCTACACAAAGCCTTGGCTGGGATGATCTACTTGGGGCTGGTCCTGATTTGAGCAGGGGGTTGGACTAGATGACCTCCTGAGGTCCCTTCCAAACCTAATTTTCTATGATTCTGTGATTCTATGCTTTGAGTTAATACAAGCATACAAAGATGACACGAGCAGGGTGTGGGGCCCAGGGCAAATCAGCCTGTGCGGGGCCCCAGCCCCGGGCGCAAGGAAGCCGGTGGCAGATTTGGCAGCAGGGTGGAGGACCGGGGGGGGTGCAG
>NW_005841908.1:1756534-1763842 GCF_000455745.1 Alligator sinensis
GAGTCACCGTGCCCCTCCACCTGGCTCCACAGGGCCCCCCCAAAGCATGGGGCAGTCGCACTGATTCCCCCTTCCCTGCCCACCCCCCTCCCCCCCCGACAGCTCTGCAAGTATACCTACATCAGCCGGGTTAGATGGTCCAACCCCTTCAAAACACTGGAATGGTGGGGAGGAATTTTTTGCTTGCCCTCTTTCCTCTTTATTCACACATGTGGTTTCACATTCCTGGTTCAGTACAACCCTAAGTCTCACAAGCCCAGATCCTTGTCCAGCTGAAAATCACAAACTACACCAGGGGCCCAAAACCTTTTACAAGCAGCAGGCAAAATTAGTACAGCTCTCTCCAAAGGGGGCCACCGCCAGAGGCACAACTAGTAAGGTTTGCACACTAGCCAGAGCCCCTTTTTCTTTACCCTGCTTTGTCTAAACTGCCTGCTGCAACCCCAGCCCTCCCTGCTCTGTGCTGAGGGCTGCTTTCACCTCATGTCCTTACTGCTACCACCCCTTACCCTCACTGTCAATTGCCATTACCACCAACTGCTGCCAAAGGCCAATTTGGTGGTGAAAGAAGTGACAGGTGCAGTAAGAGCGTACAAAAGGAAGCATGATGTACAGTACACTACTGGGTGCTGTTCCCCATTGCTACTGCTACCAATGATTCCCCTATCTGCTGATGTCCCAATGTGTGTGTGCCCACAGGCCAGATGAAATGGTTTCTCATGTCAGATCTGGCCCAGGGACCACAGGTTGCCAATCCCTGAGCTTCACAATAACAAATTGTGGCCAAGGAATATCTCATGTAAACCTCTGATCTTATAGTTTACTAGAGCAAGGGGATCTTTCAGGTACTCTCTGAGGGAAAGTGGACTTCAGCTTGGCTGAGAAGATAGTTCTTACCTCAACTATGTCAGGATGCACCATGTCTCAGGGTAGGGGTCAGCAACACCCACACCTTGACTTGTAAGATCTTGGTGTGCCAAGGGTGGACAGCGGGGGAACCGCGAGGAGCCCAATCCTTGTTGTGGCAGGGCAGCCCCAGCCCCTTCCTCGTCATCCGTCCCAAGGTGCATGGACCAAGCAAAACACCTTCACACTCTGGCACCTGTGCCACAGGTTGCCTACCCCTTCTTAGGGTATGTACTGGTAGGTAGTCTGATACCTACTGGCATCTTATGATACATAAATACTCCCTTTCAGGAGAAAATGAAAATTATAAAAAACCAAAACAGACTTCAATAAAATAGCTTATCATTCAGTTCCCCACTACCTGTCCCATAGCCTTATCTCCAATGTACATGTGAATCTTCTTCCTTTCCATTGATTGGTTTCCTGTTTTGGTGCAGTGGTAATGAGCACAAGACCTCTAGTTGGGGGTCTCAGACTGGAGGCTCTAGTATCTTGTGACTAGAGGTCACAAGATATCTAGGTGTGCCACTGCTACTTGTCCCTGGGGACCCAAACATCTGCACTCACATGGACGCGGCCCTAGTGTCCTTCAAGCTAGAAATCTTAGGACCTCTAGTCACAAGATACTAGAGCCTCCAGTGTGAGACTCCAACTAGAGGTTTTGTGCTCATTACCGCTGCACCAAAACAGGTAACACACCAATGGAAAGGAAAAAGATTCACATTTATATTGAAATTAAGTTAACAGCAGCTACCTGGAGACAATATCATATGAACACATTTAAACTGGCATAGATAAGCCATTTTGTTTAAATGTTCAAAATATTACCTAAAGTTATTAGGAAGCTAGAGAGCGGGGCATTCCCTGGG
The DNA here is from genome assembly GCF_000455745.1 of Alligator sinensis. Lineage (NCBI taxonomy): Eukaryota > Metazoa > Chordata > Crocodylia > Alligatoridae > Alligator > Alligator sinensis. Next base: position 1,758,310 of record NW_005841908.1, read on the forward strand.
GACAAGTAGCAGCGGCACAAATTGTGCCACTGCTACATGTCCCCAGGGAATGCCTGAGCCACACGTGCTCTGGTAGGCAGCAGATTACCCCAGTGGGGCAGGGGAGGCTGGGGTCAGCAACTGTGCTGGCCCCAGCAGCTTTACCTGGAGTCCTGGGGGCCAGAAAGCTGCAGCTGCGGTGCTCCTGCAGCTGGGAGCCTGGCCAGCAGCCAAAGCATGGTTACAGACAGGCTCTGGTGTGGGGCAGAGCATGCTGCTGCCACTGGTGCCACCCCAATTTTTTTGGTATGGTTGTTTTTTACCCTGGGACCTCCTAGAGTAAAAAAACAAAAAAAAAAACCCCATGCTGCAAGGTAGCAGTATGGGGAATGCCTGCATGTGCAGTGTGTGGTGCCACAAACGGGCCTCTGGTGCCCCATACCACATGGCTGCACTCATCTGGACGCAGCCTAGGGAATCCATTTCCTTCTCTACAACAGACTCAGGCCCAACAGGCTTCTTCAGTAAAGCCTCACCTGGACTCTGAGAGATCCTCTACCATTATGAGGTTCTCACAAGAACTGGATGGTAACAGATTGAGGCTGCATTGTGCAATGTCATGTTACAGCGTTCTGATCAGTTAGATCTCAGAAACTCAATGAAGCGGACCTCTATTAGATTCCTTGACTCAGTGATTTTTTTAACATTTGGTACCAAGAGTAAGAGGTACTAAAGGATATATTGAATGTTTTAACTTAACTCTGGCATGGGAGGCAAACTATGAAATTGCATTTTAAAAATGTGATGAGTACTGCACTCTACATAAAACTGAAGTGTATGAATATTGCATTCTAAACAAAAGGTAGAAAAAAAAGATGAAAACATAAAAGAGTCTGTGAATAACTTAGACCTAGAAAAGCCAATCTTGCAATGTTTGGAATCCAACTAAATCCCTGACAGGAAACCAGATTATGACTGAGATTTAGGACAAAATGCTCAGAGAAAAAGACAGAAGGAAGCTCCTAAGGAAGCAATGAAAATTTGCAGAACAAAAGAAGTCACCAAGTGCAGACTGAAGCTTGTAGAGGGTGGACAGGGCTCTGACCCTTTAGACATTACAGAGAATCCAAAATAATATAAGAGAGATGTGAGGCAGAAAGGCATGCAGAGCCAAGGCAGAGTCCATAAAAAGCCAGCACATTGAGCTGCACACATTGTAGAAAACACAAAGATATTGTTTGGCATTTGGAAGATGTAAATGTGGCGTAGCATTCCTGGGGAAAAAATGAACACAGTCGGCGTGCAGGCAGGTTAAAATGAGTTAAGGTCATCGTCACTGTATTTGCCCTGCCACATTTCTGACATACAACCTACCTGAGAATCACTTGAGAACCCCACGCTGGCAGACAGCTGTTCTCTCCACACAGGGAAAAGGCTAGATTTGTCTCTTAAAGTCTCAGAAGACTTTGCTGTCAGCCTACGGTTCCCATGTTACCTCCAAGAACTACAGCCACTCAGAAAGCCTTGGACCTAGGTTTAACCAGTAACACCAAGTCAATACTACAATGTTGTGTTGGTACAGTTATGTTGGTTATCCATGTGAAAAAAGAAGCTCCCCAGTTGACACATCTCTATTGTCAAAATCTCCCAGGTAGAAACAACTTTTACAGACAAAAGGGTCCTCCTTCCCCTCTCTAGGAATAAAAGTTATAATTTAGAGATACTCCGTAATTTAGAAGAGTGAAGAAACTGAGAGATGGTTCCCTAGAGGGAAGGTTGATACAGAGACAAAAGGTCAAGAAAGGATTGTGTGTTTGCAGTTAAAGGTTGTTGTTATTTCTTTTTCAACTATGCGTTCCTGTTGTTTTATTTTGAACCTGATGATCGCTACACCAACTAGCTTTTGTTGCCTGGGGAGCTGCTTTAACTATATAAACAATACCACTAGGAAGATTTGCAAATGTAGTTATTCTGATATGTAATGTAGATTAGCCCTGTGAGGTGTGCAGGTCCAAAGGCCTGTTCCTAATGGACCAGCTGTTAAAGAACCTGCTATAGTTCATGTACAGTAAACTTCATGGGATTTGCCTCTCCCTAGTTCAGGAGTCAGCAGCCAGCCCAGACAGCCTTCTGGGGTACTGCACAAACCCCAGAAAATGACTTCCCACAGTGGGGTGTGCACAATACTGGCTGACAGCATAAGGAGTCTGGTTTTATATCTGCAGTACAGAAGAGAAAATGTTACAGATGAAAAAAACCCCAAATGAATAATAAAAGTATTTCTTCACAAACATTTAAATTATGTTTTTAAAAAAACAACAAAGCCATTTTTAACTCCATTCATCAGCTATTCTGTTTAATACAAAGAAGGAGAGCCATCTAGTAAATACTTTTATAATCAGGGAATAAACTAGTCTTATGTGATCATACATTTGAGATGAAACTCTCTGCTGTGATGACTTAGGCATGTATCATGCTCTGGCAATGTTATTAAATAAAAGTATAATAGTAGCTAGGAACAACCACTCATCCTGACTCCTAATTCAATACACGTTGAATTTCTAAATTCCTTTTGAAATCAAAGGGGAAAAAAACAATCCAAGTCTCAGTTTAAAAATCTATTTAATGAAAAGAAGTGCAATCATTTATATCAAAATCGGCCCAGTTAAAATTCCAAAAGCTGCTTTGGCCGCCCATGAATAACACCAAAAAAAAATGAAATCTTTGTTATCTTTGATCTACACGTAAGTCAAAGGGGTAAAAGAAGTGTGCGTATTACCACCCCAACAGATCCTTCAAACCTGGCGGATACAAGATAAACTTAATAATTCATGTCTAGCATGAGACAGGGAAAGCACCTGAGGTTTAAACCACCATCACCAGCTGAACAAGCTTACTACAGGATGGTACAGCTAATCAAGACTAAAAATGCAAATTCTCATGCACCTAGAACATACAGGGCAGGGTGCAGTGAATCGTTTCCTGTATTCACACACAGGCAGTTGGAACTGTGTGCAGATGTCTTGCCAGTACCACAAGCACGGACTGATTATCAAACACCACTGTCGTAGCCTTCAAACCACCTCCTTTTTAACTCAGATATCAGTTCCATACAGTAGCATAACTAAGAGAGGGTGACTGAGATGGCAGCTCTGGCAGCTGACTTGGGGAAAAATATCAGCTGCCACCATAGCTGTGCAGCTACCCCAGTGGCACCAGCAGCTGAAAGTCACCTCTGCCACCCCTGCACTGCCACTGCTCTAGGCACCCACCTGCCCTGTTATGGCTGTGGTTCCACATGGCCATTTATGGGACTGGCTCCTGTTGAAGCTAAAGGGAAAGCTCTCATTGAATTCATTGGGAACAAGATCAGGCCCTTTGGCTTTAAATTAAAATTGTAAAAGACATTTTCTAGCTACTTTGCTAACTTTGTCCCTTTCCACTCCCTTCTTCACTTGCCCAGCACTGTGTCCCTCTTTAGAGTCTCATCATAGCTGATACAGGAGCCTCCTCTTTTGCTGTTCCTGCCTTCTGGAATATACATGTTACCCATGAATTCCCCTCCTCGTTATATTTTCATCTTAGCTGTAAGTGTTCTTCCTCAAATGTTTATTTCTTCACTTTCAATTAGGTGACTCAGATTCTAGTGGATGAGCCTGTAGCAATAAATAATTTAGCACAGCAAGAATAGGATTAAGAAATAAAGAAAAGGGCAAAAGGGTTTTACATGGTTATCATCATGAGATGGAGAAACAAGAAGTACAAAATACAGAAAGGTGGTTTCTGAATAGAGAGAGACAAGGCCATTGCCTCAGCTGTAGTGCTTCATGTGCCACATGCTGGGTTACAAGAGGGGCCTCTTGAGCAGACTCAATGCTTCTAAATTCTAAATTGGCTCTTTATGAAGAAAACTATTTTCAAAAATGCCACAGCTGTAGCTAGCACTCAATCATGTGCCAGCTGACTGACTTCTTAGTACCTCTTCCAAATTCTTCCCTCCTAACAGCTCTGCTCCCCCTCTGCTCTAGCTGTATTAGAAGAGTCACCTATGTGCTAAAAACTGCCTTGCATAATCTTTTCTATAATTCTAATGAAGCATGAGTTATTTTGTACTGGACTGAGCAGATTGTTATTTGATATTTCTTTCAGCAGATTTCCTAGCATGAAACCAGATTCTGCCCTTCCTAAGGAACAAGCTGGCAGCTATTGACTCAGTTCTTACCCTATGGGCTTCATCAACTGAGGAAGCAAAAGATAAACTCACACTATACACTAGGCTTGATCTAAAGCCCAGTTAAGTCAATAAAAAGACTCATTAACATCAAAAGGCTTTGAATCTGGCCCTCAGAGAACATCACTGACCTCAGCCCAACAAGAGCAGAGTAGCATTCATCCCTTCCATATCTCACCCTGTACCTTGCTCAGCCTTGGTTTGTTTAACTGAATCCACAAGGAACCCAGACAGTCCACAGGAAGGCCTGGGGAGTTGAATCAGCCACCAAACCTGGGGTTCATTGTGTATGGAAGGAGCTACACAGGACCAGAAGTGGGACTATAGACAGTTCCCACTGGAGACAGTAGCAGGGACTAGAAACCGAGTCAGTGCTGTGTTGGCAAGCCAGTCAATTGAGTGGTCAAATAATGTCAACTGACTAGTGAATTTACCTCCTGTTATTTGGCTGCAGGCAAAAACTGCCAAATATCCCATGAAGCCAAGAATGCCCAATGTGTAGGTAGTGGCCAACCTTTTTCATTTCATTATAGTGTCATCTGCTAGAAAGGGCAGGAGGACTGGATTCATAGTAGCTAGGGTCAGGAGGGACCTGATCAGATCATCTAGCCCAACCCCCTGCCACAGGCAGGAATGAATGCTGGGTTCACAAGACCCCAGACGGTGATCATCCAACCTCCTCTTGAATTTGTCCAAGGTAGGGGCGAGGATCGCTTCCTTGGGAAGTTGGTTCCAGATTTTGGCCACCCTAACTGTAAAATATTGCCTTCTGATCTCTAACCTAAACCTATTCTCCATCAGCTTATTACCATTGTTCCTCATCACCCCAAGTGATGCTGGGGAGAAAAGGGCTCTACCTATTTGCTGTTGATCTCCCCTGATGAGTTTGTAGGCAGCCACCAGGTCCCCCCTCAGCCTCCTCTTGCTGAGGCTGAACAGGTTCAGGTCCCTCAGTCTCTCCTGGTAGGGCCTATCCTGCTGCCCTCTCACCAAGCAGGTGGCCCTCCTCTGAACCCTCTCCAGGCTGGACACATCCCTTTTGAAGTGCAGCGCCCAGTACTGGACGCAGTACTCCAACTGCAGCCTGACCAAAGTTGCATACAGGGGGAGTATCACCTCTCTGGACCAGCTTGAGATGCATCTTTGGATGCATGACAAGGTATGGCTGGCCTTGCTGGCTGCAGTCTGGCATTGGCAGCTCATGTTCATCTTGGAGTCAATAATGACTCCAAGATCCCATTCCGTCTCTGTGCTTTCAAGAGGGGAACTCCCCAGCCTGTATGTATGCTATGGATTCCTTCTCCCAAGGTGCAGCACCCTGCA
>NW_005841908.1:1764547-1782337 GCF_000455745.1 Alligator sinensis
TCCACCACTACTCTCTGGGTGCGCCCCATCAGCCAATTTTTTACCCATCCAACTGTGTAGGCGTCAATGCCACAGTCACTTAATTTATTGATGAGGATGTGGTGAGAGACAGTGTCAAAGGCCTTCTTAAAGTCTAGAAAGACTACATCTACGGCGACACCATCATCCAAGGATTTAGTTACTTGGTCATAAAAGGCAATCAGATTGGTCAGGCAGGACCTGCCTTTGATGAACCCATGCTGGTTGCCCCTAAGCATGAACTCCCCTGCAGGCCCCACACAGATGTGCTCCTTGATGATTCTCTCCAAGATCTTCCCGAGCACCGAGGTGAGGCTTACAGGCCTATAGTTACTTGGGTCCTCCTTCCTCCCTTTCTTGAAAATTGGGACCACATTAGCCAGTTTCCAATCCCTCTCTTTAATAATTACGAGCCACCTTCTCTCCAGGCAGCTGACTCTTTAGGCAATCAGTCTGCTGGCCATGCGGGTTTACTTCAACTCATAAATTTCAAAGTCCTTCCCTCTCAGCAACTCGGTGTCCAGTGTAATTATTAAAGATACCTTGTCTCTCATTCCTGCAGGAGTCAGGACATGCTCACACCCACACTTGCACACACACCAGTTAGGAGGAGGCACTCCCTGTCCTGCTTCTCTCTCCTGAGCAATTATAACATCCTTTCCCTTCCCCTCATTAAGCCATTGTGGGGCTAGAGGAGCTACTCTGTGCGGAGGGAAATACCAAAACCAGCAGCATAGAAAAGCTCCTCCTATTGGACAGCTGTACCATGAACAGGCACCCATCTCCCCACCGCTATACCCTGTGTGGGTGGCCTCCCACCATCACAACACCATGGACACAGGAGCCCTCTTCTCCCCCCTCCCCCGCTACACCTGTGTACGGTCAGCCCTTTACCACCACTGCACAGCACACATGGGAAGCCCCTGTTACAGATCCACTGTGCATGCATGGGCACTATAGCAGGGAGACGGGTCTTGACCCTGCTATGTTCACCCCACAGACGAGCCAACACCAGAAGTCTGGCAGCAAAAAGGTAATGCCGTAGACACAGGCCCTTTAAAGCCAGCATTTCCTGGACCAGCGGGGGGAAGCAGAACTCCAGAAGGTCCCAGGAGTTCTGGGCCACCAGGAGACAAAACAGCCTATAAGGGTACAGGAAGGAAATTACCCTGGAAATGACCAGGAGACCTACCTGGTGCCAGCATAGAGGTGCTGGTGAATAGTCTTGGAGACAGAGGCAGGGGGATCTGCAATGGCTGGGAGAGAGAGAGGCATTTGTTGTGCGTTGTCACCTTCACTGACTGTGAGAGTTAGGTACAGCTGCTGTCCTTATGAAGGAGGAAAAGAAGACAGATACAGAGAACTCATGAGTAATAAGAGCCCTGTCATGAAGAGAGAGAAGTAGCCTGCTACAGGCAATCAGAGTTACTCTCTGTAGCCAGATAAGTGGAAGGATGCGGTCCATGCCTTAAGTGCACCAGCATCCATAAACTGCAGAGCTACTGCAGCAAACTAGAAGACATCTGTGGACACTGAGTTGCTGAGAGGGAAGGACTTTGAAATTTATGAGTTGAAGTAAGCCCACATGGCCAGCAGACTGATTGCCCAAAGAGTCAGCTGCCTGGAGAGAAGGTGACTTGTAATTATTAAAGAGCCTACGTACCAGGCAGAAATGTCAATTTGTCCTAGGACTGGGGGTGAGCAGAGGCAATTGTGAAATCCAAATAGGCTGAGAGCAGGCAAATAGCTAGTGGCTCTCTGAGGGCACAGAGTCCCATATGAGTAGAGGGTGTGTGAAGAAAACAATTGGGCATACACCAGATTGTTTCTTTTACTTTTAGTTTACCTTTTTTTTTGCTTGTTGTGGCAGGAGGCCATTATGAGGGCCAAAGTCATTGCGGGACCTCTGGCAAAACTCTTCCAAAACTCGTGGCACTTAGGGGAGGTCCCTGAAGACTGGAAGAGGGCCAATGTTGTGCCCATCTTCAAGAAGGGGAGGAGAGAGGACCCGGGCAACTATAGGCCAATTAGCCTAACTTCTATTAGGCTAATAGAAGGAAGAAGGAATCAACAGGGAGAAGGAATCAACAACACACTTACAGACTAGGCAGCACAGCAGCAGAAAGGGATCTTGGAGTCATAGTTGACTCCAAGATGAACATGAGTTGTCAATGTGACAAAATTATAAGTAAAGCTAACTGCACTCTGTCATGCATTAGCAGGTGCATCGTGAACAGGTCTAAGGAGGTGATATTTCCCCTCTGTGGGGCATTGGTAAGGCCGCAGCTGGAGTACTGCATCCAGTTTGGGGCACTGGTTAAGGGTCTGCAGGTAAGGTCCTATGAGGAGAGATTGAGAGGTCTGGACCTCTTCAGCCTCTGCAACAGAAGGCTGAGAGGTGATCTTGTGGCCATCTATAAATTCTTTGGCAGGGGGTGCAGCAAGAAATAGGAGATACTCTGTTTACCAGAGCACCCCTCGGGGTAACTAGAAACAGTGGCCACAAGCTGACAAAGAGCAGATTTAAATTAGACATCAGGAAGAACTTCATTATGGTAAGGGTGACCAGAATCTGGAATGAGCTTCCAAGGGAGGTGGTGCTCTCCCCTACCTTGGAGGTGTTTAAGGGGAGACTGGACAGGCACCTGGCTGGGGTCATCTGACCCCAAAGCTCTTTCCTGCCCAGGGCAGGGGGTCGGACTCAATGATCCACTGAGGTCCCTTCCGACCCTAAAAATCTATTAAATCTATCCCAGGGAAAATCCAGGAAAAATTCATCAAGGAGTATATGTGCAATAGACTTGCAGAAGATAGGATTCTGAATGACAGTCAGCATGGCTTCATCGCGGACAGGTCTTGTCTTACCAATCTCATCTCCTTCTACGACCAGGTAACCTGCCACCTGGATAAGAGAGAGGAGGTTGACATTGTATACCTAGACTTCCAAAAGGCCTTTGATCTGGTATCCCATGATGTTCTCATGGGAAAATTGGAGGGTTGTGGGCTTAACTGCTTAACAGTTAGATGGGTAGGGAGCTGGCTGTGGGGTAGGACCCAGAGAGTTCTAATGAACGGATCTGTGTCGTCCTGGCAAGAAGTGGCCAGTGGGGTCCATGCTTGGTCCGGTGCTTTTCAACATCTTTATCAATTACTTGGATGTGGGGGCAAAGAGCTCACTGGCCAAGTTCACAAATGACACCAAGTTATAGGGGAGCATGGTCACGCTTGAAGATAGGCTGCAGATACAGGCGGACCTAGAGAGGCTGGCAAGTTGGGCAGATCAGAACCAGATGAAGTTCAACATTGAGAAGTATAAAGTGATCCATCTGGGGACGAACAATCCCCAACATACTTACAGGCTCGGTGGCACCAAACTGACTAACACCATGACTAGCACAATGACTGAAAGGGACCATGGGGTAATAATGTAGCCAGCAGGGCAAACAATACTCTGGCATGCATCAACTTATGCATCTCAAGAAAAACCAAGGAAGTGACTCTTCCACTTTACTCAGCATTGGTGAGACCACAGCTGGAGTGCTGAGTCCAGATCTGGACACTGCACTTCAACAAGGATGTGGAAAAACTTGATAGAGTCCAGAGAAGAGCCAGCCATATAATCAGAGACTTGCAAGGCAAGCCATACGAAGAAAGTCTGAGGGACTTGGGTCTCTTCAGCCTAAAAAAGAGAAGGCTGCAGGGGAACTTAGTAGCAGGTTACTGCTATATCAGGGGAATAAATCAAGAGCTAAGAGAACAACTGTTCACCAGGGTACTCTTGCAGAAAACCAGGAGTAATGGCCACAAACTCCTGGAAGACCATTTCAGGTTTAACACTAGGAAAAACTTCTTCACAATTAGGTGTCCAGACTGTGGAATAAACTCCCTCCATAGGTGGTACAATCACCTACCCTGGAAATCTTCAAGAGACTGGATGGTCACCTCACTGGGGTCACCTGACCCCAGTTGTCTTTCCTGCTTGGTGCAGGGGGGCTGGACCGATGATTTTGTGAGGTCCCTTCCACCCCTTTACAATCTATGAATCTATGAGGCTGGTCACGATATCAGCCTGTCCACCTATCTGGAGGCGGGCCCGCTCACCTGATTTTCCTACCACGCCTTTGTTGGAACTAAAAAGTTGTTCATAGGCAGGAGACTGCCCATTTAATGCTCTGATGCCAAGGGTGTAACATGGCTCTGAACCATCCCTACACTATGTCCCATGCCTCACAGCTAGCCTCAAAAATCACTTCAAACTCCACCGGCCCCTTAGATGGGCCGCACTCAGCTTTCAGCCCACATTTGGCCTGAGGTGTCCTCAGACATGCTTTGGCCATGTGCCCCCTCTCTGGGGTCACAACTCCGCCCCCCTCACTGGTGCCCCTACTCTGCCCTTCACTGGGCTCCTGATGGACCCTTAGGCCTCATTCTGGGGTCCTTGCCCCTATGGGCTCCCTGCCCCTCACCTCGTTCTGAGCTACTTGCCCCTATGGCCTCAGGTCCCTTGCTGGACCTTGGCTGTGTCTCAGACCCCACTCAATGCATCTGGACCCTGCCTCAGACCCCACTCAATAGATCTGGGCCCTCTGCTTTTCTGTCAGGGTGTTCTTCTCTACCCTTTCCCCTCTACAGGGTACCTACAAGGCAGTGGGGCTAAGGCTTTATGGCACCCCATCATTACCCTTCACTGGGGAGGCATAGGTGTGGCATTTTCTGCAGACTGCCCAGCCACATGTGCCCCACCACACCATCCATCCCCAGTAGGGTATAGTTTGAAGTTATGCCCCAGGACCAGGAATCTCCTCCATCCCCATAACTCCTACCCTGACCTCCAGATGTTCTGCAAGCTGCAGTCTGCAGGCTGAGTGATGTTGTTCTTCTGGCTCCCTAGGTATAACTGTCAGCTCTTCTCCTAGAGCCTGGGCTTATACTGAGGCTGCCCAGCCTTTCTCCAATCCAATGGCCCCCTTTTGGTCATGGGGCCATCTAATTGGGCCAAACCACAACTGCCTGCTACTCAAAGCCTGCCTGAAACCTCTTAAAGTAGCAGGTACAACCTGTTCTCTGCCATATTTATGTGCACAACAAGCTGAGTGGGACTATCATTCCCAAGCACGGCCCATTGAGTGCATATGGGGAAACAGACAGATCCATTCTCCCCATTAGACAACCATTACTGGGTGATCTAGTCATCTGGGTGAGTGACACACAAGGATGTAGAGGTGGAGAAGCCCTGAACAAAATACACGCTATGATTGGTGGAGAATTAACAAACTATAGAGCACAGAACTGAGGAGAAGATCACCCAAAGAAAAGTCCTCCCAGGGCACATTTTTCCCCAGTCTCCAATAAATATATCAAGGCATGGCAAGCAAGGTATACACTGGCAGGTGGAAGTGTTGACTCAAGATTGGGAGTTGACCCAGGCCCAACAGCACCCTGACACAGGTTTCCCCCTGCAATCACTGGCCGTAGGCTCCCTTGCTGCGCCACACTGCACCACGCTCCCCTGCTGCACCACGCAACCCTGCTGCACCACAGACTATGCCATGTAGCACTGTCCCCTGAGGCAGATGCAGGAAGCAGAAAACAGAGGCAGCCCAGAACATCTGGCTGCTGCAGCTGGATTCATAGGAGGAGTGGTTTCTAGGCAGGAGTCTGGGGAACACAGATTAGCCCTTTGCAGACTACCGGCAGCCCATGGGCCTATCCCATGAGCTGGTCAATAAAGCCCTTTGTTCAGAAGTGGCAGAGATAGGTTCAAGCTCGCTATCATTGAGAGATGCTTAGAATCTGAGCCTCCCAGGGCCTGGAGAAGAGACATCCACCATACTAAAAACTGGAAGGTCCCCCTTTGTTTTGCAACTTGCATGGAGCTATGCACCTTCCTAGGAGCAGGATCTAAGGCCACTAGCAGACTTTGAAAAGAAGGTGCGATTGGTTCTGATACACAATCCCCACGCTTGCGCCTCCTGCCATGGTACACGAGCATGACAGGAGGCATGATTATGGTTTCCAGCATCAGATTCCATTACCCCATTTTGCCAGTGCTGGGCTCCCCCTGAAGCAGCAATCTTTCCTCCTATAGCTGGGAATGTGTGATGTGCCCCTGTCAGGGAGCTCCAATCAACTGACAGGACTCCAAGCCGTGGGGGTGCCTGGTGTGTCTCCATGACTGGAAGCCCCATCAGCTCTCAGCAGCAGGATGGCACCCTCCCACATCTGGAAGCTCCATCAACTGACTGGGGGTCCCAGCTAGGGGAGCTCACCATGCTCTGGAGACTGGGAGCACTGGCCACACATTTAATTAAAGGGGTCATACAGACCAGCAACAAAGTTATTACACATATTTTCCTGGTTATTCCTGGTTCTATTATGCCATTAATTGAATAAACATGTGGCTGAGTCACTACTTAAGATGTGCTTAACCATTAATCACATCTTAAGTATACCATGTGTCAGAGGCCTAAATGCCACATAAGGGGCCCCAAATGCTATTTACATAGCTAAACCAACCATGTAACTGCTGTAGAGGCCAAGATGGGTTTGTTACATGGTCCATGGTTAAGATGGTGTTAAGTAGGTCACTGTCTGACTTCTGCATTACCTATATGTTGATACCATTATGTCATCACCTGAGACCCACCCAGAATAGCGTGGCATGTGCGCTTTGAGGAACATGTCCAGTGCCTCTGAAGTGTGGAGTGCACAACCCCTATAAAAAGTGCTGTGATTGACAGCTTTGTGTGTGCATGAGTGAGTAAGTGAGTGTGTGCTGGCGTTGGTATGGTGTGATGCTCAGAGAGACAGAGAAAGAGATTGAAAAGAAAGAGTGATAGTATTATGAGAGGCTTGGTGTGTGCAAATGGACCGATCACAGTTTGGAGTATGGAGTTCCAGCCTGGTCACCATGAGCTAAGGAGATGTCCTTCACCATAAGACATCTCACCGGGATAGCAAGGGTTGGCTCCTCAGCATTACCCACTGAGTGTGCACGCACTGTAGCAGCGGCCCTCTAGCCCCTTGTAAGTATCACACTTATCCTTCCTATCCCTCCCTGAGATTTACCTGAGGCCTGGTGATTCCTTGACATCAGAGACTCAGGTGAAGAGAGTGTTATGGTGCCAAGCTGTTGAATAAAGTTTCCCCGACCCATTAAATAAAGTTGAGTCCCCTTCACCTGAGATTATTGAATTAGTTAAGGGTTAAGGGTTAAGGGTTACGTGTTTAACTGCATTGAGTGTGTAAGTTTCAGTTAAATAAACCATCTTGTTTATGAATATTAACACTCGTAGTCTTGTGGGCTGATTGGTAATTAGTCAGTTTGTACCTCGATTAATTCTCCCATCCAATCGCAGTGATTAGATATGAGAGATTGAGCTGTAAGTGGTATAAGGAGCGAAGTTCCACCCTTTCATTGACCGGACGCCATAGCTGCTATTTTGGTATAGCACTAATTAGACTCCAAATTAGTTCCAGGCTCAACACTGCCACCTATGTGTCTGATGGTGAAGCTGGATTTAGGCTACCTCTGTACCCCATCTGTAAAATGTGGACAGTTCCTACCTCACCAGGATGGTTTAAAGACAAATTAAAAATTGTAAGGTGCTCAGATCCTCTGACAGTGAGAACCTGGGTGCTTGTACATGTGACAGGGGTTTAATCCCGAAGGATTTATTCTATGCCCCCTAAATTGAAACAGGGAGGCATAGAATAAAACCCTGAAGACTAAGCTGTTTCAATTTTTCCATCACATTATGGTGAGGGGCCCAATCCCTTTTTTTTTGAGTTGGAGCCAGCCCATGGCCAGGGGGGCAAGCAGCTGGTGGGCTGTGTAGCCTCTGAGCTGCAGGGGCCCCCCAGGGTTCTGCCCCAACCAATCCAACTGTTCTCTGAGCCTGCCCACTAGAAGCCCACCAGGCTGCAGCACCACTGGGACAGCACCCATCCTGCTAGCAGCCCACCAGGGAAGGACCAGTGCCCCTGCAGCTCAGGACCCACTCAGCCCCCTGGAGGTTTGCACTCCACCTGTGGACAGACTCCACCAAAAAAGAAGAATCGTGCCCCTCGCCACTTCTGCCTTCAGCAGACCTGATCCTTTTTATTTTTGGCAGAGCCTGCCTGCCTCTCCCACAGCTGGGGGGCAAGCTGCCAGCAGGCCGAGCAGCCCCTGATCTGCAGGAGGCCCCAGACCTTTCCTCCACAGCAGCAGCACCCTCTGGGGCCACCCAGGTGGACTGCTAGCCAGCTGATTGCTGCCCAAGCTCAGAAGCAGCACCCAGCCTGATCCAACTCTTCCCTGAACCCAAGCTGGGGCTGCACCTGGCCCACTAGAAGCCTGCCCAGGCAACCCCAGGGGGCACTGCTGCCATGGAGAGAAGGACCAGGGCCCCCCACAGCTCAGGGGCCACTCAGCCTCCTGGCAGCTCAGTCCCACCACCAGCTGTGGGAGAGGTGGGGAGACTCCGCCAAAAAAAAAAGGATCAGGCCCTTCGCTACTTCTGCCTTCAGCAGGCACCTGCAGAAGGCAGAAATGGCAAGGGACCCAATCCTTTTTTTCTGTGGAGCCTGCCTGCCTCTGCCACAGCCTGAGGTGAGCTGACAACTACATCATTGCAATTTGCAACATTGCAAACTATACTACATCGAGATGTAGTATAGTTTGCAATGGTGCAAAGTCATTAAACCCTGCAAAAGTCTTGCACATGTACATTGTGATGCTGTTGAGCCACACAAAGTGACATTTTCATCAAGTGTACATATTCATGACATCACATGTACAAGTGCTCCAGAGAGATTAGAGACATGTATTGATACTTAGACATTTCCCTTGTATGCAAATAAAAACATAAGCAAAAATTATTTAATGGCTTTTTGTTTCTCTTGATTCCATTCTGTCTTTTACAATAATGTTTCTAGTTGATCATATCATTTTAACATAATTTTGTAAATGGAAAGATATTTTGGATGATAATATGTAGATTTAAAATTATGCATGATTACACTGTAATGATGGTTACTGCTGTAATTCTTTCCAGAAAGTAATATTGACTTTTGTCAACTTGCTTGTATTTTGTAATACATTACTTGAGAGCTAAGTGAATAGTGAAGAACAGTACTGAATATTAACAGGTACTATTTAATGTAAATCAATCAAGCAGATGCTGAATATTTGTAAAGATTTCTGTCATTCTAGTAAATCATTTCAGTATTATACTTAACAAAATTAAGTAAAATATAAATATAGCCCTCGCATTACTTTGCCCCTGAGATGAAGAAGAAAAGAAATGAGTCAAACAATAGTCACATGGCTTACTACATTTTTGGAAGACTTTTAAAGACCCTGGTGAAGGGCACAGTATAAGAATCTGACTTGAACCCCAGTAAAACAGAGTGAGGTGATCTAATATTCAAGGAAACTACATTATGTCTTCTACCTCTCAACAACAAATAAAAAAAAGGAACAAAAATGAACAGTGTCATTCCCTCTTGGTCAGAACCAAATCCGGGATAGATGATTCTGTAATTGGTTCCTTCATTTTCTTAAGATAAAAGTTGTCCTTATGTTATAAAATTGCTGGAGGTTTTAGAGCAAATCCAATCCCCCATTAGATGAGTAAGTAACACTTATGCATCAACTTAGCCCAGAGAAAGGCATGTCATTCCATGTCAGTAGCAAAAACAGGAGGAAAATGAGGAAGATACTTCCATTCTTTTAGCCAAGCAACCTAGTGGTTAGGACACTTGCTCAGACAATGGGTGACCCAGGTTTTAGTTCCTCCCTCCCCTTTAACAAAGAGGCTTTGAACCAACATCTTCCACTTCCAAGTAAAGTCCACTAACCCACAGATCATAGAATACAAACTGAGCACCCTCCCCCATCCTGTTGAAGCTGCCTGACTTGGAATATGTCAGGCTGGAAAGAGAATGGCTTAGTGAGGTGTGCATTAGAGAGGGTCTTGGATTCTGGCCTCTGATTCTTCTCCCAGTTGTGTTTCTACAGCTTACATTTAATGGTTGTTGGATAAAATGGATCGACAGAAGTAGGGCTAAAACTCAGGCCTCCCCATATATCAAGGGCCCCTACATTTTCAGGTCAGTTCCCACCCCACCAAAACATGCTCCTTATCTTCCCCACCCATGATCCTTCTATCCTTCCAGAGCAAGATACACCTCTCAGTAGGGATATTCCAAATCTAGGACTATCCCATAAAGTTTCTGCAAAACATGTGAAATCAGAATTCCCTTTACAGACTATGACCTTCAGTTTATCCTGCTTCCCCCCCACCCACCCCTATTCCTTGCATTAATATATATACATATAGGCATCAAAAATCTTGTGTAGGTTGCTCTACTCTTTCTTTTTGTGTTTATTTTTAGCTCTGTTATGGTTCCTCACCCTTTCTCATCTTCCACTGGTTCTCATCACTTGATCTTTATTGCATATTGGTAATGGGTTTTTGTCATAATCCCCATTTAGACCCACTTTAAAAACCTCCCTTTCCAGGCAGTGTCCAAAGATGCTGTTCCCAATTCATCAGATGGATCCCATCCCCACAAAGTAGTACTCTATAACAGAACATCCACCCATTGCACAAGAACCTAAAGTTCTCTTGGCAACATCTTCATAGCTACATGTTTACTACTACTACAATACAATCGTCCCTGCCTGCTCCTTTTTTCACCTTAGCAAGAAAAATCCATGTAGAATCCCAGTCTCTAGGACTGTGTAACAGCACCCTTCCATGTGAAGCATTCTCAGCAATAGCAGCTCTGCTAAAAGCCCAAAAATGATTGCTAACTTCTTTCTGTGTTGGATATATACTGGTACACTTCCCTGGCCATAAGGAGCCCAAGACAGACAAGACAGTTGAGAGCCAAAAGCTGAGAGCGGAGAGACCAAGAGCAGAGATAGAGCCTGAGAGCCTGAGGGATGCAAAGCTGAGAGGGAAAGAGCTGGCAGGTCAGCACAGCAAAGATGAGGACCCCACCTGGAGTGCCCTTCCCTTCAGATTCAGCCAAAGAGTGTGACTGCATCAGAGACTGTACATATGGTTAGAGTAAACTGGTGGTCCAAGAAAAAACCACCTGGGGTTTGTTTGCAAAGTGCTAGTGTGTATGATGGTTGACTCCTGTCAGGAAGGAACTTCCCCAGGGGGGAATAGAGATGATAACCAGAGGCTGTGAGCATGTAAATGGACTGTGAGTGAGCTAGCTAACCATGAACCCACTACACATGCAAAGTCTTCTTTCTCCTGGAGAAAACAAATGCTACACATAACAAAGAAAGTACATTCCCATGTGGAGAAAAGGTAGCAGAAGGGCTGGGAAGCCCTCTTGGCTAAATAGGGAAATCTCGGTCCTCTTAAGAAGAAAGAGACTTATAAACAAAGGAAGCCTGAGGCAGGCCCCAAGGAGGACTATTCCATGACAGCCCACATTTGCAGGGAACGGATAAGACAGCCTAAAGTGGCAACCGAACTTAGATTAGCAACCGGAATCAAGGACAACAAGAAGTCCTTCTTTAGGTACATAGGGAACAGAAGGAAAACAAATGGGAGTGTGGGGCCATTGCTCAGCAACTCAGGAGAGCTGGTTACTGGCACCCAGGAGAAAGCTGAACTCCTGAATGACTATTTCGCCTCAGTCTTTCACCAGACCAAGGGGAAAGCCACGCTAGGTAGAGCAGAGGATGAGCATGGTAGGAATAATTGCCTTCCTATTGCTACCGTAGAATTGGTGTATGACCAATTAATAAAATTAGATGTATACAAGTCAACAGGACCGGATGATCTTCATCCGAGAGTGCTGAAGGAGCTGGCTAAAGTCATTGTGGAACCCCTGGCAAAACTCTTCCACAACTCGTGGCACTCTGGATGGAAAGTTCCCTAAGGACTGAAAGAGGGCTAATGTTGTGTCCATCCACAAGAGGGGCAGGAGGGAGGACCCAGCCTAACTTCCATCCTAGGGAAAATCCTAGACAAGTTCATCAAGGAGTCTATCTGCGATAACCTTACAGAAGGCAAAATTCTGAATGACAGCCAGCATGGCTTCATCGCAGGCAGGTCTTGCCTTACTGACTTTGTCTCCTTCTATGACCAGGTAACTCGCCACATTGGCATGAGACAGCAGATTGACATTGTATACCTAGACTTCCAAAAGGCCTTTGATCTAGTATCCTGATCATGATGTCCTGGTGAGAAAATTAGAGGATTGTTGGCTTAACTCCGAGACAGTCAGGTGAGTGAGAAACTGGCTGCAGGATAGGACCCAGAGAGCCATAGTGAACGGATCTGTGTCATCCTGGTGAGAAGTGGGCAGCAGTGTCCCATAGGGGTTGGTGCTTGGTCCAGTACTTTTCAACACCTTTATTAATGATTTGGATGTGGGGGTGAAGAGCTCACTGGTCAAGCCCGTGGATGACACCAAGTTATGGGGAAGCGTGGTCACACTTGAAGATAGGCTACAATTACAGGCGGACCTAGACAGGCTGGCAAGGTGTGCGGATCAAAACCTAATGAAGTTCAATGTTGAGAAATGTAAAGTGCTCCACCTGGGGACGAGCAACCCCCAACACACCTACAGGCTTGGTGGCACCAAACTGACTAGCACCACGAATGACAGGGACCTGGGGGTAATAATAGACCACACTATGAATATGAACCAGCAGTGCAATTCTGTAACCAGTAGGGCAAAGAATACTCTGGCATGCATCAATCGATGCAACTCCAGAAAAGCCAAAGAGGTGATTCTTCCGCTCTACTCAGCACTGGTGAGACCGCAGTTGGAGTAATGCATCCAGTTCTGAGCACTGCACTTTAACAAGGGTGTGGACCTTTGAGTCCAAAGAAGAGCCACCTGTATGATCAGTCTGAGGGATCTGGGACTCTTGAGCCTGAAGGAAAGAAGGCTGAGAGGGGACCTGATAGCAGCTTAGCACTACACTAGAGGAGTACATCAAGGGCTCAGTGAGCAACTGTTCACTAGGGCACCGGGGGGAAAACAGGAGTAATGGCCACAAACTCCTGGAAGATCAATTCAGGCTCAACACTAGGAAAAACTTCTTCACAGTCAGGGTGTCCAAACTGTGGAATAAGCTCCCTCCAGAGGTGGTGCAATCACCTACCCTGGAAATCTTCAAAAG
Source organism: Alligator sinensis (assembly GCF_000455745.1). NCBI lineage: Eukaryota > Metazoa > Chordata > Crocodylia > Alligatoridae > Alligator > Alligator sinensis. Next base: position 1,777,710 of record NW_005841908.1, read on the forward strand.
GAGACTAGACAGTCACCTTCCTGGGGTCACCTGGCCCCCAATTAACTTTTCTGCTTGGTGCAGGGGGCTGGACCCAATGATCTGGCGAGGTCCCTTCTGGCTTTACAATCTATGAATCTATTTGCTTCTCCTCTCTTCGCTGATCCAAAATGATTCATCCAAGGTGCACCTAAAGAAACTTTGTTATAACTTTTTCTTCCTCTTGAATGCTTGAATTCCTGGTTTGAGCAGAAAAGAATCGGAAGGCATGTTTACACATTCATTTATGCACCTTAGATACTGTGCATTTAGTTTAGTACTTGCTTAATAAAGTACTAAATAAATGCCCAGTAACTAGGGTTATTGCACAGTAGCACTGGGACATGGTTATTTAGTGATACATACTGCACATTAGTTTAATAACACTGCACAGTGGGCTATTAGCATGGTTTTTAACTGCCACACTACTGTGCAGTGTTATTAGGCTGATAAACAGTACTTGTCTCATGTAGATGCACCCAAAACAGGTTACCATAGCCAGTTTTTGTAAAGACTTTAAATTATATCAAGGTTCTCCTTAGCTGCTGTACTTTCTTTTGCTATGACTTGGCCAAGACCTTCCAAAGGTAAATGGTGATTTGGGCTACTTCCATTTATGGTTTACCAAACTAAGAGAACCAAAATCTCTGGTGACATTTCGGCCACATCATTTAGTTCCACAAATATAGTCATTTTACAGAAGGTAAGCATGAAAGTAACTGAGTTCTGTAGACCATGTTTGGATGAATGCCTTGTGCAAGATCTGCTTCAGTTTTGTATCAGACCATACCTTAAAGCATCTCCTCCAGTGACCAAAGGAACTACAAGTATTTTTGGAAGCACTTGCTTTGCATAGGTCTGTGTTACTTAGGTTCAACACTACTAATAAATAATAAACATTGTATCAGAGGACAGCAAGTACTGATGAAAAGTATGTTGTTCATTATAGCAAACCTCATCTGAGACACAACTGCAGTACAGCAGGTTTGTGGTGGGGGGGAAACAAAAACACTAGTGTCTTTGAAATCAAAATGTATTGAAGGAACACAGCAGTTTTGAGGAAGGCTCCAAGTCAACTGGGGAACAATTCACCCAAAATATCCTTATAACACTCAGTTGGGATATGGAAGGCCCATGTTCAAATCTGCTTAACCGTAAGACTCACCAGAGGTAGAACTCTCTCCTATGTCTTTTTCCTGGAAAAAAATGGAAAGATCTTAGTTTCATTCTCTAGCATCATGAAACAAATTGTGAAGCTATGATATTTTTCACAAAATGGAAATGTAGGTTTCCAACCAGTTCTAATCTTGATTACACTTAAATCCAAGTTAACTCTTGCTTTAAGTAGAGATCTGCAGCATCAGGAATTCAACACAAGAAGTTTAAAAGAAATCTCATTGCTAGTGCAGAACTTTTTTTATGCTGTCATAAAGCCAAGAGAAGTCAATTAGGTCTAGTACTTTATTAATGATCCTCACAAATCACATTTATGGCAAGTCTCATATCTTGTGCTATGCTAGAATATGCCATTTGGAAAAACTAGTTTTGATACCCTTGTATTATGGCATTGCAACTACTGCTGGGGTAATTAATTTTTACTTGTACTCTGGTGAAACCAAGCAAAACTTTCTAAGACATTTGGCCAATTACAGACTCTTTAGGGCAATGAAGCCTTTTCAGTAAGCTTGGCTTTATATTACTAGTATGATCAAAGCTTTAATGAAATTGCTGTATGGCAGAAACTACTGAACTATTAAGAAAAAGCTACAAAAATAAATGAGTGCATAGCTGTGAATTTCCAGAAAGAAATCTCTTCTAGTTTCCTTTGATTTCCTATTAATTTCCTCCACCTACTATCCCCACTGTGCCTCGTTTTAAAAAATGTTACGAGAGTATGTTTCTCTTTTGGTAAATTATCAAGGCTCAGTATGTGATCTTTATAACAGAGCTTCGCATCTCCCTGTATCTTATTATTTTTCCATAGAAAAGGTGTTATTTCATCCTCACAAGGCAAACTTGGAATAACTAGAGTTCTTTTATGGATGAATATATATATATAAAAGAAATAGGAATCAGGAGGGATGCATGCTGTTTTGCAGCTCTGCACTACACATCCTCCCCTTTATACAAAGGTTGGGGAATTGTAAAAAAAGGCAATGAAGTTTAAGGAGAACAATGAAAATGTATAGTTTAGATAGAAACTAAACTTTCAACCTGCTGTTCAGCCTGCTCTTGCTATGTATATACATTTATTGTAGCATGAGATTATGTTCAGTTCAGGTTCACACAGTAAGCTGCTGAGCTTTGCAGTCTCAGGAAACAGGAACACAAGACTGGTAGGGTCTGTCTCAGTCATCAAATCCAGTCCCTGCTATCTCAGGTAGCTATGTCACAAAATCCCTCTCAAGAACAGATCGAGTTCCACCTTAACAATGAATAAATACCGTTACCAAGTTACACTGAGAACAGCATTTTTAAATGTAGTTGAAGTTAAGCACCTAAATCCATATTCAAGTATTAAAATAGCCTGGTTTTCACAGTGTTGAGCTCCTGTAACCCCTACTGAGATAAATGTTCCTGGGGTGACAGCAAGCAATCACAAGGCATATGAAAGAGCAAAAATACTTTAACTGTACTTGGTGCCTAGGCCCTCAGTTTGGCAGTGTAGCAACAGACTCAAATATCGACAATGTACTACACCTCCCTTTCAAAGCCAAAACAGTAGCTCTGCCGGTGAGATTCTTTGAACCATGCCCACCATGGACCAGATCCTCAGCTGGACTAAGCCAGACACATGAAAGACAGGTGAAAGCTATTAACAGGTATATAAACAGGGGAGGCTACAACCACTTTGTACATGTCTGACAGGCTGGGATACTGAAAAGTTCAGGCAGAAAAGGAGAAATACCAATAGGTCTTTTTAATCAGCTTTAACTAGACCCTCCTTGCACCATGCCAAGCTAACTTAGCTTTTGCAGAGTCTAAAGTAATGATACTCATACAACAGCTCCCAATCACAAGTGGCTTTTCATCTTATCACCTGCAGCTCTTCACAGAACATATTATCAAAGGCTTTGACTCTTTCTTTTACTGCGTGAAAATTAGATATGACTTTCTTGCAATCATAAATAAAGAAACATGCACTGTCTCCATCAATCATAGTACACGGACTGCAGCCTTTTCTTTTGAATAAGAATATATCACTTTATAGGACATTGTGGTTCTTTGGTAAATAGCAACTGCTCATGTGGCTCCTGAGCCAAACAGGACTGACATGGAACTTAAGAAACTGTCCACATTACCAGAGCTTCTGCCGTTATCGTTACATTAGTAGAACTGCCTACTGGGGAGACCATAGCAACATCTACATGAGATGCTGACTGCACAGTAGCTCATTACTACTGCACAGTAACATCACATAGCATGAAGCGTGATGCAACACTACTGCGCAGTAGTAATGAGCTACTGTGCAGTCAGCGTCACCAAGAAGCTGTTCAGGGATGCTGCTGCACAGTAACGTCAGCTCCTGCACAGCCATTTAGTACTTGTGTATGCAAGTGCTAAATGGCTGCACAGTAACAACTGACCAGTCAGCATCTCATGTAGACACAGCTAGTATATGCCAAAGTAAGTTTAACTGAGAAAAGCTCTCTTCTGTCAGCATAACTGCACTTATATAGAAGGGTGATAGTGGCACAGGAGGGTGGTAGCGGCACATGAAGGTGTGTAATTTTTTTGCACACCCCATCTAGTGTAGTTGTTCTAGTAAACCAATGTAGTGTGAATGTGGTTTAAGACTAGATACACTAGGCAGACAATTTCTTGTGCTTTAAACTTGTATTTTCTCCTTACTTATAATAAACCTTGCTTTCATTTAGTTCACTTGAGTCTTAGACTCTTGATTAGGAAGTTCAAGAAGACTGTTTCAGAGGGAAGACCAAGCTTCGTTCCCCAAAACAGTCAAAGGAGGGCTTCAGAGCTAACTGTAAATCAAAGAACCATAGAAAATAGGTGTGGAAGAAATATGTTACCAAACACACAAGTCTTAAGGTGCCATGGTGCCCTGCCTTTTGCCTGACCTGCTCTTATGAACCTCCAGTGCTGGAAATTCCACAACCTCCTAAAGTAATCTAAGACAGTGTTCAACTATCTTTAGAGTTAGGGGGCTTGTTTCCTAAAGAAATCTAAATGTAAATCTAAATCTTGCTTGTTGTAATTTAAGATCATGTCTTAACTTATAACATTGCTCTTTAAAGTCACCTTTTACATTTTTGAAGAACATGATGACCACCCTCAGTCTTCTCTAAACTAAACAAATCCAGTTCTTTTGATCTTTTTTCATAGTTCATGTTTTCTAGACCTATGGTCCATGGATTAAGACAATGGATCAAAATACTTTCTCCTAAAAGGTATGTATTTTGCAAACCTGAGGAATTGACAAATGCCTGGGAGATACCTCATCTGAATACAGATAAGAACAATGTGCAAAAGAGAACTTCACAGAGATTATAACTGCAGAACTAGGAATAAGATTAGCCCTAATTATATATCATAATGATTAAAATACCTCTACCTAAAAGGCAGCATTATTTATTGAAAGACACTGTACA
>NW_005841908.1:1782347-1792255 GCF_000455745.1 Alligator sinensis
ATCTGGGGCTGACCATCACTGTGGGTGCTTACAAACATGCAGCTCCTCGCTGTAACTCATGGCACTTCACAGAAAGCATCATGAATTACAGCAACCCCCCTTACCCAACAGATATTCAATGTTGGCTTGTGGGAAGTGGGGGATCAAGCTCCACTGGAGCCAATCCAGAAGGAGCTGCATGTCTGCAGCCTCTCTCCCCTAGCCCTCCCCACCCCCAGCCTCCCACCCCCCAGAGGAATGGAGGAACATATGCACACTGAGTGATGGTGTTTGCATTCAGAATTACTAAGAAGAGATGTGTGGAGATCTAATTGAACTACTGATAGAGACTTGGATTGCCTTGCTGAGTGGCTTAGCTGAGGCTCAACAAACGGAGAGTGACATAGATGCCAAACACCCCAAGAAAAGACCATTACATGTGACCCAAAGGGGAGGGGGCAGCACCCAAGTGAAGAGTGCTGATGAACATCCAGGATGTGGTAAGGTAGGGTACAGGGGAGGTGAAGAACCACAAAGAGATCCATTCAGTAGGCCTGGAGTTATCACCCCAGTGGGACCAGCTTCCTAAGTAGAATAAGATCAAAGTAATGGCAGGCGAGAACAAAAGAAGAACAAAACAACAAAAAAAGGAGAAATATAACATTAGTAGTAGCTGGGGGGATCACAGTGTTCCCTCCCAACCTGGCATCACCCACTATGAGGATGCCAAGTGAAAGAGGGCCCTGGCCTTATAGCACCTACTCCCAACACACCTGTAGACAGTGACCAGGGCTGGCTGAGGTATGATGGTGCTACAGTGTGGGGGCTGCCTGCTGGTTCGCCCCACACTGTAGCACCCTCATGTCCCATCCAGCTCCTCCACAGCACATTAAGCAAGGGCAGAGCAGCTCCAGGCTGGCAGGCTGACCCCCCAGATCTTCTGCCAGCCAGGGCTGTGCTGCTCCAGCTCAACATGCTGCAGTCCTGGGCATATGTGTAAACACTGCACCTGAGAGCAATAAACTCTGGCATGACTGCGCTGGAGTTTACTGTGTTGCATTAAATAACACATGTAGATGCACCCTGTGAGAGATGCAAGTTGTCCAACCTGGCAAAAGGCTGTGAGATCCCTGGATTAACACTGGTGGTTAAGTGAAAAATAGTTGTCGATACCATTAGTATGGGAGATCCAGCTGTCCTTACCAGTGAAGGGATTAATCAGCCTCTGGCATATGTCTTCATTTATCATCATACTTGAATACTTACTAAATGGCTCAGGCCAGAGCTAATGCAGAATACAACACAATATTTGACCAGATGCATGGCTTTCCTGTAATAAACCCCCAACTCATAAAATGCAACCTTCTCCAGGCAGTTATCTAGATCAGAGGTGGGCAAAATGCAGCCTGCAGACCAGATGCGGCCCACCAGGCCATTGTATCCGGCCCGCAGGGCCCCTAAAAAATTTAGAAAATTAATATTTATCTGCTCCTGGCTGCCTGTCATGTGGCCCTCAATGGCTTGCCAAAACTCAGTAGACGGCCCTCCCCCTGAAATAATTGCCCACCCCTGGTCTAGATAGTGAACTTTCCAATACCTTTGTGGTATTAAAGGCTTCATTGCTGCCAACCTAGACCAACAGCAAAGATAACAAAGTTAATTATTCTGTAATTAACTGTTGCCCCAAGGCTATTACGTTCAACTGGAAAAAAGCACTAATCAAGTTTGTTCATTTTCTTGCTTAGTCCAGTATGTCTAACACACAAACATGAAAAGTTCACATTGGAGGGAAAAAAAGTATACTGTTTGTTTTATGATTTTAAATTTCTTCTCCGAGCATTTTGACTTTCACTGCCAATTTTAAAGAGAGATTGTCTGCTTTCCCTATAACAAACATATTTCTTGATTTACATTATTGACATTACCTTACTGTTTAAAGTGAATCATTTTTTTAAAAGATACTTGCCTGAACTTACGCTTTGTATTTGTTTTTCTCCATTCCTTCAGCTTAGATGATGAAAACCAATAATGTCAATTTGACTTGCACCTGTAGTCAGTTTCAGACTTAGTGCTGCAATTTTGGAGAGGGATGTGTGTTTCACCTATTGTAATATAAATAACAATAGGATTTTAAAAACATCTGGCCTTTCAAATATTCTCATTTATCTATGTACTTCATCTTATTTGACATGACTTGCCTGTTGGTATACACAAGCATTATTATGTTCTTTGTACTTGATTCCTTTCTCAAATCAGTTGTACACCTTTGTAAATTGTCTGCAGTATTCATTTCAATTCACACTGGTGCAGGGGAAATCAGGATCTGCTTTACACTGATGTAAGTCAAGAGCAACTTCACTGAAGTAGATAAAGTTCAATGTTGTAAAAGCAGTGAGTGGGGAAAATCAGGACACAGAAGACAGGTGGATGGTAAATTATGGCTGCTTAGTACTTAACAGGGATCTAAATTGAGCTCCCAGAGCTTACTGAAGAGCTGGACGATAGCTAAGGAGTACAGAAAGGCTATCCTTTTGCTACCTTGCTTGTCCCATGCCAGAATAGATATGAGAGGTTTTCTTAGAAAAATAGTTCATGAATTGCATTTCCCAGCAAAACTGGAGGGGCTGGTTGCTCAAGAGCTGACATATTCAGAGCAGCAAGGCTTGATGTAGGAGTCCCAGGACTTGGCTTTGCCACTCTCTGGTTATTGGATCTTGGTCAAGTATCTTATCCCCGCCACTCTGTTCTCTCTAATGGGAACTCTGATATTTACTATTTTAAACCACTGTACAAAATACATCCATAGATTTTAAAGTATGAACAAATGACAAGTCAAATCCACTTGGTTTACAAGCTTTAGTTTTGCTCTTGAGTTACAGATCCAAAACCAGATGACATCTGAAGCATATAGCACAGCACAGCACAATCCTGGGGGATGTATGTATCCATCCTATTAACCATGAGTTTCAGTTAACTGAGCTTTAGTTAAACATTAGAAGAGCATAAGCAGATATCGTAACTGAGCAGGCTAATATTGAGCATAGTGATGAAGTTGCTGTAGTATTTGAACTTCGTGGCATACTCATAAAAACTACTAGTGAGATACAGAAAATAATGTTTAATGTAGCAAAAGATAATTAGTACTCCTTGGTGTGCATTTAATAGTGAACATTGCTTGTTCCAGGGAGGGAGAAATACGATAGAGAGTAGGCCTCAAAGGCAGGATAGCATGTGAGCTCTTTTACTTGACCCTTGAGTAAATCCTTACTACTGGGAGATTTTAACCTTGCTTTCCCTATCACATCTAAAATCATAACTACTTCCATGAGAGCTAAGCTATCTGTTCTATCTCTGTGACTGAATCATCTCCTAATAGTAATGAACCAACCTCTCAGTCAGAAAAAAAGCATTTACTTAGATAAACATCAGCATCTATCAGAGCCATGGCAATAATAAAACCTCTGTTGCCAGCATTCACTTACACTGAGTGATGGGTGGGTGGATTCAATAGTCATGAACTCTTAACTAAATGCATTTTTTTAATAAATTCCCCCTGGTACATTAACTTTTACTAATATCAAATAGCTACCCCATCTCTAAGGAAACTGGTATTAATCTTACCTGCTTGCAGGACAGAAGAAAAATAGACAACAATTACTGGCCTAGATTCATATCACGATTCTTGTTCTCCAGGGTTTCACCACTTGTGCAGTCATTTACATCAGTGCAAAATGAATACTACACAAGCAGAAAAACATCTGCTTTTCACAAGTGCAAAAGCCAATCCGGACAAAGCTCTGGAACCTGCAGGCAAATAGTCCAAAATGCTAGCTCCAAGAGCCATGAAATAGGTGTTTGCAATGTAGTACTGATACTCCCATCCCATCACTTTGTGAGAAGTTCCATAATTGAGCCACACAGAGCTATTCTCTCTCCCCATCCCACCCCTGTCTACTAACTCTCAAGATGTGAACACATGAAATGATCACTACACAGTAATTTACCTCAAATTTTCCATATTTTACTCGCAGTAAGGAGCAGACCAGATGCAAGACAAGCTTTCCCAAGCTAACTGTGTGCAGATGCAATGGTAAAAATTACACTGGTATGTAGCTCCTCCTCACCTTTTGAAGGATAATTTCACAGTAAAGCTGGAATGACTGAGACCAGTGTAAAGCTGTGCACCTTGTGTTCACTTCTTTTTTTATCCTGGAGTAAAGTCAAATTACTTCAAAGTAAACATGTTATGGGGCAGACCAATTAAAGCATCCTTCTATGGCTCCGGAGACAAATATGAAAGCCCTGCTCTGGACACCTGCAAAAGGCTGGCTTTAGTTGACCCAGCTGTAAATGGGCACCTGGTCAGTCAGGCTGGGAAATTAAAAGCAACTAGATGTGATGTTTTCCATATCACTTTTCTGTGCTATTTGTTAAGAAGCTTGTCTACCTTAACTGCACTAGTCTGATGGGTTGTTAGGCTTAGATGGACCTTCCTCATCCAAACATGTTGTGTCTATGTACCTTCAGCCCCTGGATTTACTCTCCTACTGAGATTACCTTCTCTCTTCAGAGAGTGTATTAGAGATTGTGAATGAACAATCACTGTGTTTTCAGTCCTATGCTAGGAGATAGGGTATGAAAGAGAAGCCACCTTATCAGAGAGTTAGGTTTACCTTCTAGCCACCAAAGGCCATTCTTAGGGCTGCTTAGCAAAAGTTGGGTGAGGGACAGCAGATTTTTTTGCAATGCAAGGTAAATCCAGTTGCTGACTTGCCCCTCGCTGCAATGCAGTGGGGGAGCCAAGAAAATCATCTGGACTGTGAGCTGGTGGTGCGAGATGCAGTGACTGGCAAAATGTTTTGATTTTCATTTTACTTAGAAATTCCTCTTTTCTTGTGCTCAGAGGAACTTCCCTGAAAGAAAACACAAGATTTTGCCAATAAGCCCTTGAGGCTTAATGAAAGTCTTCCACTTCTCAGGACTCAGGAATCCTCCCGGGCCAGTTCTCCCAATTAACATTATCTTGATTAGTAGTCATTAGGAGGTCAGAGCATGCAAGCGTGTTACAGAGAAATCACAGTTCAGCCACACGGTTAATCCAGCAGAACACTTTTATTATTACAATCAAGTAGGAAGTCATTTAACTGAGATGCATAGAAACTGCACTGAATCTTTTAATCTCTTTGAGCAACTACCCATTCAAGTTCCTTCACAAGATTCAGCACAATTTTTCTCTCACGGTTGTAATGTAAATAGCCAGAATACTACAGATCATTCGAGGATTTGTTCTATGCCTTATTCTTCCATGCTTTACATTCCAGACCCTGTGTGCAGAAAGTGAATTTGAATTTAAAGCTCAAGAGACTGGGGAAAGCTGTTCCATCCATACTAGAGTGAACTAAGAGCTGGACAGATTGATTAATACAGAATTATTATCTCTTTGCCTTTGTTTCCTCCACCTGTAGAACAGGAATACCATGGTGTATGGATATAGCAATATATATTTGTTTGTGTGTATAGACTTATATATACCAGTGTTTCTCAACGTTTTTAGGTTCAAGGCACCCCTCCAAAAATGTAAGCACTTAGTTTTCATTCACTTTATAACCACAGAAAAATAATAGAGGAAATCTTCTGTTGCAGTGAACTTAGAAAAACCCCAACAGGTGAGAATGTTTTTAACACTATAGATTCCTATTTTAAATCTCTGCATTTATCTGGTAAATCAGGGGTGGACAATTATTTCAGCCAGGGGGCCACTTCACAACTTTTGGGGCTGCAAGGCTAGCTCCACCCCTTGATAAGTGCCCAACCCCCTGGTTGCCGTCTTGGGACTAGAAGATCTGCCCCTAACCTCTGACTTTTGCCACCAAACCCACCTCCGTTTGTCCCCAGAAGTACTCCTTTTGTGGGGGGGGGGTTGCCATCTTGGAACCAGAAAAAAACAGATCATATACTAAAAGTCAAACATCTACTATAACATATTTTATATAGCCTGCTTTAATTTTTTAATTAAATTAATTTTAATTTTTTTTAATATTTTTGTCCTGATTTATGTGTGCTCATGTAGAGTATATAGAGGCAATTACATAATAGTTCAAAATAAACTTATTCTTATATATTGCGTGGGTGATGTGAGGCAGGGCATGAGAGGGAGTGTATGGGGTGCGGTTGGGGGTGTGTAATTGTGGGGTTTGTGGGGGAGTGTAGGTGGGAGGGGTCTGGTTGGGTGTGCATGTGTGCCCCCTGCCACACACCCACCCCCCCATGATGCACAGCCCCCACTGCTAGTGGCAGCAGCAGCAGGTGGAGGGCCGTCAGTGCACTCATGGCCTGTGGCAGATGGAGTCCCTGGTGGAGCACGGCTCCAGCTGAATCCCAGAAGCTGCACATGGCAGCATGGAGCTGGCCTGACCCAGCCTAGCCAGATGGGGTATGGCTCCCAGCTGGATTGCTGGGAGCCCCATGTGATGGCACAGAGCCGGCCTGGCTCAATGGCACCTGGCTCCCCGCTGGAGTGATAGGAGCTGTGGGGAGTCACGTGCCACCGAGGCAGGCTGGCTCCATATCTCTATGTGGGGCTCCCAGCACTCCAGTAGTGAGCTGCACATGGAAGTACAGAGCCAGCCTGATCTGATGGCATGTAAATCCTAGATGGAGTGACAGGAGCTGCATGTGGCGACATGGGGCTGGCCTGGCCTGATCACACACAGCTCCCCATGGTGCCTGGCTGGAGTACTGGAAGCCCCATGGAGGTGGAGGCACAGAGGCAGGCCAGCCTGGCCTGATGGCGCGTGACCTCGGAAAGCCCATGCCTCCTGCCAGCTTTCAGAGGGGCCAGTAATAATTGTCTTTTTGAGGGGCCCAGGAGGCCAGATAGGATGGCCTGATGGGCTAAATCAGGTTCAGGAGCTAGTCTAGGACTAATTGTGTACTGTCTAGGACCATACTATCTTATGGTGGAGCACTTACATGCAATCAAACTCACATGTAGACTGTGACAAGGGTTGGCTGGGGTTTGAGGGTGCCAAAGTGCAGCAGCTGCCTGCTGGCTAGCCCCACCCTGCCAGCCCCTCCACTGCCTGATGACACCATCAGAGCCCAGGCATGACCTCCTGGGTCCTATGCCAGCCTGAGGCTGCTCCACCCTGGCTCTAACTCAGGGGTGGGCAAAATAGGGGCCACGGTCCAGATCTGGCCCACCAGCTGATTGGATGTGACTCACAAGCAGGCACCCACCAATTAATTGTATCCACCTCCACCCATGGCTGCCCCTGCTGCACTCTGCCTTGTACTCAAATCCAAAATGAAGGGCTTTTTCCCCCGTGTCAACTGGAAGGGAAAACATGCCTTGGGTCCAAGTAAATACCATATTTCATGCTGCGGGATTCCTCATCAGATTTTTATCTGAGAAGGACATATCTGGGTCAGGTCAGCTTCTGGTAGCAATGAGAAAAGAGTAAGATTTACAAAAAGGTCCCAGCCCTACAGTTCACTACTTGCAGATGCTGTAGTTGGCCCACACATCATGAATTTCTGTATCAGGTTCTTAGGAAGGCAGGGCTATCAATCTTAGACATATTTCCATTAATGTGTTGCTCTTGTATGCAATTAATCTAAGAAGACAACATTTTATAGTAATGATACATGATACAGGAAGATGTCTCTTCCTGTTGCTTATTTTTACTGGAAAGTGGTTTTTGGGTAAGCAAACCAATGTATTACAGAATGCTTGTGGCACGTAGCCCTACCTCCATCTCTCCTATGTAATACAGAGAGAACATATCAGTGTTTTACTGCATAGTAATTTCTGCAAAAGTAATATGACGCTATATGACTTGTTTAAAAGAATTGCATGGATTTAGCCACTGACATTTTTAAAATGCATTGGGCTATTTCCTTTATTTCCTACCTATGTGTTTATATCCTACCAATGGGGACTTTTTACCATCTTTAATTTTCCCTGAGCCTGATGAAGGTCACATGAGCCTGAAAGCTTGCAGAAAAAGATCATTTTTTTGTGATTTCTTAGTTGGTCTAATAAAAGGTTTCATCTCTGAACCAAGAGTTCTAGTGTTTTGCTTTCCTTTCGGGCTTATTCAGCACTTGCCTAAGCCCTTGACATTCCCAGAATTGCTACTGAAAACAAGTGCCACATTTCCTACTCTGTGCAGTCACACATTTAGGACTTCTAGGCACTGAAAAGTAAACTTTACTGATGTCCCTTTTCAACATGATGGCTAATCAGTCTCAGAAACATCAACTCTTAGGAGATAATGCTGCTATTAGGTAGGTACATGACACTAGGTGTGACAGAGAAATTATAGAAATGTAGGGCTGGAAGGGACTTCCAGGGGTCTTCCAGTCCAGTGGTGCTCAACCTTTTGACCCCAAGGGCCCAATGAGTGCTGCAGGGCTGGGCTAGTGTGTTAAATTAGACTCTGCCCGCCAGGATCAGGCCCACGAACCTGAGTCCAGACTGCATCACCTCCACCCAGCCCCACAGACTAAGATCAGGGCACTGGAACCCTGCAGTGCCTGCACACAGTCCTGCATCCCCAGACCAGGACCCCAGGACACCGTGCCACCTCCACCTCTGCCTGATCCTGTGCACCAGGATCAAGATACCACATGCTAGGATCAGGGCCTCATGCCAACTCCTCCCAGCCCCACATGCAGGAATCAGCCCCTGTGCTGCTTCCACCTGGCCCCACATACCAAGACTGGACCCTATGCCACCCTGTACACCACATTGAGCACACAGGGTCATGGCCAATGGGACTTCCCATGGACCTATGGGGAGCCCCACAGGCCAAATGACAAGGCTTTAGGGGCCAGATCTGGATCATGGGCCAGGGTGAGCAGCCCTGGTCTAGTCCATCCCCCTGCTCAGCAACAGGATCAAGTATACCTCATGCATTGCTGACATGGATCTGCTCCATTCTTAAAAAACTCCAGTGAAAGGGATTCTAAAGCTTCCCTAGGCAATCTCTTCCAGTGCTTAACTATCCATATAGTTAGAAAGTTTTACTAATGTCTAAGTTAAATCTCTCTTGCTGCAAATTAAGCCTATTACTTCTTGTCCTTCCCCTCCAGTGGAAAATTGATCACTGTCCTCTTTATAATATACTTGAAAACTGTCAGCACAGCCCTCATCAAGCTTTTCCTTTCTAGACTAAACAAACCCAGTTCCTTCAACTTTCCCCACCTCCGCCTCCCCACCACCCTTTTTTTTTCTTATAGGTCATATTTTCTAAACCTTCTCCCCTTCTTGCTCTCACCTGGACTCTCACCAATTTCTCTGTATTTTTCTTATCCCAACACTAAGCACAGTACCCTACCTGAAGCCTCACCAATGCTCAGTAAAGCAAAATAATTACATCGTGTACCTAACTGATGACATTCCCATTCAAACACCCCGAAATGAGGTTTACCCTTTTTGCAAGAGTATCATATTTGTGGCTTATATTCAGCCCAAGTCCTTTTCTGCAGAAGTACTGCCTAATGAGTCGTTCCCATTTTCTCGTTGTGAATTTGATCCCCCTCCCGCCCCACCCCAATCATATAGTGTTCTGCACTTGTCTTTACTGAATCTCATCTTATTGATTTCAGACCTTTTTTCCAATTTATCAAGATCACTCTGAATTCTAATCGGGTCCTCCAGAGTGCTTGTTCTAACATTTTTATAGAACTTATTCTTATGTCCTTTGCTAGATGTAACCCATTTTGCACCTAAGTCTTTCTGACTTTGTCCCTACACACTTGTGTTATTCCTTATGCTCAGCCTTAACAATATGTCTTTGCTTCTACTTTTTATTCCATTCCTTTATGATTTCTGAATGATTAAAGCATTCTTAAGGCGACCATATTTGTTTCTTACTATCTTTCTGTCTTTTTTGGAAACAGTGAGCTCTCCTAAACTACTCTTT
>NW_005841908.1:1792286-1816113 GCF_000455745.1 Alligator sinensis
TTAAAATTTCTTCCCATAGGACATTTCCTAACAGTTCCCTGAGTTTGTTGAATCTGCCTTTTTGAAATCCACTGTCGTAAGTCTGTTGTTCACACACCTTACTTTCCTACAGTTATGAACTTCAGTTTTTGGTGATCAGCGGCATGTCTACACTAATCATGGTGCCACTGATACTATAGCAGACCACTCTCATGACATTGCCCCTGTATGTTTTCCCTGTTATCTTCAGCCAGAAACTCCCAACAGGTCTGCCTCTTTCTGGACTTCAGAGCAAGTTTATATATTCTTAACGTAGAATTCCAACCTTTTTCCTTCCATGTCTACATAAGTTAATTAATATTGTAGTTTAAAGTAAAATACAATGTTTTGTTTTCTATGCAAGACATTTTGTAAGTGTATGGATATACAGGATGTCACTGAAAGTAAGGTGTTACATGTAGAGTGATATACACTGCAATATAATGGTAATAGGGATAACAGAGAATGCATATGGACAGTATCAGAGTAATGGTCTACTGTAGATCATCACATCAAAACAGGAGATTCATGAAATTCAAAACTAAGTGTATATATACGTATATATAGTGTGTAGACCCAATTGCTATGAGCAAAAATGAGTCTGACATTTCTTTAATGACATTATTTTGAACATGTTTTAATAATTTACCAGATAGGGTAATATAGGGCCAAATCCCGTTACACATATTAACACTGAGAAATCTATTCACCTACAAATAATCTGCTTCATTTCAATGTGGGTACTGTGAAGTAAGTCATTATTCAGTGTGACTAACAGTATTAGGGGCTTTCCTATATTATTATCATCATTGATATTATTAGACATGTTGATGATAATAATAATAATATGTATAACACACCATCAAAAAGAATTTAAGAAGGTACCATGACCCTGCTACAGAAGTTAAGGCAATTTGTTATCTTAAGAAATTGAGTGTAATAGGTCTGCTGCTCATGAATGGAGTTATTCCAACGTTAATTAATTCTCAAGGGATGCATCTACCCATGCAATTAACACGATGCAATAAACTCCTGAGCCATTTGAGCCAGAGGAAACTGCTTCCAGGCACAGCCTGGGACAGCAGCAATTTGAGCCAGGATAGAGCAGCCTCAGGCTGGCGGGGGGAACTGTAGCATCAGCCCTAGGCTCCAGGTGGTGGCGTTGGACAGCAGAGGGGCTGGCTGGGGCACGAGGGTGTTAAAGTGCAGAGCTGTGTGACTACCCAGCAGGCAGCCCTCGCAATTCAGCACTGTCATGCCCTAACCAGCCCCATCACCATTTACACATGCATTTCAGCGCAGTTACTTACTCTGCTGTACGATAGTACCGTCTCCAGAAGTACTATCTTATGGTGGAGTTAATTAGTTTACTGTGCCCTAATACTAGTGCACGTGTAACCAGTGACGCTTTACTACAGAGCTAATTAGTCTACCCTGTAGTAAAGTGCACATGTAGATGCACCCATGGTTGTGGATACTGGACATGGAGCAAATGATCCCACTCATTTAACAATGTATGCTCCCATGATGCTATGGATTGTCCCCAAATTTTCCTCTCTGTGACCAAGTAGACATGACTTGATTGTCCCATCATATTCTGTATACACCACTTTACACAGTGTGAACCTGAGGCATCATCCTACTAATAATTCAGTCTAGTATAGTGAATATTAAGCCATTTAACCAGTTTTAATTAATTCTCCTTGTGCTCCTGCAGGGCACATTATTATTCTCAAACAGAAATTGTTGTTAATTTAGCATTAAGCATACTGAAGTAATTACTGTAATCCTTATGCAATACACCTATTATGAAAATAAGCTCAGTTTTGGAAAAGTAGTAAGGGATTTTTTATTTTCATATATTTACTTTCCTTTAAAAAAATAAGTAAAGCAATAAATTTAAGGGGCAATCCTGCCCCTTCTCCACAGGACCCAAGAGTCCCACAGGCAACAGCATCAGAACCATTAGACTTAACAGTGATACCAAAAGCTGTTTGAGCCAAAGGAGACTGCTTCCAGGCACAGCCTGGGACAGAAACAGTTTGAGCCGGGGGCAGCAGCCCCAGGCTGGCAGGGGGGCTGTGGGGTCAGCCCCAGGCTCCAGGTAGTGGCATCGGGCTGTGGAGGAGCTACGTGACCTGCAGGCTCATACAACCTCCATCAAACCCAGATCAATGAAGGCTCCCTTCCCAGGATATGTTTTATGAGCACGAGCTTTGTACTGGTCTTTCTATGTATTGGTCTTTGTTCCCATAGGTCTACTGATAACTGTTCTAGCCCTGAGGATAGATTAGCAAAGGCGGGCACATCTGCTAAAACCATTGTGATGGGTACAGTACAAATGCACAGGCAGAGTGGTAAAGTGGCTTGTGAGGGATAATTTCTCCCGTCAAGCCTCCAGCAGAGATTCTTAGCACTCAGTCAGGGTATTGTCAAGAGATTTGCTCCCTTAGAATCACAGAAAAATAGTGCTGGAAAGAGCCTGGGGAAACCATTTAATCTGACCCCTTGACCAAGACAGAATCATCCCCTAGTGCTTGCGCAGTGCCCATTCAGACATACAGAACCAAACACTGTATCTTAAAGACTAAAAGTATTATTTACCTAGAAACTTAAGTTATGAGCCCCTAAGGAACCTTCTCTATACTAGCAGAGATGTGCAATAATCACTGACAGAATCATATGAGGTATGGCTTTATTTTGACATCTAAAGGATTATTTTCAATTATTTCTTCTTGGACAATGATGCTTATTCAAGCCCCATAATGCATTGTGTCAGTCATATCTGGACATAAAACATTTTAATAGTGTACAGTAAGCTTTTTTCTTCTCCACACAAAATACCTTTGGCCTTATAATTACATCTCATAAAACCATGGTACCATAATTTAGCAATCTCATTCATAATATTAGGTCTGCATTAGTACACTATATATATATATATATATATACACTTTATCTCTGAAGCCTTAATTTATTTCTTGCTTATATCAAAATGTCAGGAGTTTTGTCAATGTGATGCTTTTTTAAAGACAAGAATTAAACTAGAAAAATATCCTGACAAGGCCATTCCACAAGAGGCAGTATTATATGTTTAAAGATTGCATTAAATTAATGAACTCCACAACCTAACTTTGCTACTAGCTGATCCACAGTCTTACCACAGTTTAGTATTGGTTGAAGTTAAATGAGAAAGCTGTTTGAGGAGAAGGATGGCTGCATATGATGTTTGTTTGCAGTAGCATAATAAAGGGGAGCACAGCTAGGACAGCAGCCCCAGGTGTTGACCCTGGTTGGGTAGTGGGGAAGTAAGGGTACAAAAAGAGCAGCAGCTGCACCAGTGAAGTGACCATTGACACTGCCTCATGTATGGCTGCCACCAAGGGCTTTCAAGTCCCCTGGTAGGCTTCTGCTTGTCTGGGATCTGGAGTAAGTTACTGCTCCAGCACAGACTTTTGAGAACTCTTTGGCAAGTCATTAGGGCCAAAATCAGACTTCAGCCCACACTTATAAAGACATCCAGTTATGGCAGTTCTGTGTGTTGTTTCAACTAGAATTTAAAGGCGGGGGGAGTGGTTTCATATACAAGCATGTGTGTTCACAGCTAGAATTTTAAATAACAAGTGATGTGTCCTGGGTTTCCATACCTTGAATAGAGATACCCACCAGACTATGAGATGAGCCCTCTCCACCACTCTCACTGAAACCAATCAGAAAGCAAGCAAGCAAGCAGCAGCATTCAATGCATTTTGGATTAACCAGTTATTGCATAAAATACATAAAGAGTGTTTGGAGCAGAGACCAGAATCCAGGGCTCTCTTCCTGGGAGAAATGGGAGAGCTGTATTACAGGCTTTCCTCAGAGTGAAGGGATTCAAAATATATCTCCCACCTTTCAGGAGAGTGCCTGAACCACCAAGCTACAGTGTCCTTTCTGCTGAAGCAGGGCTTCTGCATGGCAAAGAATGCAAGATTCATGGGGCTGGAAAGAGAATAAGTAAGAAAAGGTCTGCTTCTGCAACCTAATGGTTAGGGTTTTCATCTGGGAGGAGTTAATCCTGGATTCTGCCTCCTGGATTCTTTATACATTTTGCAGACAAGGCTGCAGAGGCATAACTGGAAGCTTGAGTGCCCTGGGCGACAGTAATGCACAGGGCAGCATCAGCAGCTTCTTGCCAGCAGCAATGGCAGTGGCCAGGCCAGCAGCACAGCTGCTGCTATTTTTATGCGCTGTCCAGGGCTGTTGCCACAGTTGCTCCCCCCTCCCTCTTTGATAAACTACTGCTAAATATACACTGGATTTAAAAAAAATAATCCTGAGAGTAGTCCACAGGCTTTCCATCTCCCAGCTGAGGGCACTGATCACTAGGTTACAGAGGCATGTTTCTGTCTGGCCCCCATGGCTGTTGTATTCTTTTGGCAATCATATTTGAAAATATCAACAAGAATTCACAGGTGCCTAGGTTTGAGAACAATCTTGCCTGTGATTTTAATACTGTGCTACCAGCATTTTCTAGTTCTCCTATGTCTTTCTGGTATTCTAAATTAATTAGTGTCAGACACAGGATATACATAAAGGTAATGGGATATGCAGTCATTCACCCATAGATTGCTGGTTCAGATCCTGAACAGGTCATTAGTGATCAGAAGTCATTAACATCTAATGGCTGGTTACATTCCAGTAGACAAATGGTCACTATCACAGCTGGCATTAGTAAGCAGTTTCAGTCGAGACCAAAGATGCCTACCAGGCCCTATTATTTGTGTCTAGGTTCTGAGGAAGGGCTTCTACCCTTCTGGGTTTCTCAGCTTGTGTTGTGCCTCTCCATGTCAAGCTTTAAAATGTGTGGTTCTCAGTCTTTTCACGTGCAGTTTTTCTATGAAAAATTACTATTAACAATGAGGCTCCCTTTTTAATATCTCTTATTAATTTCCATATAAAGTGTTCTCAGTTTACAAGTAAAAAGATGTTATTTTGTTATAATAGTCTCACAAACTTAGCCTGGGTTATGGGTATCTAGCTATGTTCTTATGTCATAGGCTTTATACCTCAGTAAAAACTTTTTCACATACTAAATTAAGGCCTATTTCATCTTCTCCCCATAAGGTCTGCAAAATATTCATTCATTTGATAATAAGACAATCTTTTTTCCTGTAGTCAGTGTGAACTGGAACTTAACATAGCATCCTGGTTATAAATCAGCCTCATATGTAATTCAACCCCATATTTTAAGGCTTAAGTGCAGGAAAAATACATTTTTCCCTCAATATAGGTTTATAACTAGAGATAAAGTCTTTGATTTGCTATTGCCCTTACAGAATTCCACAGGACAATCAAATAGCCAAGGAAAGGTTAAATACACTAAAGATACTAAAATAAAATGTAAATGTAAAAAGCATCCTCTGTACCAAACATTTTTCCCCAGGTCTCATTATTTTATCTTCAGCCTAAAATTCTATTGTAATACGTATTGAGAAAAATATTGTCAGTTAAAGGAAACTGTTTATAGGTTTAAACAAAGACAGGCCCTCATTAAAAACCCAGATCTGAATGACAGTTCTGGATTCAAACTTCACCGACATGTAGAACCAAAATCCTAGATCCAAACCACCCTGATTTTAGGTGGTCAAAATAAAATTTTTCTTAATAACTTGAGAGATGTGGGGAAGGAGGAAATGGCTAGTTCTATGGCTGCTTCTGTTGTGTGTGGTGTGGTGCAGTGTGGTGTGTTGTACTGGAAAATGCTATAATGCTGAATCCAAAATATTTCACTCAGTTCTGACCAATTTCCAGTGAAACATAGGCAAGTGACAGGAGGAGTCTGCACATTTTCCTACAAGCTCACCTCATGGGCTGCTCCTTGGCTCTGTGGCTCCACTGACGACCTGCCATAGACTGTCCTCATGCTGGAGATCAAAGTCTTCCTGTTCCCTGCATGGAACCAAGGAGCTTTAGCTTGAAATAAGGCTCTTAGGGCTCCTGAGCATCTAACTTCCTGAGAGAGGATTGATTTCTGTCTGTAACACTGGTGGACCAGACCAGGAAGATCCCTAGAAACTGTGAGATGGTCTTCTATATGGTTCATCCAGCCATTGTGGACCTCAGTGTGCTGTGCTATGGTCATGTGCTCCACCACCATTAAGAAGGAGCAGATGGCCCTATATGAATTCCTTAAGAACCATCCATTATAGCTCATAAGGGTGCTGTGTGGAGTCACCTGCTCTGCCACTGTCAAAATGGAGCAGATGGCCTTGTGCAGTATCTGTAAGGGTAGCTAGCTCTTAAGGGTGGAATCTAAGCTCATCTGCTCTGTATAATAGTACCATCAATTTCTGATAGTAGATGAACTCCGCGTATAAGTTGAGGGCAATTTTTATGGTTCTTTCTAACAGAAAAGGGTTGCTTTATAAGCAGAACAATATAGTACTAAGCAGTACTAAGCAATTCTGTTGTTTTTGTTCAAAAAATCCAACTCTTAGCTATGATGATTTTTCAGTAACATTAAGGTGCAGTTCAAATGTATTTCTATGCCTGTTTTAAGATGTGATTCAGAGTACAGATAAAAACTAATTCTGTTGAGCAAGAAGCCACTTTTTGGAGTAAAGCTACCCCTTTAAGAAAAGCAGCAGTACCACCAGGAAGACTTTTCAGTCTAAACCCAAGATCTTCTTCTTCTTTCATAGGACAGACTCAGAGCAACAATTTTAAGTTCAGTTTAAGGTTAATTAACCAGTCTAATGCTCTTGAGGAAAGGGAATGTATCTCTGCAATGTTACCATCAAATTTGTATAGAGAGAAGAGTGTCGTTATGTGGTCTATAGTTTGATCAGGATTGCCACAGTCACATGTGGTAGAACTTCACCATTTGTGTACCAGGTGACTGCAGCCGCCAGGCCCACTTCGGATCCAATTTAGAGCCTTCTGTGCTTTCCACGGAAAGTCAAAACCAAGAAGCTTTATTGTTGGGTAGGAAATTAAATGAAACCACTGAATGCTGTTTTCATTCCATGCTTTCCTCCAAGTTGCTGCACCCTCATGTCCTACAAGGGCTTGTAGGACACAAGGGTTTCAAGAAGACCAAACAGTGAGCTGGGAGGTTCTTCAAGTTTCTATGGATGGAGAGGTCTGGATTCTCATTCATGTGGACGACCTTTCTGTATGTCGCTTCATCGTAGCAAACGTCTGGGGGGGCAATATTGGCCAGCACCAGTAACCACTGAATTGGTATAGATTTCAGGGTTCTGGTGATAGCACGCACTGCAAAATTTATCTGGACATCCATGTATTTGGTATGAGTGCCAGCAGCCCAGACAGGTGCACAGCACTCAATCGTTGAGATGACCAATGCCATAGTGGAGGTGCGGAGTACTCCCACAGTGGCACCTCAGCTCATTCCAGCAAGTTTTCATACTATGTTCACCCAACTCTTAATCTTTGCAGCTATTTTTCAAAGATGATTATGAAAGATTAAAGTGCAGTCAAGTGTCACACCTAGGTAGGATGGAGTTGGATCATCTTGTAATTTTTCTCCACAAAAAGTAAAGTTAAGATGAATATGTGCATTGTGATTGTTGAGGAGAAATGCTGAGATGACAGACTTAGTGAGATTTGGTCACAGCCTCCACTTGCAGAAATATTTTGCCATTACTGACAGGTCTAACATCAGCATGTTTTCAGTTTCCTTGAAGGTCCTTGCCTGTGTGGTTAGTGCCAGGCATATGCAAATTTGCTCAAAGAGCTAGCAGGCATATCACTTACATAAATGTTGGAGAGAGTCAGAGCAAGAACACTTCCTTGTGGGAGGCTGTTATTTAGACTCTTTGGTCTGCTCATTTTGTCTTGAAGGTAGACACACATCCATCAGTTGTCCAGAAATGTCCACAAAAGGCAGAACAGTCTAGTGCATGGGAGAAGGCAGGACAGTTTTAGCGACAGATCATGCTTCCGAACAGTATCATATGCTACGGAAAGATCCATGAATCCAGTGCTGGTCTTAAGGTTGTGATGGAAGCCAGCCTCAATGTTCATGATGAGGGCAAGCACATGGTCACAGCAGCTTCAATGCGGTATAAAACTGGTTTGTTCTCAGGGGATGGATGCCTTGGCTACCATGCTTATCCATTGGAGGATGAGTCGCTCCAGTAGTTTGTAAGCTGTACAAAGCAATGATATTGGCCTGTAGCTCCTGGAATCGCTGGTTGGTGTGCGGGCCGGGAGCGACCCGAGCCCTTTTCCGTGCTGCACGCAGGCTGTGGCCAACAGCCCAGGCATGCCGGGTCGGAGAGGGAGGCCGATGAGCTGGAATTAGGCACAAATGCTTAGCGGTAGTTTTAAAGATTGTTTACTTACACCGAGATGGCAGTGGTGTAGGCTGGAGAACTTGCTTGAGTTGCGGTTACAGACACAGACAACACAGACAGTCTCGTGGAGGTTGCTAGGCTCCACGGAACAGAGTTCCGGATGCTCTGGGTGAACGAGCCACCAAAATTATTACCCTGCCGTGTATCCAGAGTCCCCACAAGATGGATGTGGAGTCCTCTTCAGCTTGGGCGGAAACCGCTCAAGCCTCTTATACGGCTAACAGGCCAATCGTTAGCCGCCACGTGGGAATAATTTAAAACTAGCCAATAGCGGGGAACGAATTTGCATACTGGTGGCGGGAACTCTTTTGCACCGTGCATTCCTCTTGCAACATGAGCAATGCACTCTGAAAAAGAAGCTGCAGAAAAGGCGGGAAACTCATCCCTGCACCGGGGTTTTCCTCTGCAACAGGAAACTCTCCCGTGCAATGAAGCTGCAACTTGGCGGGGATAATTCTGGTGCCGAAGCACACACAAAATCATGCCTTTGGGTCATGACAGTTGGGTTCCCTGGTTTCAGCAGAGCAATAACCATTGGCAGATTTGAGGGTTTTGGCCTCTCTCCATCATGTTTAAATATAGATGCAGAAGCCACTTTTGAGCCACTGGTCCAAGATGGTGGAGGAAGTCTGGAAGGATTCCTGGGGTAAAAAATGACAGCCTGCTTGTGACCCACCCTGCTACGTAGAAATCCAGAACAGGAAAATCCCCAAGTAATGTCATCACAACAGCGACCAAGTGCTCAATGGCCTCCTGGTTGATGGAGCAACAACCATAGAAATCAAATATTGTAAGGTACATAAATATAAGTCAGGGCCATATTTTCCTTGGCAAATTCCTTTGGAAAATCTTTTACCTACCAAATTTCTCCAAGTTCCTGACTCACTGACCTGTAGCTTGGGGTTTCCCTAGTCTGAATGTTCAGAAAAGTTCATCCAATCAGTAGATTTGCAAGATATTCACAGAATGCAGGAGGCAAGCAAGGACTCGATGGCACTCTGATGACTTGATGTTTACTCAACAGTACAGACCCTTCACAAGCACACTAGTGAAATGTTTCCTGCAGAAATGTGTTAAAATGAATTTTATATATGGCCTGTTAGGCCAGATAAGAGCCAAGTAGAAATGCTTTTATTTTGCAGTTATCCCTAGCTGGTATTTACACTATATTATACAAGTCAAAAAGTCACATATTGACCTTTGCAGTTCATTAATTTTATTTTTGCCTCTTGTTCAATTAGTTGAAGGCCCTGAATAGTCCAGGGTAACCCCATGGGAATAGTAGTTATGAATTAATATAAAACCAATGTGTGATGCAAAGCTCTGAAGCACTTTTGTCACCATGTGTTCATGCTAATGAAACCTTGGTGAAGATTTTATTGCTGAGTAAAACACTTTTGAATGTAGAATCATTGACCTACAGATTGTTCACCTCTGAATATTTTTAGGAAGTTTGCCTGAAGATCTTTCACATGGCAGAAAAATAAACCAGGCTGCTGTTGAATTGGACTACCCAACAATTCACTAGTCATCAGTATCACGAACTGTTAGCCATATACCTTTAGATACATTCATAGACGCTTTGCTATAATTAATGTTTCTTGAGTATATAGCATGTCAAGTGATAACAACTAGCAAGCAACTTTAACCTATTTTTAATTTTAGAACTGTCGCATGCAATGCAAGAGATGAAGGACCCAGTTCTTCCAGGTACTTAATCATGTACCTAACTTAGAGCATGAGAGACTCCCTACTACAGTGGGACTACTCATATAAGAAGTGCCCAGCTGAAGAGGAGCCTATATCGGTATCTTTTCATAGATTCATAGATGTTAGGGTCAGAAGGGACCTCAGTAGGTCATCGAGTCTGACCCCCTGGCCACTACAGGCTGGGGACCGACTGGCTAAGTAGCAGCTCTGCAGAAAAGGACCTGGGGGTTAAAGTGAACAATAAGCTGAATATGAGCCATCAGTGTATGCCCTTGTTGTGAAGAAGGCTAACAGCATCCTGGGCTGCATTAGTAGGAGCTTTGCCAGCAGATGGGGAGACGTGATTCTTGCCCTCTATTCGGAAGTGGTGAAGCCACATCTGGAGTACTGTGTCCAGTTTTGGGGCTCCCCAAAGGATGTAGACAAATTGGAGAAAGTCCAACAGAGAGCAATAAAAATGGTTAGGGGGCTGGAGCACATAACTTCTGAGGATAGGCTGAGGGAACTGCACTTATTTAGTCTAGAGAAGAGAAGACTAAGGTGGGATTTAATAGCCGCCTGAAAGTACCTGAACAGTGGTTCCAAAGAGGATGGAGATAGGCTGTTCTCAGTGGTGGCAGATAACAGAAGAAGGAACAGTGGTCTCAAGTTACAACAAGCAAGCTTTAAATTAGATATTAGGAAAAACTTTCTAACTAGGAGAGTAGTAAAACACTAGAACAGGTTACCTAGAGAGGTGGTAGAGTCTCCAAGCTGAGAGGTTTTAAGACCTGGCTAAACAAAGCCATGGGTGAGATTATCTAGTTGGGGCTGGTCCTGCTTTGAGCAGGGGGTTTAACTAGATGACCTCCTAAGGTCCCTTCCCACCCTAATTTTCTATGATTCTATGATTCTGTGAATTCCATTATTACAGGGGTGCTAAATCCCCCACCTGCAGGCCAAATCTAGCCTACAGAGCAATGTCATCTGGACTGCAGGGATTTCCAAGTAGGGCTAGCCCACAATTTTTTGGAGCCCCCTGCAAGATATAGTTTTGGGGCCCCCTGATCCATTGAAAAATCAAAATTGTGGTTAATTGTGGTATAAACTCACTGAAATAAAATAGTTGGGGCTGGGCTGGGCTGCGCTGCAGGGGGCATGGGGTGGGGACAGCACGTGCTGAGGATGCCTGGGTTCCTTCCCTGGGACCAGGGCTGGAGCGGAGCCAGAAACTCCTCCCCCATTTGGCTGGGAAGGGGCTCCCTGACTGCATCAAGCCTTTTAAACATGGTGCAGGCAGCCTTGCCACCTCCTCCTGTAGCTCTCTTGGCTGTTCCCTGAGGGACACCACTAGGAGGTACCACTCACATTGCAGAAGCCAGCACACTAAATGCAGGGATGTAGAGGATGGGAACAGGGACCAATGGCAAACAATGAAGAGAAGCTTGCGGCTGAAATCCCACTTTTCTGGTCCCTGCTCCCAGGCCTAATCATGCATTTTGCACTATTCTGTCATTTATAAAGTACAGCCAGGAACAGGGACCAGAAACCAAATCTCTCAGTCCCCAGGGGAGTGACCATGTTGCTGGGTTAAAGCGTCACTCTCCCTGTTACCTGCACCCCACCTGGCCCCTTGAATCTTGTATTTCTTCCTACACATTGACCCACTTGCAATGGGAGAGGAGGGAAAAGCCCTTCCTCCAGTCCAGCTTAGTCTTTAGCATGGTATTTAGGACATTCTCCTGGGAAGTGGATGATGTGGGTTTTAACCCTCTCAGGATTAAAAGGCCATAAAAACAGGATTGGCTATGAGATAGGTGCCAAGCTTCTCAGCTCTGTCGTGAAAAGGGTGCCTCTTTTTTTTTTTTAATTAATAGGCACTAAGGCTGTTGAAAACTTTTTGAAAGATGCTTGATACTTTGCAGGACTATACAACTTCTCTAATTTTACCTGGATAATGCTGTTACTTTCATTCAGGCAATCCTACTACAATAAATGTAGCTATTCACCAGAGTAAGGTTCTAGTCAGCAAAAGGATCCTAGAACCAAGTTCTTTATTTACTAATTTTTAGTTTATCAATTTATTTCCCAAAGTCTACTCACAGAGGGGCCAGTCTTGTGAGGCTTTGAGCATCTCCTGCAGAACATGTAGCATGAAGCAACAGATTCTGGTAGGATTGGGTTCTCAAGTATTAATGTAAAGAAGCTGCAATACTGTTGCCCATATTTTATCTAGCCTGCATAAAAATAGATAACTTCAGTTTCCAGAGCAAGCAGTTAATCTTCATAAGCCTAACCTATATTCTCAGAAAGAAAGGAACTGCTGTCTTAAAGAAGTTTGCTATCAATGACATTTTTTAACGCTGACTGATCGCATTAATAAGGAATAAGAAGATATATATATTAAAAACCCTAGATTTAAATGTTAATTGTCTATTCTACAATAAACTGACAAATCCAGGAAATTCAGTTATGGATAATACTTTATCTTGAAATGAAATAGAAATCTAAGACATGAATCAAAGAAAAAATTTCAGTCTAATGTTGAAATTTTAGCTTGTGTTGCTTTATATCAGACAATTAATATACTACAGGGACATAAAAGCACATTACTCACTGTTTCTTTTCTATTAGCTTTGTATGGCTACACTATGACATTTAGCCACAGCTCAAAACAAGGGCTAACAATAATGGTGTCGTTTCAAAAAGAAACCTCTGGGGGAATTATGACTCATTCACATTTCCTCTCATGCTCTTCTCTCCTTCCACTTTTACTGCCATCCTAAAAATGCAGCAACTTTTATCTTTCCTCAGGCTCTATTAGCTGAGTTGTACCAGGGATTTGCACCTAGTTTTGCCCACTCCCACCCTTCTGTGCCTCTTCCTAGCCTACTTGCACTAAGGAAGTAGTAGCTTCCCAAGGGCTCACCCTCTATGCAGTGAATCAGATGTCACAATCAGACCTAACATAATTGTGCAGGAAGAAAATGGGAGAGACAGACCTTATCCCCTGGCACAGCAATGTTTATACTGACCACTGTGGTTTAATGTTTCCAGCTTCTGTATTAGACATAAAATAAATCCACCTTTGATGGCTCATCAGCCATCCTGGATCAGCCACTAACTTTAGCAGAGTTGCACCAGGGATGCACTTGGCCCAATATGTGAGTCAGTCTGGTCAATCTGAGAAACATCCAGATCCATTTTATTCCACCTGTCAATCAGTTACAAATGCCAAACGGCTTTTTTTAGAACAGTGTGTAGCGAAGTTCTGAATTATCTTCTCCTGGGCAAATGCAGAAAATAATAGCACCACATTACTAAAGTAGCAGTTCAACTGCAGGAAGATGATACAGAAGCAGCCACATGAGAAAAGGGCTAATGGTTTAAATGGTCAAATTATACATGACACTTTGTTCCCCCCCTAAGTGCTTAGTTCACAGATCATCTGTGTAAGTTTATAAACCATAAAAGCCTGGACTAAATTACTTATAATTGGTTGTTCTGCTCGGCTATAGACTATACAGAGAATTAAAAAGGAGGGAGAACTTGAATATAAAGGATGTAAAATGCAAACAAGGTGTGTTCACTAGTTCATCCTCAGATCTAACCGCACCTTGTTATGTATCCACAAATGCATCTTGAACAGGTCCAAGGAGGTGATCCTCCCCCTCTATGCGACACTGGTCAGGCTGCAGTTGGAGTACTGCATCCAGTTCTGGGCGCTGCACTTCAGGCGAGATGAGGCCAGCATCGAGAGGGTCCAGAGAAGGGTCACTCATGTGATCAGGGGGCAGCAGGGCAGGCCCTACGAGGAAAGGCTATGGGACCTGAACCCATTCAGCCTTCACAAGAGAAGGATGAGAGGGGATCTAGTGGCCGTCTATAAACTTACCAGGGGGGACCAGAGGGGACTGGGTGAGACCCTGTTCCCCCAAGCACCTCCCGGAGTAACAAGGAACAACAGCCACAAGTTGATTGAGAGTAGGTTCAGGCACTACTTCACAGTCAGGGTGGCCAGGATCTGGAACCAGCTTCCAAGGGAAGTGGTGCGGGCTCCTACCTTAGGGGTCTTTAAAAGGAGGCTTGATAACTACCTAGCTGGGGTCCTTTGAGCTTAAACTTAGTACAGGTCATAAAAGCCCTGTATTCATTCCTGCCCAGGGCAGGGGGTCGGACTAGATGATCTGCTCAGGTCCCCTCTGACCCTACTTCTACGAAACTATTATCTACAGACATGCCAAATCGTGTGAACATGAGATTGAATGCCATTCATTAAGTTTTGATCGTTTTTCTCCTGTTTAAACAAGTTATCAATAGTAGTTACTGGCATAGCATTTCTGAATGAAGCTAATTAAGGTTCCTGCTAGCCATTACTCAGGCAAGTACAGTCAGCCTGATGAAGCCAGCGCACCTACCCAGAGTTTGCAGTATGAGACCCTAAAGTAGGTAGTAGTAGGTAGAACAGGTTGCCAGCAGTTATGTTTTTTTACCAGTGTGTAGCCCAAATTATTTTGGCCTTGAATGGCAATTTCTATAGAGACCACATGAGACGAATTCCTTCCCCGCATGACTCAGAGTAGCAGTGATTAATTCTGCCCACTGTTCCCCTGTGAGTTATATAGCCATCACAAAATCATGTCAATAAAACCTGTATGTCAGACTATTCCATATAAATAAAACAGAGGGAGAGAATATATCTGGAAGGCATTTGGGACTAGGTCTTTTTACAGTATCCATTGCTGTGACATTAGGCTGCCTTTCATCCTGAAAGGAAGCAGAACATCCAAACATTCAATATTCAGATTTAATTTTGCAGCTTCTGGCCATCTCTAATTGTACCATATGTTGGGAATTAGTTGGTAGTAGTTTGTTGGCTTTGCTCCTGCTCTATACAAATTGTCTAATTATTTTAATTACATTTCTTGTATTTTTCTTCAGGTAACTAGAGACCTTTAGTACTTAAAAAATTAAAGTAAATCTAAGTTCCAGGGTTATCACAGGCTGGTAGTCACTCAAAATTAATTTTCCTATAAGCTCCTCATATAAAATTCTCAACCCATTACATAATATTCTAGATAGAGAACAGTCTCCCCTCTGATTCACCCTAGGTGCATCTACATGTTCATTAATGCACCTTTGCTACTACACATTATAGATTCATAGATGCTAGGGTCGGAAGGGACCTCAACAGATCATCGAGTCCGACCCCCTGCCTAGGCAGGAAAGAGTGCTGGGGTCAGATGACCCCAGCCAGATGCCTATCCAGCCTTCTCTTCAAGACCCCCAAGGTAGGAGAGAGCACCACCTCTCTTGGAAGCCAATTCCAAATTTTGGCCACCCATACCATGAAGAAGTTTTTCCTGATATCTAGCCTAAATCTGCTCTCTGTCACTTTGTGACCATTGTTCCCTGTTACCCCAAGAGGTGCCCTGGTAAACAGAGCATCTCCAATCCCTTGTTTAGTACCTCTAATCTGAGGTATTAGATCAAGGTGCAGTAGCTGTGCTAATGCGCAGTAGCAAAGGTGAATGTTTTATTGTGACACTTAATGCTCAGTAGACTAATTCTACTGCACATTAGCACATTGCCATGGTTTTTGCCATGCCACGCTAATGCTCAGTGAAACAGTCCACTGCACATTAAGGTATTTCATTTAGACTTGCCCCCTCATCTTTTTTCTATGTCCCATGCTTGAACCCTCATTTGATCTAAGTGGGAATTTCATATGCAGAACAGAACATTCAGCAGAGATCTGCCCTGTGGATAGGAAATCCACAGTGCAAACGAAGGTGAAGAATTTTGCCAAAAATTTCATAAACTTCAGGTTGTAATCCAGCAGTTTCACCTTCCCAGCTGACAGCTGTTGCATGTCAAATGACTTTTCTTGCATTCTCCAGATTGTGCTTCTCTCACAGTTCTTGAAACAGCTGTTCTGCCTGCAGATTGTCACACCTATTAGTCCCCTCAGACACAGATAGCAACTTTTCAGACATCTTCAGGATTTTTCCTTTGACTTGTCTTTCCCAGGAGGTTGATTCAAAATACAGTCCTGCTTCTGTTCAGCAGTACTTTTTCTAGGTTGTTAAATAATTCTGATCAGGTTTCCATATGTTTTAAATCAGTTAACATGGCGTCTTTCACAATATAGTGGATTTATTGCTTACAGAACATTGCAGGACATTGAAATCCTTTAGCCATATAAAAGGTGGATGGACAACAATATAAAAGCTTCCCCTGACACTCCACCTTAAACCTACCCTGAAGAGATTGCTTCAAGGTTCTGCCTACTTTAGCACTCATTATGACAATGCTGTCAACAACAAACCATATTTATAGCACAGATGGACCCTAAGAGCTAGGCAAAACTTATATTAAAAGCCATCTATTTGCCTGTCTTAAGTTTAGCAGAAGGCAGGGTAGATCTGCACCTTATATGCTAGCTAAATTATAGTTCTATAGTACAAGGTTTTGTGAGCTGGAGTACACTTTCTCAGATACTGTGAAACACAGAGCAGTGTATAAAATGGAGAGATTAATTTGAATACAATGATAGAAAAGGGAGAGGAAGAGAGGAGGGAGGTTGTCAGTCTCAAGTTTCAAATGTATGTTCACCTTTTGGCATCCACATAACTGCGGTCCTAGCCTTGCTTGGGTCAACTGATGATTTAAGCTCAGCACCAGCTAAATTGTACAGCCTACAGGAGTTTGTCCTCAGTGTATCAGGGAATTAGCAGTCACAAACAGAGCAATTAAACTGTAACAGCTAGTTAAATTAATTCTGTCTTATAATGTAGGCTTTGGAAATGGAAGTCATCTCAAAACTACTACTTCTTTGAGTATTGAGCACTTCAGGTGGGTATTTCAGGAATTGTACAATACCCTAGCGTAGCTGCACTCATCATAGAATCATAGAAAATTAGGGTTGGAAGGGACCTCAGGAGGTCATCTAGTCCAACCCCCAAAGGTCAATTAAAAAGCCAATTCTTTGTTGCTGCGCTCTATGTGTCTCCATTGACATGATTAGTCTTGGTGTTAGGTACTGCAGGCTACAACTGTTTTGAGAGTAGTTTTTAATGAAAATGTCCACTTTGCCAAAATAATAGTTTTAATAACAACTTTTTGCAAAGAGGTCCCTGGTGTACCATGAAAATTTTGGAATAATGAGAAGAAAGTTCTCCATGCTAGTGCTAATGAATAAGTTCTGTCAAGGAGATATTCACAGAAGACTTACACATGTGTTGGCTGTGGGGGAGAGAACCAGCCAGTCAGAAGAAAATTCATCTGCTGCGCATGTGTTGACTTTGGGGGATGTGCAGTTCATGAGCCTCTGAACACCTGTGCTGCAGAATTTTTCATAGAAACAAAGAAGTGCACAGAGATGGGGGGAGAAACTGTGAGTGATGGTGAGAACCTGATATCCGGAGACAGAATGATCTACTTTGAGGGGTATTAGAGTCCTGCCTTGTAAAAAGGTGAGGTGAAGGAAGCTGCACAAATGATAATTAAAGCAGTGTTCATGGTCCACAGAGCTGCCATGAACAGCAGAAAGGTGCCTGTGAACTTTGAACTGTGAACTTTACAGGGGAGAGAATCTCATGGTGCCCACAAATTGATGTTTGAGGGAGATGTCTGACTAAGGGAAAGGCATCCTGTACCTGGCCAACCACTTGTGGCCCAGGGAAGAGGCAAAAGGGTAGGACCCAATCCCAAGCCACAGTCAGGTGGAGACAACCCTGAAGACCTAATAAACTGAAGACAGAGTCGAATCAAAGGTGGTCCTCTGAGGGAAGAAGATCCACATAGACAGAGGGCATAACAAGAACACGAGTAGGCATATGCCAGACTGTTTTGTTTATTTTCAGTACATAGTTTAGTTTAAGTATTATGAACTGAATGGAACTGTTAACTGTCCTTGATTGTGGTCCCACTGAGGGGTATAGCAGGAGATAGACAGATTTATGCTCTCTACGAGACAGTCAGCATTGTTAAGGTCAGCAGGGTGAGTGACAGACCAGGGTGTAGGGGTGGAGGAGCCCTGGGCAAAATACACTTCACTACTAGTGAAGGGGAAGCAGGATAGACAGCTAAGGACTAAAGAGAAGATCACCCTAGGAAATCCTTCCAGGACACAATTTTTCTCCAGCCTCCAATAAATTCATCAAGGCATGGCAAGTGAAACATACATTGGCAGGGGGGAATTGTGCCTGAGAGTGAAGAGTTGTTCCAGACCCAATAGCACCCTGTCACAATTACATATAAACGTGACATATATTTTTTCTTCCATTAAAGAGAAATGGCTCTATTAACATGCCCGGGATCCAGTACTATATTATTCAGTTTAAGATCAAAGCAAAAAACAAATATAATTTTATTAGAATATTCACTAATTTGCTAGATTATATATTCAATTTATAAAGCAAATAAACTAGGTAAAACGGTCCAAAAAGTCAAAAGATATGGTATCATTAGTCCTGGAGTCGTTAGGGTTGTATGTACATCTCTTATTGAAATTCTTAAAATCTAGCCTTCCTGAGTGCCTTGACAGTGCTTCTAATACTTTGCTGTTAGTCATTACTATACCTGAGTTAATATGACCACACCTGAGTTAGGGTATTTAGCTGGAGCTAAAACCAGTCTGCAGGGCTGTGAAATGAGAGAAATTATCAGGAATGGCTAACAGACAGAAACATTGCAGAACAAAAAATAGTTTGAACAATGGTACATCAAGGACACTGACTCCTTGTTAATGTTGTTAATGCCTGTGGAGTAATGAAAGATTAGCAGGAATCAGGTAGATGATAGTGGGCCATGAAGTCAAGTGATTCCCTCATTGCTGCCTGGATAGAAAATCTACTACCCTTGCCAGACAGTTGGATCTGTCCCTAAGAACCAAGGACTTAACACAGACATCAATGATCCCCACTAAAATTTTTCTTCTCTCCACAGGTGATAATGACCCTTCTGAATTGTCTTGATCTTCCACATATCAAGTCACTCTCAGGTTACTACATTTCTCTTGTCTGCTAGAAACCTGATCATCTCTTTTATATCCTGTTTTTATTTACATACGGAGTATTGCAGAAAGCTTTGTTGTATCTGCTATTTAACTCGGCATTATCTGTTTGGATTTTTTTCTCAGAAACGTAAGGAAAGGTACAGTGGTACCCCAAAGCTATGTCTCTCCTGACTACACAGTTGGTCCAATAAAAGATATCACCCACAAAAATACTTGCCTCTACCTTTCTACTGAAATATTTCCTATAAGAGGTTTTGTTAAGGCTCCTATACTTGCTATATTAGGTTTGCTTAGGGTTTTAATTAGAGTTACAGTATATACATTTTTGTAGCAGCAAGAACTCCGGGATTTGTTGAGTTTCCTTGAAATCTTTCCAAATATGCATTTAATTTGTCCATACTGTCCTGAAATGAAACATGATCATGTATTACATGGTCATATAACAGAGATTTTATAGGACTAATAACAATGCTAGGCAAAGAATTACACTAATGGAACTTTAAGGCTGAAATTTAAATCCATAAAAAGCTAGGGATTTCAGTTAAGGTTCCTATGGAAACTTTAACTCTACCCTTTAATTCTACCCTTGTCTCCTAATGAGTATATGCAAAGTAAAGAGCTGGTAGAAGTAAGGTTGTCATGACAACCTTAACTCTGAATTCTCTAGTTTTTGTAGATTTGCAACCTCAGACTTAATGTCACTTAGCAAAGCTCTTGTCAGTGCATTAGTTGCTTAGAAGTATTTTTACAAGTCAATAAAAGTTAATAAGCATGGATTTGATTTTAAGGGCAGGGGTGTGTGTATGCAGGTGAGCCCCTTTGTTCTTATCAGAATGAAGAACATAAATCCAGTCGAACCTTCAGATAGAAAGGATCTTTTTGACCAGATCATTTTGTTCCTGGAATCAACAGGCTTAGGCATGCAAAAACCTCTTTATATATTCCAACCAGCACCCTCCATAAGGAAAATCGTTCATTGATTTTGTCTGAACTGGCAAAGAAACACAGGCATTACCATCTTCAGCAGGAGTGGCTAAACTGACATGCATACCATACCTGGCACGGGCACCCTCTGCGTGGCATGCAGCAGACCAGGGATGCTGAGGGTTGGATTTTAGATAGGTCTGAACCCCTCTTCTATCAAACCCAGAAAGGGGTGGACAAAAGAATGAAGTTAGCCAAGCTGACCAGCAATGCCAGTTAGCAATGCTGACCCGGAGGCCTGGCTTGGTTCACTCCATAGATAGATAAAAGAAGAAAGGAATTAAAAATAAAATACATAAGAATGTAAAAATAACAACATTAAACAAGGAAAACAGCAACAATGGGTTGTGACACAACTTTGGAATGAGCAAGAAGAATGGGACAATATAAAAAATACCTTATCAAACAACAGTGAAGACAACAAAGAAGAGGCAACTCTCTCAATTGAAGAGAGGATGGCCAATCTCAATGAGATGGTCATATGGAGCTTTGACAAAACACCAAAACACCACAGGGTCACACTCTGACTAAGTGCTGCAGCTGCACTTCACATACAAACAAACCCAAGCACACACAAAGAGTCTCCCATTCACCAGCACTATGGAGCCCTCTGAAGATTCAGCAACTCTGCAAATGAATGGGGCAGAGGCTCTCCTCTTCCCCATGGAGATACAAGACATATGCTGCCCAGGAGATCACCACTCTACAAGGGTGGGAACAAGAAATGAACTGCCAACCAGCTCCATGATGAAACTCTCCAACAACCCACACACCACGCCAAAATGCCACCACACCGCACACACCCCATAAAAACCAAAAACACCCAAGCATTCACAGCTATCTTTTATACCTTCTTTCACTCCATATCACACCACTCTTCCTTGACCAATCATCTCAGGTTACCACCAGTCCATCATATACGTTCCCAATCATCTCCAGTCTCACTTTGCTTCACTTTCGGCCACTCAAAGCTGTTGTTCACATTTATCTCAGGATTCTTTCTCCACTTTCCTGCCACTTTTGTACACGCAACTACACATGAACAACACTCCTAAGTGGGTTCCTGGCTCAAAACTTCACCTCTTCTGGAGAGAGATCTTAGAATGACCCTCACTGTGCATGTGCACAACTGAACATTATTTCAATATTAACAGTACAGAAGCAGCCAAGCCTACATGGAGCAGGTAGGCACCACAACAACAGATAGGGCAGGGAGAAGAAAGCAGAGCAGGCAATCAGGCAGGGGAAGGGGACCAAAGTGGCACTTGCAGATGGTATGGGGCTAATTTGTGGTATGCCCACCAAAAGGTTAGCCCCCACTAATCATATGATATATCTCTAAACTACTGTATTTGTTTCATTGTGATCATTGAGTAACATAAATTCTTGCTTCTCCAAGACCTACTAAGGTAAATCTTCATAGCATTAGGCAAAGATTTAGCTGCAATGGGAAATGTGAAACACAGTCTCCTTGCACAAAATTGAATATTATTTCCCCAAAGTTGTTTCGTCTCTAGACTTTTTCAGCCCCAAAACACCTTTTAACATAGTTCCATAATATAATACATTGAGTGCCATTTAATATACTAGCCATCTTCACAAAGGTGAACAATTGTACAATAAAAAATCCTTCAGTAGAAAACTTCTTCCTTACATTTTGCTCTCTAGAAAATCCTGATTCAGAAAAAAATGCCTCATTTAATCTTCTAAGAGATTTATTTTACAAAATGCAATTTCAAATGCTGGTTAGTGATCTTTCCACCGATTCATTCCTTCTAAAAATGCTTTTAGAATCATGTGTCAGGTGCAAACACAGACTCTGAACCTGTGCAGATCAATAAGTTCAAATTGCTTCAGAAAATATCACCAAAAACCCTGGAATCTGATAGAACCTATAAAGAGAA
This sequence comes from Alligator sinensis, assembly GCF_000455745.1. Classification (NCBI taxonomy): domain Eukaryota; kingdom Metazoa; phylum Chordata; order Crocodylia; family Alligatoridae; genus Alligator; species Alligator sinensis. Next base: position 1,814,261 of record NW_005841908.1, read on the forward strand.
CTTAGAAAAATTGCAAAGAAAAATAGGTGTACCAACACATTTATCTTAAACTTAATCCTTATATTTATCCAAATGGAGCCTCTACTGGGATGGGATCCTATGCTTAGGATGACCATAAGGCAATCCAGGACATCTGGACACTGCCTTCCCTCTCTTTCCCCCCTCCCCCTGCCTCCACTCTCCCAAGTCAGCACCACTGCTATAGACAGAGATGGGGGCAGGGCAGTATTGTATGCCTGGCAGGTGGGCAGGCAGGTGCCTGCCTGCCTGCCTGGCACACCATACCACTCCACCTCCCAGCCAGACTGCACTCCCTCCCTCTACATTCCCGGAATGGGCTGGGACTGGCCTCCAAAATCCAGTACTGTCCTGGATAAACCAAGACACATATGGTCATTCTACCTATGCTCTATGTCAGGGGTAGGCAACGTTTTTTGGCCAGTGCCGAAAAACCCCACAATGCCTAACTTGGAAGGTGCCAAGCAAAATGGCCTCATGTGCAATGCTCGGAGTGCCAGCATGCCAGAAAAACAAAATGAGGGCAGGGGGTACATGGCGGGTTGTGCTTGGGGCAGACAGCAGGGAAGCACAGCCTGCTCCATGCTGCGCATGCAGTCACTTCCAGCATGGAGCTGATGCCAGAGCTGTGGAGACCGGCCACAGCTGTTTGCAGCCTGCCCGCTGTTTGCTGCAGCTGCCCAGAGCCCAGGCTGGCTACAAACAGCTGCGCTGGGCTCTGGAGCCCAGTGTCCAGCTCTGGGCTGGGAGCCGGGGAGAGACTGGGGTTGCACTGCCTTAGACCCCTCCCCCGCCACCTGCTCCAAGGTACGTGTGCACACACTTGTACAGAGCAATGCCATGGCTCCAGAGCCTGGCGCAGCTGTTTGCAGCTTCCCGGCTGCAGCCAGCCCTGGCTCTCTGTAGCTACTGCCAATCGTGGAGCCTGGGTGCTTGCAACAGGGCTTGCAGCCTCCCAGCCATCTGGGATGTCATCAACCAAAATCTTATGAATAGTGGGTTGGGGGATGAGTTGGGGAAAGAGGATGAGGGGCAAGAGAGAGAATGAGGTATGTAGGCGATATCTGGAGCCAGGAGGAAGAGAGTAAGCCAGAGGATGTGCTATTCAATGAAGTAACTACTGGCCTGGAAGGAAGAGGGTCTTAGGCAGGTCCCTTGTCCCCAAACTTCTCTCCCCATACTGCCGTCCATCCATTTTTGCAATGTGTATATTAAACACAAATAAAAATATGATGAACATCATACATGCAGCAGAACACTCTTTTAATGTCTAAACCACAGTCAATGGGAGTTTTTCAATTACAGAACTTTAATAATGACTTTCACTTTATTTTTTGCATCAGTTGCATAATAAAATCTGGTTTCTTCAGAGCTACAGCTAAACCATGTGCATATAATACTGGTTCAGTATTTTTATTGTAACAGACTGCCGATGTGGGTTTACCAGATTGGCTTGAGATACCTGCCCTGGGCTAGAAACAGTGCCGGTGAACCCTGAGTGTGGAGAAGGGGAGCCCTCCCAAGGGTGGAGAAGAGGAGCCCTGCCCTGTGAAAAAGGAGAAGCCAATTGAAAGAAGGGGTTTTCAATCCCCTCATTCACAGGGAAGGGGGATGGCCAGGGTTGGGGGCCTATCACCCTGAGCCCTGATTGGTGAGTTTGCAAGCCAGGGAGGGACTGCCAGAGGGGATAAAAGCAGCAGCCGAACTGGTGTGGGCGCTGCTGACAGTGACTCCAGGGAATGATGCAGGAGGTCTAAGAAGAGCTGGGGTGAGCTGACCAAGTGGAGGGAGCAGAGAGACCCCTCTGAAGAGCCTCAAAGGCCCTGGGAGAAGGC
>NW_005841908.1:1816144-1817224 GCF_000455745.1 Alligator sinensis
TGGGACAAGGCACGGCCAGTAGGCGGTGCCCCCAGCCTGCAGCAGAGAGGGAGCAGCGGCCAGGGCTTGGGGCAGAGAGCGAGTGCCCCAAGGCCACATCGCAGTGTGCTGGACGTACCGGGCATCCCGGAGGCTAGGGGTAACAGTCGGCCCCCCACTCCACTGCAGAGAAAAAGCAGAGGCCAGGAGCACAGGCGGCATCCTTATCCAGAGCAGAGAGCTGGGCCAGTGAGTCAAGGAAACCCCTTCCCTTCCCTGGGGAAGCGGGACAGCAGCAGGCAAGGCGTTGGGATCCTGAGGAGCAGCAGAGCGCATGGACGAGCGTCCCTGGCAGCTCAGGGTGCAGGCTGGTGCTCAGAGCAGGATTGGCAAGCTGCGAGGCGTGTGGCGTGCCCAGCCAGTCATCTGGAGCAGGAGTTTAGAGCAATGACCCCTGGGAGCTGCCTGTGCTACTGACCCTCTGCCACTGACTGCCCCAGAGGGAACTCAGTCCTGTCCCTTATTCTGCAGCTGATTGTCATGGATGGAGTCCCTGAGCTTTGTGCTTGGGTCATGCTGATTGCTGCAGGAGCCTACTCTGTTGCTTGTTGCTTGCCTTTTTGGTTGTCACGGAGGGTCGCCCTTCAGCCTCTTTGGGGGGTTGGGGTTTGATACAGTTTGATTGCTGCAGAACAGAAGAGCCTACACTGTTTCAGTCTGTCGCTTATTGGGAAGCCTGTTGGAGCTGCTGGAAGCAAGCACCCCGCTTCCTTGCTGTAGCATCTCAACAGTGGCTGAAAGCTGCCAGTTACCCTACCTGTGCTTCTTGAGTCGAGGGTTGACTAATGCATTCTGGTTTGCTTTTTTGATTCTGGTTATGCCATTTAAGTGGCCCCTTTCCCTCCTTTTCCTCGCATCGGGATCGTCTCCCTCTATGCCCGAAGGATCATTTCCTTAAGGCACAGCCACCCTTCCTGGGCTCCCATCTCTTCAAAACTCCTACTCTGCAGTGCGTCCTTGACTAATCACCTGAGTTCATTGAAATCAGCTTTCCTTTTCTAGCACTTTCACCCTACTAGTTACCTTACCCACTCGACGTCT
>NW_005841908.1:1817549-1819854 GCF_000455745.1 Alligator sinensis
GGTCCTGTACACAGGATAGGAACCTGCGTGAACGGTGGGACTTTGCCATCTGTGTCTCCCAGCAGATGTCTGGGTAGTTTAGGTCCCCCATGACTACCGCCTCCTTAGTTTTTATGGTCTCCAAGAGCTGCCTCAGGAGCCCCAAATCTAGCTCTTCCCCTTGGTGTGGGGGTCTGTAGCAGACCCCTACCACCAAATCCCTTTCTCCTCGACCCCCATGTAACCTAACCCACAATCCTTCTACTTTCTCCTCCTTCGATTCCATCTTGATGAGGGTCGATGTATATTGCTCATTGACATAGAGCGCAACCCCTCCCCCTTTCTTCCCCACCCTGTCCTTTCTGTACAGTTTATAACCCTCAATATGTACCGCTCAGTCGTGGGAAGAATCCCACCAGGTTTCTGTTAGCCCTACTAAGTCGTAGGTGTTTTCTGCAAGCATTCAGAATTTATTCCTATCATTCTTGTTGTAAATAAAGTGTAAATAGTTAAATCAGTTTAGTGTTAGACCTTCTTGGGACCACGGGCTGCTCTGTGGTGAGCAGGGGCTAGCTAAAAAGTAAATTGGTGCTGGCCAGAAGCCCTGTCCCACTCTCACCACACCATCCTCGATATTGGGCAGGGGTGGCAACTATTGGGCCGCCACCTGGGTTACATTATGAAAGGGGTTCATTATGTGTCTGGACTAAACAAGGATAACCTATTGCTGAAAGCCTTACTGATGCTGCTACGACTTGTTTAAAACAATTAAATTAGACCTCACAGACTGAAATTTTTATACCATAGAGCAAAGACTTCCCCTTTATCAAACAAGTATGTATTCCAACTAATCCATGAAAAAGTACAGATGAATGAAAGAATAAATCTGGGAGAAAGCAAGACAAGACTGTAAATAGAACAGGGGAGATTAGAAAGGCAGGACCAGAAGTCATCCACTAAAGTCTATTTGCTTCCTCTTCTGATATGCTCAACTCTATGTAAAAAAAAATCTTCGGTTTATATCATACAGTAAAAATCTTTCTGCTAGGTTCCACTTGAGGCTAGCAAGCTGAGCGAAGATCATTGAGCTAAATTCCCTCCTAGGGTAACACCACTGAAGACAATAATTGCAACAAGTATGTACTGGGACCGGCAATGTTTTCTGATCTGGATAGCCCTTGGTGAAATCCAGAATGAAAATCAGTAAATCTAAACTGATGGCATAGGCCTAAGGGTTTCCTACGCAGAACTAAGGAGATCTAAAAATATGAGGTCCTTGGCTGGCTTTCATCATGACAGTCACATTATGTGTGCCACACACTAGAAACATTTCACATGCATCTTCCACAAAACTACTAACAACTCTAAAGGCGATGCAGCAGTTCGCCATATTGAAGAACAGACTGTTTGGTCTGTAGCAGGGAAAAACATATTTTTCTACATGCAATGACAATGCGCACAATGTCCTTTAGAGCAGCTTAACTAAAGGAATTATTTAGCCCCTAGAAAGCTTTCTTCAGCCTCCACTTTTTCATCCCCAAAACTTCTGCACTTGTTCAGTTTTGAAGCAATAATCTTCTCTCACTCTCCCAATGAAAACTTCATTCTTTGAGGTGATTAAATTTTTTTGGGCAGAAACTGCTATGTGGCTTGCTAATAATAATAAATGGGCATCCCTACTGTATTTTTTATAGTGACACCTACATAGTGTCTAATGAGATTGAGGCCTCATACTGTCAGAACTGCATATACACATAGTAAGAGACAGCTGGTACACTGCATATCTTACAGTGTAAATATGAGACAGTGAAAGGGAAGAAATTATAATTATCCTCATTTTATAGAAGGACGCATTGAAATGAGGGGCTGAAAAAGCACCTCCTGCCCATTTACATTGCGTGCTCCAAACCCTGTACCTCGCCCTCCCCGCAAAAAAACCCACCTTGGAGTAGCGCTGAGCACATGCCAGTAAGCACCTCTCAGAGAGATAGCCTAAGAGCAACCTAGGTGTTCACTCTAAGCCACGGTTAGACATTGCCTCGTTTCTGGGATCTGGTGCATGCAGAGTGGAAGCAAGTGAGTGGGTTGTGGCTTCTCAATGGTATTTCTAGGGCTGACACTGAGGTGATGAAGACTAGTCAGTTGTCCTGGAGCACACAGAAAGCCTAAGGCAGCAGTGTGTGAGGGAAGATTTGGCTTGGGGGTGGGGAGTGCAATGGTGCCATTGCACCACTGCTAGGCAATGCTGAGAGTCATAGATTCGTAGACTATAAGGTTAGAAGGGACCTTGGAAGATCATCGGATCCAGCTTCCTGCACCAAGCAGG
>NW_005841908.1:1819885-1833241 GCF_000455745.1 Alligator sinensis
AACTGGGGGTGAGGTGACCCCAGCAAGGTGACTGTCTAGTCTCCTGTTGAAGATTTCCAGGGTAGGTGATTGCACCACCTCTGGAGGGAGCTTATTCCACAGTCTGGACACCCTGACTGTGAAGAAGTTTTTCCTAATGTTGAGCCTGAATCGATCTATTGATATATATCTATAGGTATACATAAGTAGATATAGATATATATAAGTATATCTAATACTTATATATCTAATATATAGTAAAATTGATAGATATATATATAATAGCCAATTGCCCGTCAAGAATGACACGGGGAGGGGACTGGGATGGAGAGCCACCACCTAACGCCCCATGCTGCCACTGTTCTGCCTCTTGCAGGGAGCGGGGTGGGAAAGCCAAGGCCAGTGCTCCTGGCCCTGGCTCCCCCACCCCCTGCCTCAACATTGGCCTCAGCTATCCCACCCCGTCCAGTCCTTAGCACAGCTTCGGAATCATGGCAGTGATCTCCCACGGTTGGAGCGCTCTGATTGGCTGTTTACATCAGCCAGTCAGAGTGCAAATAAAGTATTACAGACAGACAGACAGACTTAGAGTTTTATAATATTAGAATATGTGGTGTTTGATTTTAATCATAGACAAATGTGGATTTGGGGTTATTTTTTTTAGTCTGAAAATTGGGCATTTTTTTTATCAGAGAAAACCAGGATCCCTGCTCATAAATCATGTTTCCCAGGCTTCTAATCATTTTTGTTGCTCTGTGCTGGATTCTTTCCAAACTGTCTTGTTGTTAATTGATTTATCTTGTAAACGCATAAGGAAGTCAAACAAAAAAAACCCCCAAAAAACCCAAAGAATTCTCTGAAACATGCCACTGTTATAGCAAGAAAGCATAAAGAAGATATCTGTATATCAATCGTATTTCTTTTTATCCAATCCTCTATGCACATATGTACTTCGAAAAAGCTCTAAGTCCATGAATACGTATATTATATATACAGAGCTCCAAGAATAAGTATAATATATAATATGAATATTTTATAGAGAGCTGCAAGTTCATGAACAAGTATATTTTATATGTAGATATAGATATATTGATATCAATATAGATATCAATATAGATATATATTAGGTGTGGGTGATGTGGGCAACTGCTCAGGATGCCATGGTCAGGGGGCCACCACACACACAACACACATGGGTGCTGCAAGTGCCAGGTAGTGGTGCTGGCCTGGGGCTTTGCTCAGAGGCCGACATAATGCCAGGGTGCAAGACGGCGGGGGCCTTGGTGGGGCAGAATGGAAGGCCCAAATTCCATGTGCAGGGGTGGTAATGGCAGTCGTGAATGACTGGTGCCTCCTGCGACTGGGCAGGCACCATGGTGGCAAGCGGGGACCGCCCACAGTCACCACCAGTGGTACTGGTGGCACCGAGCAGGAACCGCCCATAGCCAATGATGTCAGCAGCAGGGGGTGGGGGTGGTGAGTGGGGACTGCTTGCATCCTCTGGTGACTGCATTGACAGCAGGGGGGGGGGGGGGGGGAGGGGGCGGCAACCGCCCACAGAAGCCGGCAGCATCTTCGGTGGAGGCCAATCTCAGGGGGGCACGTGCCCCCCGAGATCCCCCTACACATCACCTATGATGGCAGTAGCACCTGCTTCCACCTAGGTGGGGCAGGGCAGGGTGGGATGGGGTGGGTTGGGCTGGCATATGCAGGAAGCCCCCAGGCTGGGGGAGGAGAGGAGGGCTCTAGCAAAGTCTCACCTGCACGCATCCAGCTGCATGCCAGGCCCTAGCATGAATGCTGCATGCCCCCAGAGGTTGGGGGGGCACAGCGAGCTCTGGCAGGCAGCAGCACTGTTGGGGGTGGGAGCGTGGCAATGGTAAGTGGGGAGCCGTGGCAGGCAGATGTGTTGTTGTTGGCAGTGGGGGGCATGGCGAGTGCCGACCAGCAGTCAGCAACCACCCACAGATGTCGCCGGCAGCATTGGCAGTAGCCAGGGGCGAACATGAACCACCCTCAGACACTGCCGGCAGTGTCAGCAATGAAGGGGGAGGGGTGAGAAGTGGCAACTGCCTGCAGGCACTGCCAGCAGTGTCAGTGGCACCTTTCCTTAGGGGGTGCGCCACCACACTCATGGGGTGCACGTGCACCCATGTGCACCCCCTACGCATCACCAACAGGCACTAGAGGAGCCCCATGGCAGCCACAGGGCACAAAATCTCCCATGCCAGCCAGCAACTCATTGCAGGCTCCTGCTCCCTACACTTTGGCTCCATGAAGCTACAGATGGCAGTCCCTGCCCACAAGCAGATGCCCTGCCCAGCTCCCCAGTCCGTCAGATAGGGCCCCTCTGCAGCAGGGCAGCGGCACTGGTGACTTGGGTGGGGGACACTGGGGGAGGCACCAAAATAATTTTGCCAGGAGAACCATTTTCCATAAGGCTAGCTGTGTACATACCCACTAGGGTTGCATCTACATGAATGTGGACGTTTGTTTCCTGGGGACAAAAAGTAGTGGCACACCTTGTGCTGCTGCTACTTGTCCCTGGGGAACACCTGTGCCTTGCACCCTCTGAAGCACAGCAGGGTGCCCCAGGAGGGGAGGGGAGACTGGGGCCAGCAACTGTGCAGGCCCTAGCAACCTTACCTAGGGTCCTGGGGGACTCGGGGTGCTGCAGCCATGGCAATCCTGCTGCTTGCAACCTGTCTGCCAGCTAGTTTGTGGCTCCAGCTGGCCATGCTCCAGTTTTGGGTGGTGCATGCTGCTCCCCTGCGCACCTCCCCGTATTTTTCACAGCACAGGGAACACCTGGCAGGTCTGCAGTGCCACATACCACACAGTCATGCTCATCTGGAAGTGGCCTAGGGTTGCCAACCCTCCAGGATTTTCCTGCAGTCTTTAGAAATTAGATATAAATCTCCAGGAGACTGCTGAGAGTCACCTGAAAGATAAATAACAGGGCATTAATTAAAATAAACATTAAATGTTAAATCCAATTTATACAGTGGTCCAATGCATTTTTAAAACATAATAGTAATGTGCGTTTGCCTTCCTGATGTAGTCCACACACCGTAATCCGTAACTGATATACGCAAGCACACAGGCACGTTCATGTTGTGTGTCATGGGCATGTTGGCATTGTCTCTCATGGGCATATTGGCATTATATGTCACAGGCATGTTGGTGTTGTCTCTTTAATCTACTAAGTAAGCTACACTGCATTATGTATGAATGTCATTATGTCATGTGATGAAACCTCCCGAAAAAGATTCAGAGTTGGCAACCCTAATACATACACACGCGCATGTGCGCATGCACACACACACACACACACACACACACATATATAACATCTCTGTAGCATTTATCACATTGCATTAAATACTCATTTTTCTTCACTATAAGTAAAACAACCTACTATACCATATAATATCTAAAATTCCACTATATAAAAATTTACAGAAGATAAAATATTAGGTCTAGCAGCATTATACCTATAACAAAGACTTTTTATGCACTGTAATACATCTTTTCAGATGCGTTCTGTCAAGACCACAAGGGTAGCAAACCTGCAGAATACCAGCTAACCACATTATTTTTGTCACTTACTGTACATACAGATTTTTCTGTTTTCAAGCAAAAAAAAATCTAAAATTACATACAGTTTACTTCCTTTTACATTATTATGTTAATATTACTTCTCCAGGCCAAAATATAATCTGCTTCTCTCATAGGTTTCTGGGTTTGGTTTTAAACAAGTTTCCTACATTGGTGCTACCTAGCCAAGATTAATATGACTTTCCTACTTAATATAAATCTTTTGATTTGTTGCTGAATGGACTGATCTCAAGTATTGCTATCTAACTGCAAGAGACAATGCTGTTTATCATTTTGCCCTGAAAGCAGCCATCCAGATCTGGATATTACAGTACTTTGAATTTAGAAACCATGAAATATAAATGTGCTTCTATCAAGAGTAAGCATGAATTAAATTAATAATGTTGACTTTACATCTAAAGCACCATTTACATTTACTTTACATTTGTGATACCAGGGTGGTAATAATAAAAAAATAAAAATAAAAAAATAATAACTACTAAACAAGCAGTGATTATAGAAAGTTTCTGTGGAAATGCTGGAGGAGTTTCAACATATGTAGGGTATGAGTAATGTTCTTGAGTAAAAATTGTAATAAATGGAGATAATTAAAAATGATGGAGAATTTTTTATCTTGGAAATTGATGATTTACTGAAATCAATATATTCTGCAGAAATGTGTCAATTTGAACAATATTTGAAATAATATTTTAGTAAGGTCTAAATATTTCAAATGTTTCATATTTTCTTTTCAAAATTACTTGTTCAAAATTAATTTCTCCACAAAAAATGAGAAAACTGAAACTGAAAATAAGGAAAAAAATTGCTAGTTTCAATTTATACAAAATTTCAAAATTCCAATTCAAAGCAAAAATACATTTCAAAATATTAGAAATTCGTGTGAAATGGAAATTCTGGTCCCCACACTGATCAATAGTAATACTAGTAAATGAGTGTTTCTGGAGTGTTCTCACCGATACCAATTCTCCTTCATAGCATAAGTGCCACCATTAGATTAACTTTGATACATACTGGAGTGTACAATATATTCAGTAGTTGTCATCCAGTGCTGTTCTAGCATTTGGCACATGATCTACACCTTTGAAAGGAATACTTACAGGAATTATCTTTTATAACATATAAACAAACTAATTATATGACAGTTTTTGAGACATATCCTCATCTGATGTTTGCTGACTTCCTTAACTCCAACAGAGCCATGACTACTTATACCCATCAAGGATCTGAACCCACTTACTTTAAACTTGAACTGACTGGCCCTGTGTTTGTCAGTACAGTGAACACGTTGCTTGCCTTTTGGATCCCTTTCTGTTTTCCTTCATATTGCCTTTTCCTCTTCTGCTGAAAGCTCTTTCCGATGGTATCTTCCTCTACATTGATAAAGTTCCTACCAAGTTTGGGGCACCATTATAATCTAAATATTTGTTATTATTATTACTGTACTTCATATTTACGCACTTCAACCATAAACTGCTTATGGGAATTACACCTCTTCTTATTGAAGTCAATGCGCATTTACTTAATTAGGATCATGTCTACAGAAGCAGTGGACTTTGCAGTTGTTTCTGTGCAGTCATTTAGTACTTACATAACCAGGTACTAAATGACTGCATGGTAACTGGTATTACTGCTCAGTACCGTTCCCATTTTTTTTCAAACTCTACTGCACAGTAGCATCACATCATGGTTAGTGCCCACCAACTCTACTGAGCAGTAGCTCATTGCACCCTAGAAGTAGGATTTTGCCTTGAGGTTTTGAACCTGCAAAATGCTAAGAACTGTAGCCCAATAAAGACAAATACATGAGAACATATTTCATTTTAAGCATGTAACTAATCCCATTGACTTTAATGAAGGAGAAATATTTTTGCTAATAGAGAAAGGTATGATCATAGCCTATGAAATCATGTATGATGTGGAGGAAGGGGGTAGGGAATTGTTATTTATAATGTTTCAATGAAATTATCAGGCAGCACATTTAAAAACAACAAAAGGAAGTACCTTTTTACCTAAAGTATAATTAGTAGATAGAATTAATTGCTATCAGAAACTGTGGCATCAATAGTATAATGGGGTTCAAATAGGGATTAGACAAATTTATGGAGGATAGAAGCACTAAACACATGTTAGGAAAATAACCTACTCATAATATCCGGAACAGTGTGGACAAGGGATGGAAGGATCACTCCATCCTATAATCTCTCTGTAAAGCATCCGTTATATGCCACTGTCAGAGACAGGAGACTGGGCTAGATGACTCCTTGTTCTGACCCGGCATAAGTTATAAACGTATGTATACCACTGCCCCCTCCTCTTGCCTGCTCCAAGATGTTGTTTTGCAGCGGTCTAGTGTCTAGTCCAAATATTACTCCCACCAGGAGTGAAGTCCTAAATTCTGTTCTCCGTATCACAAGCTGATTATTTAGCTGGCAGCAGTGATATCTTAATATAGACAGTCTCAGAATCATTACAGGTACCGTTCACATTTTACCTTTGCTGTGTCTTAAAGAGAAATGGCCGTAGGTTAATCCCTTCTATTTAGAGGAAAAACTAGCAGAGAGGCTGCTGAGAGCAAAATTAAGAACCAATTTTCTCTGCTCACTGTTCCCATTTTGTCTCCTCTTTCTATTTCATTCTGAAGCTGCTGTCGATAGTGCTAGCTGTAGAATTAATGTGTTGCCAAAATGGTGAGAAAAGACTTTTAAAGAGTGAGATCTATTAAATTATGCAGGAGTTTTCTCAAGGGAAATGATGGAAGCCTTATCGCCTAAGTAGTTTAAAAATGGCATGTGTCATGAATCTGAGGAGTTTGTGGGGTGTCTTGCATGGTTACTTGGGGTTGTTTCACCAATATAGCATGTGTAGTCTCTACAGATAGGTAACATCAAGGTATATCATCCTTATGTCCTTATATGCATCCTAAAATGTATTTCTTATATGTTATATTAGGGCCAGGATTGCAAGATATGATAATGACTTTCAAGTGATAAACAATGAGTTTCCTAGGAGAGGCTGAAAGCCTAAATGGCTGAAGAATTAGCATCTGACAGGAATGTGTTCATTCAGAAATAGGCCTTCGAGACAATGACAAATTTACAGTTTAAAAGGAGAAACCCTAATATATGCAGCACCTAGGAACAGGAAGAACACTTCTCATGAGGAGGAAATTAAGTGAGAGATGACATCTTAGGGATACTTGCTTAGTTTTCTCCACATCTGAAAGGATGCACATATTGTCCTGGTCTTAATTAGATCAGGAAAAACTTTCAGTCTGATAAACATGCACCTTTGGGGGTGCAGGAAGTGATATATATACTGGGACCCCCAAGAATCCAATGAGGGAGCTATAGAAATGACCAGAAAAGAAATTGTACTTAAGGCTTGCCTTGGGAGCAGGGCACTGTCTTGTCTTCCTGGGCAAAGGGAAGGCTGTTGTCCCTCTACCATGGGCTGAGTAAAGCAAGCTGATAGGAGGGGCAGGGGCTGCTTGCTAACCTGTTGAGCTGAGTAAGAACAGGCAATCTTGGATTTAAGTTGCAAGGTAATAACAAGTTATTGTTCTGCTATTTTCTTTTGTTTGTTTATTCTTATATATCTGCCTATATCTCAAAATACGGTTGCTGATGTCTTATGCTTGTTCTTGTTTTTTATAATACATTTTGTGTTATCTTTCTAACCCATTTATTGTCAGTGATAACTGTGACTCCAGAACATTTGACCATATGGACAAGCCTCATCTGAGGAAGAAAGGATTTTTTTTTTAAACACATGACCAAACAAGGGCCTGGCTGCCAAATTCCCTCTGCTAAGATCTGACAAGGCTGGGTAAGATGGGCAAGGCCAAGGAGTTGGCCTGGCATACCTTAGCCGGTTCTAAGTGGTCAAGCAATGGCAACAGGGAGAGATTTGGGACAGAAGGACAATCCTGAAGGTGTGGGATTGTGTGGGACAGAAGGACAATCCTGAAGGGTTGTGCAAACAACCACATCTGGGGTTGGGGCGTGGGGTTGGGGCGTGTCACAGCATGGACAAAAGAAAACACTCAAAACCATAGGCGAAACATGGGGGGGGGGCATGGGGAAGTGCATACCTCTCCTGAGATTGGCTGCTGCCACCACTGCTGCCAGCATCTGCAGGCAGTTGCTGCTCATCCCCTGCCCCATTGCCACCAACACCTCCACGGCCACCTGTAGGCAGTCCCCACTCAGCCCGCCCTTGCCACCGATGTCACCACGGCTGCCAGCAGGCAGTCCCACTCACTGCCGCCATGCCCCTGCTACCGACACCACCCCCGCTGCCTGTGGGCAGTCACCATGCTCCCCCAGCCTCAGGAGGCACAAGTCGTTCATGCTCAAAACCATATTCCAGAAACAATCCTGTATTAATCCTCAAGGAATGGATAAAATGACAAAACACTCTTTTCCCATTTTCAAGTTGTATAATTGGAAGTTCATGTCTCCTGTCATTGCATTAAATTTTGTAGTGATGGCATTAATAATGACTGGCTCAGAGGCAAAAGGATCACTTGGATACCATAAGTAATATTGAGGATGGAATATGAAACAACATATTGGCTAATGAGTAGAATTTAAGAGCAATGTCAAATAGCAAGTAACAAAGCCAAACCACAATCTGTGTTTCTCTTCTTTAATATCTGAGGTGTCAACACAACAAAAAACTTAAGCAAGTATTTGACACTTTGCTTAAGTTTATGCTTGTTCAGCAAAGTTCATAGGTACTTTCTTAAGTGATTAGCTAAATAACAGCCAGAGAGGAGATGTGGAACAAAATGGATAGATTTGACCTGCTTTCCAATATTGTCTTGTGGTAGCTTATACATGGCATCCCCTAACTTTAAAAGACATTAAAGCTGAAAGAATAATTTGTGATGAATAGTTGAATTGATGAGTTTTCACTCTTTTTCTTGTCTGTGAAGAAACTATGAACCTGTAAGACATATTTGAAAGAGTTTGCCAAACATTCTTTAAATACATTTTGAACTGACTCCATTAGGACTGGATCTTTCCATCCCTTTCCACAATATCAGAGGATCTTCCATGTACATTAGCAATAGTGAAGTCCCTAACAGGCTTAACAGAGCCATTGACTCTTGTTTCTGCTTGGGGTAGAGGTTTCTTGTTGGATGAATTTGTTCATGGTTAGGGTTGTGTGGGTTTGGGGTTTTTTTTGTTTTTTGTTTTTTATGGCAGAAAGGGGATTATCAAGAAGAATGCTGGGTAGATAGCCATGTCAGTACTACAAATGTCATTCTCACAATACTGGACAGCTTTTCTAAAAAAACATACCTTTGCAGCATTACCTAAAGATAATCAAACTGTGAAACTGCTTATTTTTTCTAGAAGTCTCAGAGGGACCTGGGACTCTTCAGCCTGAAAAAGAGAAGGCTGAGAGGGGACTTAGCAGCAGCTTGACAGTACATCAGGGGAGTGCATCAAGGACTTGGTGAACAACTGTTCACCAGGGCACCCTTGGGGAAAACCAGGAGTAATGGGCCACAAACTCATGGGGGCTGGACCCGATGATCTTGCGAGGACCCTTCCAGCCCTAATGGCTATGAAATCTATGAAACTCCTGGAAGACTGTTTCAAGCTCAACATTAGGAAAAACTTCTTCACAGTCAGGGTGTCCAGACTGTGGGATAAACTCCCAGAGGAGGTGGTGCAATCACCTACCCTGGAAATCTTCAAGAGGAGACTGGACAGTCACCTTGCTGGGGTCACCTGACCCCAGTTGTCTTTTCTGCCTAGACTCGATAATCTTCGGAGGTCTCTTCCAGCCTTACAGTCTATGAACCTATGAATCTCCTTGGTCAGGAATTCTCATCTCCTTGTTCCAGAGCCTCATCTACTTGATCAGGAATTCTTTCAGTATGGTTTAGTATTTGAAATTTGAATTAATCTGAATAGACATAAGTCACATGGCAAGTTTCTGTTCCATATTTTAATGAGAATAATCCTGAAAACCCATTTTCTGTTGTGAATATTCAAATTAATTTACTTTCTGCTAATGTTCTGCAATTTTTGCTTAAAATTCCCTGTTTCATTGAATGTTGCTGCCTGTACACCCATTTCTAGAATAGCTGTGGAAAGCAAATACAAGTGAGGTGTGAACACAAAGTGAATTTATTCAGAAATTCAAAAGACTGCTTACAGAACTCACCTATCTCTGCTTGACATATCCTCTTCTATCTAAACAAATTATGGCTGACAGCCAACAGCATTTACTCTCCTGGACTGTTTTCAGATTTCTCTTTTATTTTATTTTTAATACCTTGCTGTCCTATTATTCCCTCTGACTACACATCTCCCATCGATTTAAATGGTTTGTAACTCACAAATTTGTCCCAGCACTAAGAATGACAAATAGCATTTTCCCCCTCCCATTCTCAACATCCAGTTGTAAACACCTCTTTTGACTTCCCAGTTGGGAATAATACCAAACCTTTTTCTGTTGGATTGTCTTTACTATTACAGTTAGCTCCAGATAGTAAATTCAATTTCCTCCCTTCAAGTTAGCCCACGTCAGATGAATGTGAATCACACTGGGTGCATCTACATATGCACTTTACTATGGAGTAAACTAGTTAGCTCCGCAGTAAAGTGTCACTGCCTACACGTGTGCCGTATTAGGACATAGTAAACTAATTAATACTGTCCTTGACAGTAGTACCTTAAGGCAGAGTAAGTAACTGCACTGAAATGCACATATAGACACTGACAGGGACTGGCTGGAGCATGAGGGTGCTAAAGTGTGGGGGCTACCTGCCAGGTAGCCACACAGCTCCACAGGTTCTGCACCCTCGTACCCCAGCCAGCCCCTCTGCTGCCTGATGCTGCCATCTGGAGCCTGGGGCTGACTCCCTGTGCCCCTTGCCAGCCTGTGGCTGTTCCACCCCAGCTCAAAGTGCTGTTATCCTGGGAGCACATATAGCTGCTGCTCCCGGGAGCAATGCACTCTGGTTCAAAGTGCTCCAGAGTTTATTGCACCAAATTGCACATGTAAACACACCCATCGTGACACAGTATTGGTCTACATAGAATGATTTGATTAACAGCACAGAGTAACTGTAGTCATAACCTGAGGTACTGTTTTCTCCTCTTTATTACTGGCTCCATTGTCACCATCATTTGACCTTTAGACCCCTGCCTAACAGGCCCACTATCTCTAGTTTGAATTTTAATGCACCACTTAACTCAAAATAGGGCATGGTGCATGGTATTTTTAAAAACTGCCAGATTGATCACTAGCCCAGCAACTGGGGTCTCCTACAAAACGGAGTATACACAACAGCAATGGAAACACAGCTACTGTTTAACAGTGTTCTTTATCCTTATCCAGGGGGAACCCCCCTTAGATATGAAACAGTGGTTCAGTATCCTGGTACATTCAGCACTTTGCCTGTGAAATTTCTGTGCTCATTAGAGCCATTTCCAGCTCTGTACTAGTGACTTTAGGATATAGGTGACTTGCCTGCTTCGAATTAAATGAGGCTACCAATGAATTTCATATAGAACCTCGGCCTACAACCAGATGGCAATTGCTATTCCATTGCTATTGACCAGTGCTGGACTTGGATTTAGCAATGAAAATCAGGCCCTTTACCCTTTGTCCTGAGGCCATATAATTCTTCTTAAAGAATTACTGTAAATATTATTTATCCACTATACAGGTATTGAAACATTTATTAAAATAGTTTATTAGATAGGAAGAAATCAGAGATGAGAACTTTCAGGGAACTCTAACAGAAAACCAAGCAGGCTGTGAAATGCTCGATATATAGCAATTATAAGCTCAATAGACTATGTAGTCTGTTTTGATTGGCAATGGCAAGCCATTTAACCATTAGAAAGTTACTAATTTGTTGTTGCAACTCTTCTGAAATAAAAATATAAGTAAAAATGTCATGATAGCATATTGGGAAATATAGTTACTGTAATATACACACTACACGCCTAATTTTTTTTTCAGTGTTTCCAATTTTCTGCTGAATAAAAGGAGGTACAAACAAAACAAAACAAAACAAAGAGCTAAGATTTTCAAAGTTGATTTTGGGTTTTCCAGTTTTTGATTGCCTACTTAAGGAGGCCTGGTTTTCAGAGAGTCAGGGCATGGTAAATAGAGACTTTTAATATGGCTAAAATTTGAACACCAAAAAATGAACCACCCAAAAATCCCTACTCACTTTTAAAAGTTCGTATACATCCAATTATTTGATTGTATTTACAAATCAGGCAGATCAACATATAAAGGAGCCTACTTTTGATAGTTCCTGCAATTATTTTTCATGGAGGTATGTACAGGTATTACATTAAGATCCAGGAAGGGATTAACCTGATTTCCCGAGCACCTGTACACATTTGCAGCCCAGCCCTGGAGCTGGGAAAGCCCAGCCACTCACTCAAGCCCTGGGGCTCTGGTATTCCCGTCTCCCTGACTGGCCTATTTTTAGCTCCCCGCATATCTCCAACCCCCACCCCAATTAGACAACCCTCCTCCTCCCCACAGACCCACTCACCCTCTCCCACAGACCTGCCATCCCCCCGCCACACACACACACATGCCAGCCCTCCCCCCCAGTCTAGCCAGCCCCTACCTCAATGACAAGTAACTTGCATTGGGCTCCCCACACCACTCCTGGCAGCAGGGAGGAGCTGCGCACACTGCTCCCAGTCTCGGTTTAGGCAGTTTAATGTAAGGTGCCTAAACCTACACTGGGTGCAGGGAACACCTGTTTGCACCCAGGAGCTTCTAGTTCATGGTCAGACAGAGGCCCCATTTGAAAATCTGTCCCTACATTTTAACTTTTAAAAATAATGTTTTATACAACTGTTTAATACTGAATTAAAACTGAATTTGTGTTGATACTGATATTAACAGAAACACAGTATCATAGAAAATTGGAGTTGGAAGCTATATATTGAATAGCACAGCTAATAGCTGAGGGCCAGATTCTAAAAGGTGCTGAGTGTCTCTTGATTATGGCTGTGTCTTTGGCTTCAGTGGAAGTAATCTAGAACAGAGGAAACTGAAGACTTTTCAGGAGGGGTTCAGCACCTGATAGGATCAGCAAAGGCAAAACGGGCATGTCATCCTGGTCCCCTGGTGGCAACCCCTCTTCTACAGTAGCCAGGGATGGATCATGTAGTTGTGAGGATTGTGCACTACAGAATTTGGAGAAGAGTTATGCATTCCTGAGGGAAAAAAAAATCCTTCTGACTTCCCCTGGAGGTATTGTAGCTCACCACCAGTCCATACAAGCACAATCTAGACCAGGGATAGGAAAACCCTGGCACATGTGCCAATTAGTGGCATACAGAGACATTTTCCCTGGCATGCCAGGACATGTGCAAGGAAATTGTTTTTTTAAAAAACTGTTTTTAAGTTGCTGCTCCAGGCTCTCCAGAGCAGCCACAGGTCCTTCCAATGCAGAAGGCACCAAGGTAGAGTCAGGAGAACACAGGGAGGGTCACCGTCTGCATTTGGATGACCTGCCCCTGTCCCCCGGCTGGGCCGCCCCGCACTGCCCAGCCCCTGGAGGGGAACTGCGGGTGGGTGGGGCTGGGGCCCAAGCAGTCACTGCACAGGGCCACAGCGCTGGAGTCTCCCAGCACGTGGGTGAGCCCTGGGCCCAGCCAGGGCTCAGGCAGAAGGATACCCCATCCCACCTGGGCAGGACAGTACTGGGGCACTGAGGGCTAGGGCCGGGCACTCAGGGCTGGGTCCGGCAGCATGGGGAGA
>NW_005841908.1:1833272-1867585 GCF_000455745.1 Alligator sinensis
AGGCACTGCGGGCAGGCTGGCCTAGCCAGCCCCTTGAGAACAAAGGGGCTGGGCAGGAAGCGGGCTGCCCTGGGGCTCAACGGGCTCAGGCTGCAGTTGGGAGGTGGGCAGGAGTGACCAGTAGCACCCAAGGTGGGACCCAGCCAAGCCCATGCAGCTCCACAGGGATGCAGTGCAGACGGTCTGCCCATGAGGGGACACTGCCTGGCTTGAGAGGCTCCCGGCTCCGGGCTCAGCCTCCCTGCACACAGGGCACAGCACGAGTGGGGCAGAGCCACCCCCAGTGCAGAAGCCTGGCTGTAGGAGCCTCCCAGGCCACAGGAACAGCTGCCATGCTGCCCCAGCCTGCCTGGGCCCCAGCGTGGCCCACCCACAGCTCCTCTCCAGAGGCCAGGGCAAGTGCTGAACAGGGCTGCTGTGCTGCAGGCACCCAGCCGGCTCAGTCCTCAGCGCTGCCTGCAGCGGCCATTCCCAGGGCCAAGGGGGCTCCCACGGCTGGGCCCCTGCACCAGCAGCTCCGCCCTGCTCTCGTGCCTGGTGCGCAGGGAGGCCGAGCCCGGAGCCGGGAGCCCCCTGAGTGTCCTGCCTCAGCCAAGGAGCATTCCCTCAAGGGCAGAGCGGCTGCAGCCCATCCCCATGGAGCAGTGTGGGGATGGCCAGGCCAGGCTGGGTCCCACCTCGGGTGCTGCTGGGTGCCCCTGCCTGCCTGCCGCAGCCCGAGTCTACAGAGTCCCAGGGCAGCCCCCTCTCTCCTATGGCTGCCCCCTTCCCAAGGGCCAAGCTGGGCTAGCATGCCTGCAGCACCTTCCCCCTGCACCTGCATCTCCCTGCACTGCCCAGACCCTGCCCTGATCACCTGGCCCAGGTGCTTGGTACCCTAGTACTGCCCCCTCCCCCAGGTGAGATGGGGTGTCTATCTGTCTGAGCCCAGACTGGGCCCTCTCTCCTAGTCCTGGGCCTAGGCGTCCCCTGCTCTAGGACCATCTGGGAGGCCTGAGCACCCCGGTGGTTGCTTCTGGGGTGTCGCTGCCTCCCTCTGCCAGACACTGCCCTGGACCAGTGGGCCCAAGCCATAGCCAATAGCCATGGGAAACAGTGGCAGCGAGTGTCACAGGCCACCTGGGCACTGTGAGCGTATCAATTTGGTTGCAGTCTGACTGGGTGCTGCAACTGTATCAGCCACTGGGCTGTTTGGTTCAGGATCGAGGAGGCAGAGCTGGGAGTGAAGCAAAGACAAGTTTCACTTATAACAGTAAAGATAAATTTTACTTATAACAGCAAAATAGCAACAAAAATGTGTTTTAGCAACAAAATATGGTTTACACGTATAACAGTTAATAAAAAGGTTAAGCTAATAAACAGAAAATATAGCAATAAAAGTTAAAAATTGGCAGTGATAATAAAAACAGACAGACAAATTGACAAAGAGTTCCCACTTGGTAGGCAACTTATCGATAGTCCCTTGGTGCCAGGTACATGTCAAGTTGATCCAGCAAAGTCAGGCATCCCTGATCCACGCTGTCAGAGGGAGCACCGGGGAAGATCCCTCAGTCAGGATCTGGTCCTTGCTCACATTGGGAGTCTGGAGTCGGGCTTGGAACAGCAATGACCATTCTGTTCCCTCCTTCCTACTGGTCACCTGACGTGCGTGTTCCTTTATATCCTGTCCTATGCTAATCTGTTGGCTTTAGAGCCACTCACAATCTTACCCTACAGCTGTTACCCTATGGGGTTAAAAGATGTTAGAAATTATTATAATAAATTACTGCATAAACTTGGGTTTACCCAATAAACAAATTACACCACATCACTTTGGGGTCTGAGATTAGCATTTTTCCCCGCCTAAGTTCAACCCACTTGGAATTTTTTGAAATGTGTTAATTATACCTTGTGGTCAGGTTTGTCAATTTTACTGACCTTTAAGCAAAAATTGTTAGATCAGCTAAAGTTTGCAGTTTTGTTTTCTAGTTCCCTTCTTGGGGCCCATGTTAGTCTTATGATTGGTACAGACAGTTAATTTTAACATTACGGTTATGCTTCTGACAGACAGGATACATCTGTGGGAAACAATCTTGCAAGCTTTGCCTTAGCCAATATTAACTATATGCCATTACCAGATACTTTCAAGAAGCAGATCTTTTTTTGCTATAAGTTGCTCATTAACTCCTTTGGTTCTGGCCATCACAAGCGAGGGACACGTTCTCTCTCTTTTTCCTTTTTTCTCTCTTCTTTCTCTCTCTCTCTCTTTTCTTCTCTCTCCTGGGTTTTTTTCTCTCCTTTTCTCTTTCCCTCTTTTTCTTTCTTTCTTTTTCTATTTCTTTTCTTTTTTCTTTCCCCTTTTTCTTTCTTTACCTCTTTCTCTTTTTTCGCTCACCTCTCCTTTTTTCCTCTCCTCTCCTTTTTCCCTGTTCTTTCTCTTTTTTTCTCCCTCTCTCTCATCACAACATGCTTAACAAAAAAGAATACACAAGAATTAAGGTAGTATATGAAGTGTTATTTACTGTCATCAGGTTTAGAATTTTTAGAAAACCTGGTATTTACCATAGAGAAGCAACATTTACGATTATTAACTATACCAATATGTAGTGTGTCCTGCCATATACACCCTGCCCCGGTTTTGTTTTTCTGGCATGCCAGCACTCCATCACTTTACAAGGTAGACATCACTGTTTTTTCAGCACAGTGGCCAGAAATGCTGTCTACTCTTGATCTAGCCATTTGTACATATTAAGTGATCAGTTTTGTTGCAAGTTTTGTTGCAGTTTTGTTACATATCTATGACTATAAACAACAATAATACCACAATCTACTAGTTTCTGGTAATGACTGGTTTCCTGGGGACTACTGATCTCTCTACTACTAGGGGAAATAAATATCTATGGAAATTTATTCAACTGCTATCTGAATCCATGAAAGTGCTTCTGAAATTCCTAATTGCAATTTAGACTGTTGACAGGGAAAGAAGAGCAGAAGGGTCAAAATAGTCTCAGACTGCCTTTTTCTTCCTGATGGCAGAAAAGTCCATAAGACAGACAAATAACTATTGTAACAAACAGCATTAAGGCAGCAGTAGGCAATGTTGTGTCTGGCAGCTGGTGGCCAGGCACTAGAACATACTTAACAAATTAGCAAAGTCCCCAATGTGATGGCAAAATGTACATTAAGAGCAGCTGAGATGAGATCTGTAACATTTTGTAGTCCACAGACAGCAGCTCTACCAGGTGGGCCAGAAAAGTGAGACTCTCTGTGGATGAGTTAGTCAGGACTATAATAAACTTGAATCAGCCTGAAGTCACTCTTTGCATATCTTATTGGCTATGTCACTATAGTTTTAGCAGAGCTGTCTTCTAAGTGGGTTTATAACACTATCATTAAGTTTCAATAGGGTTTTGTAAGTATTTTGTGACTACTTTAGATATGTGCTTTTTGGTACTTTAAAAAAGTCTAATACTTTGGTAGCAGATCATTTTTAGAATATTCTTTTCTTGCTCAGACACCTTAATAGCACCATCAAGTTAAATAATAATTCTTTGTACCTCAGTCTATAGTACCTTTTCTCTTGGGTTTTCTGGGCAAGTTCCAAACATTAATGAATCAATGACTCAATTTTCAAACTTGGTTTCTGTGACTTAACAGTTCTGAAAAATCAAGCCACTTAATTGCATTCCCAAAACGTGGATTTTAAGTCCCAAATTTTAGCTTTGAGAGCAAGCACACACAGAACAGCCACAAAATGTCTCAGCACATCATTGACCTGCAGCATGTAGATGCATATATATGTGCCTGAACTAGTAGAACACAAAAAAATTAACTGTGTGCTAATGTATTCTGAATGAGCATTGGCTAGGTAACAGAACAACATACCAGTAATATGCAGATATGAGAATTTTGGGATCCCAAACTCAGGCCATGTGTAGATGAAACAGGGGCCCTAAAGTGAAGCAGCAGGTTTTAAAAAACACCACTTCAGTTTAGGGCTGATTAAACCCCTGTGTCGTACACACACCACACTGACTTACCTGCTTCTCTGGCAGGGAGAGGAGGGTGAGCTGCCGGTGGGCAGAGCGGTCCCTGGGCTGTGGGGGGGGCTGGTGTTTTCCTATGTGGCAGTGGTGGCTCCCCCCACCCCAAGTGGCACCCGCCTGCAGGCACCCACAGCCACAGAGAAGAGCACCGGGCCCCCACACAGCTCAGGCAGGCACCCCCCAGCCACAGAGAAGAGCACCGGGCCCCCACACAGCTCAGGCAGGCAGGCTCCGGGGTGAGGGGGGAAGATCAGGTTTGCCACTTTTCTTGGATGGAGCCTGCTTTCCTGGGCTGCTGCCAGGCTGCCTACAGGGTTTCCTGCACAGCCGTGGAGCTGCACAGAGCCCAGTGCTTCGCTCCATGGCTGTAGGAGCAGCAAACTAAAACTCCTTGAAGGAGTTTTAGTTTGCTGTGCCCCAAGTCATTTAAGGCACGTTATGCCACCAAATTTCCTACAGAGGCTGAAATTAATGCTCAATACGCTTCCTAGGCATGCAAACACCGACACCATTTAAAGTGTTGTGCACACAAGCCTCTCGTTTCATCTACACGCTGCCTTAGTGTCTTTTTCCCAGATGGACTGGGAACTAGTTGACCATAGCAGCAGCAAACTGTTCTTGGGGGACAGATCGTTTTAGGTTAGTAACCATACAACACTTTCCTCGGGAGTACTTCCATGCTTCCTGATGAAGGGTTGTATAAATTAGCTGTGCATGTCAGTTTAATTTCAACTTTAATGTTAATGCAATTTATTTTTGTTGCATAGATTCATGAGACAGTCTAAACTATCCTGTTCTTTTTCTATCAGATATTCACCCGGCCCTCATCATCATAGCATCTCACAATCACAAACAGGTTTTATAACACCTCTCTGAGGTAGTATCAGTCAAATGAGTGGCCTTGTTAGAAAGGAAGAGAAAATAAGATGCTGAAATACTAATTTCTTTGGAAACGGAAAATGCTTATAATTGCTTTAGTATTTCTGTTTTTAGCCCTTCATACTGCTTTCAACCTTGAAGGATTCCAAATTACTTCACAAATTATTCTACCCAGATTTACACCTCTGTGATAGTGAAATAAAAGAATTCAGCCCTGAATATACAGGAATCACTTCACAGATCACTGAAACAAACTGCTGAAGTAGAAGAGAGTAGCTGTTTAACAGAGCAAAGATTGTAACAGTACTAAAGAGAAAGGAAAATGAGGGATTGTTTTTTGTCCAAAACATCTGATTTTAAGTAAGGAATATTCACTTCAGTCAAATGTTCAGGTCAAAGGCATGTCTGAATGTGGCTTATAAAATGTAATAAAACCATTAGGAGGCAGTGTTACAAAGGAAGTTTCTTGCTATTCTTCCTTACTTATTTTATGTGGGGTTCAATATTGTGTAGAGGTTATCCTCTTAAATTAATCAGGGGTGTATCTATATGTTCATTAATGCGTCGCAATCAGCACTACTGCACATTAGCACAGATGAACACTTTTTCTGTGATGTTAATGTGCATTAGGCTAATTCTACTGCACATTAGCACAGCTTTTTTTCCAGCTGCACTAACGCGCGGTAGAATTAATCTAATAGGCATTAAGTGTCTCATGTAGACATGCCTACTGTTGACTGACTTCTACTCTGATCAGTTTACAAAGTCTAATGAAAACTGAAACTGCAGGGGGAGTTTATATAGGCATAGAAATCCATAAGGAAATTTGGCACAGAACCAACTTTAAAGCCACAGATCCTAGCAAGGAGGGTCTTCAGTGACCACATGAAGTCCAGAAAGACTTTGGTTTATATAATGTTATAACCTACAACAGTAGAATCCCTGTTAACCTCCTGGAGAAACACAAATTTACAACTGCCTTGATCTTTCAGTAGAATCCTCTAGCATGGATCCCTGAACCTAGTAGGTCTCCACATGGTGCAGGATTCAGTGCAGGGTAACTCTAATGCTGCAGGATTAGGGTCTCAATCTAGAGTATATTGACTCATGTTTACCAACATGTTAACCAACCTGACTCTTTGGGTCTTTCTGGGAAGCTTCCTAATAGTAGACAAATATTGATCTTTTGGATCATGGTATACACATAAAAGGTCTAGTCAGATGCCTGATGAATCTATTTGTGACTGACAAGCCCAATTCAAGAGTGACACAGCTTGTTACAATTTTCAGAGATTTGTATGTTGTCTGAGTTGGAGTCCAAGTTTACAGCATGCTGCTTTCTTCTTTCTCACTTTGCTTACATCCTGTGGATCAAAGCCACTTCGTGTTGAGCTGCACCTAGTGCCAACTGTTGCATCCAGATCAGATGGGATTCTGTGTGCTTCTCCTGGTTTTCTACATTTATGCTGAATGACTTCATATCATTTTGCACACATTCTGGTACCACCAGCCATAGAGGATAAACCCACTTTCTAGAGTTGTCTTGAATTCACTATACAAAATATGCTTGGAGATGCGGTCTCCTCCCATTCTCCTGACAAGTCCAATCCATCGCAACCTCCTCTTCTTGATAGCGATTTCTAAGCACATCAGTCCTGTGTGCTCCAGTACTTCTGGTTTTGGTATTCTTTCTTACCACTTAATTTTCAGGATCTTACACAGACATCTCATGTGGAAGCTGTTTAGTCTCTTTTTGTGCCTAGTATATGTAGTCTACTTTCCTAACCATAAAGCAGGGATAACAGCACACAAATCTCATAGATTCACATCTATTAATGATTAAAGCCTATATGTATGAGCCTGTAATTAAACTTATAGTTGACTAAGTCTGTTGACTTCAGTGAAACTACTCATGTGCCTAAAGTGAAATGTACTAAAATGCTTGAAGACGTAGACATAACTATCATTAACCTGTATGCTTTGACGAGCACACAGTCAAAAAAGTTATACAACCAGCCACAGAAACACTATCTGTGGAATTTCAGGAACAATCAAGGAGCTAATCTTCAGGTGTATCGTTTGAAATGCATTCAAAATAAACCTAAACAGATATTTAACTTTTATGAAGGAGGATGGAAGATTCCAGAGGGGAAAAAAACAGACACAATTAGCAGGTTACTAGATTTGTCTGTTTCTTTCACAATAATAGAAATAGTGAGTTAAACCCACACAAACAGTGGGATATAGAACACTTAAAATCATTTTTCAAAAAAGCTTACTTCTCAGTTTCTCTTCACCAGACACAATGCAGAAAATTAAGGACTGCTTGGAAGGAAACAAGTCTGTCTATAAGTTTAATCCAGAACAAGAAGAGAGACTTAGAATGTTTTCTCATAGACAGATGCATAACAAAAGGAGTATGCTGTCCAAGAGTGTATTGTGCAATGTCAATCCTTCACTTCTTCCATTTGTGATAAGATTATCTAATATTAAACAAAATACTGGGGCCCAGAAGCTTTTCTGGTATTAACTGGTGTAGCATCATTGCCTTTAAGACACTTTACAACAGCAGAGAATTTGATCTTATTTCTACAGCACTGTATACACTAGCCTAACAAAGCATGTAGACGATAGAGTAAGCACTGCACTCTGGAGGTACAGCAGAGCAATTGCACCAAATGTACTTGATGTTCAGACTCCTTAACCTACCTGGATCTTACTTTCTGAAATGTTAAGCTGAGAAGGCTTAGTCAACCAACTTGGTAGGGAACATGCCAAAGCACAGTGAATGGAATTGGTAGGTGCTTGATTAATGCCACATTTTGTAGCAGCAATAATTTTCAGTACATTTGCATTGCTTATTTTCCTTGAAAAGTAAAAAGAAAGGGCAAGTTCAGCTTATTATTTTCTCATCCCTATACTGACAACTGCAAATCATTTTCAGAATGTACAAAATGCAAAAAAAAAGTAAATTTCAATAGAACATGCATGATTTGCAATTTAAATTCTGAGTTATTGATTAGAGTGCAATTCAGGAAAAGAAAACAGCAGTTTGACAGGTATCTGCCTAAATATTTCCAAAAGGATTATACCCTTTATTAATCAAGGACAGAGTGACCTCATTTAGCCAGTACTAATAAAAACATTTTGGTACGTGTTAACTAACAATCACTTCGGCACTGAAAAATAATATATGCTAGAATTATGTGGGTATTAGTTTACAGTGTGTGGGTTTCAGATGCCATCTACTGGGCAAATCACATACTCTAAAAATGACAAAAACATATACATGGCTCTGTTTTCTTTCTACTTTCCAAATGATAGCTCCAGTTGCACAAAGCATTTCAGCACATGCTTACCTTCAGCACATGCTTGTGAAGTCCCACTGTTTTACAGAATCAGGGAGGGTAGTGCCCAAGACAGTGCCAGTCTTCATTTCAGTTTGCAAACATTGAGGTGTGGAAAGGAATTATTTAATATAGTACAAGAAATATAATTCAGGGCAAGGAATTAAATTAAGATATGTAGAAAGTACAATGACTAAGAGGTGAAAAAAAATCCTGGCATTTTTCATTACCTCTCACCACTGGATGAGGTGTTTTATCCCCTTGTGCAAGATATTACTCAAGCAGCGCTTAAAGACACATTGTCTGATGAAAAATAGAAAGCGATAGTAAAGCAAAAGGAAGCTGTTTTGCATAACCTGCCTCACTAAATACTTTGTGGAGCTCAGCAGGATCACCTCACCTAAAATTAATTATCTGAAAAAACACATATTTTGCAGGTTTTACATCTTATTAAATGACATCCGTTCTCTTTCAGACTCCTCTGTGCTTAGAGAGATTGTCAGCAATTTGACTCCTTCTTTTGTCTCAAAATTAAGTTTTTAAACTCCTGGATCCACATCTTCTCTTTTGAGAATGAAAGGAGTTTCACTAATAGAACAATATTAGTAGACTGATTTTAATAATGCAAAAGAATTAATGACAGAAATCACACAATCACAGAAAATTAGAGTTGGAAGGAAACTCAGGCAGTCATCTAGTCCAACCCCCTGCTCAAAGCAGGACCTTCCTCAACTACATCATCCCAGGCAGGACTTTATCAAGCTGGGCCTTGAAAACATCCAAGGATGGAGATTCCACCACCTCTCTAGGTAACCTGTTCCAGTGCTTCACCACCTTCCTAATGAGAAAGGTTTTCTTAATATCCAACCTAAACCTCCCTTGCTGCAACTTGAGACCATTGTTCCTTGTTCTGTCACCTGCCACCGCTGAAAACAGTCCAGCTCCATCCTCTTTGGAACCACCCTTCAGGTAGCTGAAGGTTGCTATTAAATCCCCCCTTAGTCCTCTCTTCTGCAAACTAAATAAGCACAGTTCCCTCAGTCTCTCCTCATAAGTCATGTTCCCC
Organism: Alligator sinensis; assembly: GCF_000455745.1. Taxonomy (NCBI): domain Eukaryota; kingdom Metazoa; phylum Chordata; order Crocodylia; family Alligatoridae; genus Alligator; species Alligator sinensis. Next base: position 1,842,590 of record NW_005841908.1, read on the forward strand.
AGTACCCTAATCATTTGTGTTGCCCTCCACTGGACTCTCTCCAACTTGTCCACATGCTTTCTATAGTGGGAGCTCCAAAACTGGACACAGATGTAGCTGTCCCAGTGCAGAATAGAGAGAAATAATTACTTCTCTTGATCTGTGTAACAGGGGTCTTCCCAGGGCCAGTCTGATGTTGGTCCACCCACCTAGTTCTGGGCTAACCACCAGCCTCTCTTTCCTGCCACGCCTTGTTGGAAAATGATTAAGATATTACCCAGGTGGGAGGCTGCCCATTTCCTGCCCTGACACCAGAGGGCATTATCTGCAGCTCCAAAACCTTACCTACACCGCAAGCCATGCCTCGTAGATGGCATCTCAGTTCTTAACATCTCTGGCCCCACACTGGGCCCTGTAACACTCTAGTCTGGACCCCAAGTAGATCCCATTCTAATCAGGCAGCCTACTCCACCTTCATTCTGGGATGCCAAGCTCCCTGCACTCTTCCCTCTCTCAGGTGTGGCCCCCCCAGGACCTTTGGCCACGCAGGCCCTGGCTTCACCTCCAAAGTCAGTTGGAACCCCAGCCCCTCAGCTCTGGGCATCACTTGCAGTGGGCCCAAACCCCAGCATTGACCAGTCGAGGGTGCCTTAAATCAGGCTTCTGAGCAACTAGCCCATACTCTCTTGCATGGGTCTGCCTTCCCCAGGGATTATAGATTCTTATCCCATTACCTGAATTAGCTTTTGTGGCTTCTTTGTTCCTATGGGATTATTGCTTGCTTGTTGCTTTTCCCAATACTTCCTTCTACCCCTTCTTCCCTTTCTCCCCCTCGTTTCTGCCTTTTGTATTCAAATTTCTCTTTCCTTTCTATACACTGTTTTGTGTAAGTCCTTTCACAGCACTTGGTGAAGTGAGCTTCAATCCAAAAAAGCCGTGATGTATGTATAGAAATACATTCATACATACATACTTTGTTTAATATGTAAGGTGCAAATCTATCCTGCCTTCTGTTTTTGCCAGGTTGTCTGTCTTTGTAGTTTTTCAGAGCTGGTGCTCAGTAGTGGAATATCATCAGCAACATCTAGATCTTTTAGGCATTTGCTATTTACCTGTGCTTTGCCAGTATTTGTACTACCTGTACAATTCTCCATTACCTAGTAATGCCAAACGAAAGTAGAGAGAAAGACTGTAACTCTACTTCTCAGGGTGTGTCTACACATGCTTTTACTCTGGCTTAAATTTAAGCGGGAATAGGCCAGAGTTTACACGTGCAGGTGTTAAAGCACATTAACACTGTGTGTGGTTAGTTAGTCCCAAGTCAGTCCACACACACGGTGTTACTGTGCAGTAAAGCATCTACACATGCGTTACTATGCAGTAACTAATTGGGCATAAATTTGATATTTGCATGATGCAAATATCAAATTTATGCTGAAGTCAGCATAAGTCACTATATTTACTGTGCGGTACAGGAATACACGTGTAGATGCACAACTGTACTGCACAGTAATTTCAGTTACTGTGCAGTAAATGCACACCTGTAGACATGCCCACAGAGAGTTTCACATCCTGGTATATGGCCTTAATAATGTTGATTATTTTGGCTGGGATTCTCTAGGACCGTTAAATCTTCCACAGTGTATGTCTCTACAGGGTGTCAAATGCCATCAGTGAAATGATGGTGGTAGGAACTGGTCATTCTAACCGTTCTCCTCTTAAAATATCTGATCTACACAGGACCTGTTGGAGCTGCTCTTCTGTAAGCTGTTCATTTTTTCATCCTGGATAGTATTACACTGCAGAAGACTTTCCATATGACAGGGAGTAGGTAGAATGACTCTGTTCCAATGACTGAGATAACCCACTTGGGGTATTCTGACACTGATTCCTTGTTTCTGCTGCTCAAGAAGGACCAGTTTCCTGAATCTTGACTAAGCAGTTCTTGTCAGTGGCATATGGGTGGCAGTATCAAGTGCTTTTAACATTTCTGCTGTGATTTGACTGTTTCCCACTACTTTTGTTTATTTCTTTTTCTCCTATACTTTGGACATCTTGACTTAGCCAGTGTTAATGCCAAATTGTCTGGGTTCATATATTTCATCAAAATCTGTTGCTGAGGTGGGTCTGCGGCTGTTAAAGCTGTTTTTTAAATGTTCTGCTCAGTTGTTTTTCTGTCTGTCCCCAATGATAAGCATTTTTCTAACTTTGACCAATCTTTTGATTGGTCCATTCCACGTTTTGAAATGTCAACACAGGTATTAGTTACTTGGTAAATGGCTTTGTGATTTCCTAACACAGTAGAAATTTCAGTTTCAACCATTTGGACTTCAAAATCTCTCTGCTTATCTTTTCTTGCATTGATTTTCACTTGCCTGTCTGCCTTCTTGTACCCTTCCTTTATTTTTTTCCAACATTTGTTTGCTCTTAGCATTTCAGAAGGTATTTTTTCAGTATTCCCTTTTCCTCAAAGAGGAGCCATGTCCTTCATCTTATCCAATTCTTGCTCTCTTTATGCTGATATCCAATGATAACTGCTTAATATTACACTTTATAATTGTTTCCTAGGGGAAGTCTTAGAAACTCCCTGACTTGTATCATTTAAATTGAAAAGAAAGTAAGATTTGTCCATTCTGCTTTCACTGAAAAGTCAAATATTTTTTAATTGAATACTTATTTTTTCAGCCTTCAAACTCAGTAACAATCAAAGCTACGGGCTTATTGAAATGCTCAGTATGCAGAACTAATTTTAACCCACACGTCCTTTTGGTCAAATGCAAGTTCTGAGTAGATACAAAAAGGATTTAATTATGTTGTACTGTTTTCTGCAAGAAGCCTGTGGTTGAATATTTACTTACTTGCTTGGAAAAAACAAAACAAAACAAAACAGTGGGAGTTATGTACCTGTACTTCATGTCTTGTAAAGCCTAATCACCATCCTTTCCAATTAGCATCAACAAAGCAAAACATTCAAAATTCTGTTTTTACCCTTCAGGGTCTAAATGCAACTTTGCTTTAGGCACATAAATAGCACACAGGTAATTTGTGGCAAGTAATTAACACTTATTCAGCTAATGTTAACAATTTAAGTGGTATTTGGGCCACTTACTAGATTTTAGACCTGACTCCACTCTCCTCAACTCAGCTTGTCCTGTTGGTTAGGACACTTTGCTCTGAAATGAGAGATATAGGTTCAAACCACCTCTACCTGAAGAGGGCCTAGAACCTATCTTTCACTTCTTGGACAAGTATGATAGCCATTATGGTATCTGGCTAAACCTGAAGTGGGCAAAATATGACCCGCAGGCGGGGGCCCACCAACTGATTGTATCCAGCCCATGGCTACCACTCGTCATCAGGCATGGACTGCCCCATGTGGAACAGGGCAGGATTTGGCTTCATGTGAAATGCTGCAAGAGCAAATGCAGGCCAGATGGGGGCAGAGGCAGACAGTACCTGCACCACACTGCCCAGGTGAGCTCTGCTGCATGCACTGTCTGCGCCACCCCCACCCCACCCCACCCCCCCAGCCAGCTTCCAGGACCTAGCATGCAGGCAGCCCCCCATACATATGCACACACCTGTCCCTCCTACACCCACCTCCCCCCACACAAATGTGCACACCCGTCCCCATGCACCATCTATTATATACAAGAATAAGACTTTATTCTGAGTTATTATGCAATCACCTCTATATACAATACTCAAAAACACGTAAATCAGGACAAAATTGTTTTTTTAAATAAAACCAGAATATGTTATAGCAGATATTTGATTTTTAGTATATGATTTGTTTTTCATCTATAGTTTGTTAAAATGATATCTTCTGAAAGATTTTGTGTGCAGCCCTTTTGACAGCTCACCAAAACTTGTTAAGGGCCCACCAGTCAAAATAATTGCCCAGCCCTGAGCTAAAAGCTGAAGGAGCCCCTCCACTTTACCACTAACAAAATGTTGCTAGTCACGGTTTTATTGTAAGTAACATCTGAGGGGGTTACGTGGAGTTAGGCATCTTCTGGACAGAGTACATTACAACAGAACGTAAGTGGTCAGAATGGATCCCTTCTTGGGCAAGTACAACTAGGACCTAAAATCCATGTAAATGCACAAAGTGCTTATTACATGGTTAATGATGTCCATGTAAGTACTATTTAATCATTTGAAAGCAGGGTTGGATTTGGGCCTTGTGTTTTACAGGAACTGAGTGGGTTCCCTCTTCCTATAACAATTTTCAAGAATTTGACATTTTTTTTCTTGTCCTAAAAGTTGAAATCTCAAAAACTTTTGAAAACTGGAAATCTGAAGAAAAAAAAGCTTGGGTTGAACAAAACATTTTCTCTGGATAATTTTGAAATGCCTATTTATGACCAAAACAAAGTTTCATCAAGAAATCATTAGTCAGTGTTACTTTTTAAGGACACAGCTATCTATACTATTGAGACATAAGATTTCTTTTCAGAAGTTTAAAATAGAAGAACAACCATCCTATCACAATTTCCTGCCCTCAGGAAAGCATTTTATTTGACAAATCTCCAAAACCAAGCCACTTCCAAAATAGGATTAATGTTACATAATCTACAGCATGGAAGATAAAGCTAAATCAGCACCTGTTAAATAACTAGTGGTTATCCAACCAAGGGTTATTACGTTATCCTAAAGTAACTGTTCTTTCCCCTGCCTTAAAAGTAATTTTCCAAAATCTATTTGAAATCTGGTCTGTCTAAAAATATTATTTGTAAAAGATAACTTCAGACATTAAATATATATATTTTAGAATTCTCTTATTAACAATTCTATGTCCACATAAAACCTAAACTAGAAAAAAAAGTTCTCTTAGGAAAAATATGTTAAAGACTTGTACATGTACTAAAATGACTTATGAATGTTACTTGTGAATTGTATCAGACAAGAAAAATAGGAGAGGCTATCAAATTTAGTTCCCTGAATTGTTTTAAGAGGACCCACAACGACCATCACTTCAGCTTCTCTTCACACCACAATCACAAAGTGCCCAATTAAAAAATAATTAAGTCTATAATGTGCCAGAGGAAAAAAGCAAGGGAGACAAGGACACTACCAATGCTTTGGCCACTGAAATGGCAGGGAATTTGTTAGGTAAATTTTGTGAGGACTGACAGACTATCTCTCGTAGACTGCTCTATATTTCCTATTATTGTCTTCCCCCCCACTCCCCCCCCATTTTCTTACCTGACCTGCAATTACACTCCTGTCCAAGGGCTGTTAACAGGGAAATGAACAAAAAATATCCAAGAAAGACAAAGTGTCCCTTGTATCCTGTCTTCCAATTATTTTTTTAATAAAGATGTGTATGAACTACAAAGATCTTTACATGCAAGAAAGTCTCTACAGCATCAATCACCTTGCTAACTGCTGGTATAACGCTAACCTAAGCAGAGCGCTCTATAAGTTAGTGAAGTAAATTATGTTTAGAAACTTTAATACTTTTTAAGAATAACTGGAACGTTTTGAATGTATAACAAAGTAATTTAAGTCAATCCCTTCTGTAAAATAACCAGAAATGGTGTACGTGTGTATAGTGTATCAAATAATTCTAATAAATGTAGGCTTTTCTAGTTACCAGTACAATTATAATTATCCAAATAGCTACAAAATAGTTTTATTTTAAATATCTATTCCTCCTGCTGCCTTGGGACTTGCTATGTGCCTGAGATACCACCAGCACTTCCACGGTTCTCCTGTTGCCCCAGGATTCTTCTGCCTGCCTGGAGTCCCAATACAGGAGACAGCAGGAGAGTCTTGCTGCCAAGTCTAGGGAACAAGAATGTCACCCAGATTTCTCTTTGCACATACCATCCTGGAAATCACAAGTAATGTAACTAGTTGCAGGTGAGGGGGACAGAAGCCCTGGGTGCTGACTAAGAGGGAGTACCAGAACAGAGGCAAAGACGTTCAAGATCAGGGTGGGAAAAATATGGCCTGTGAGCTGGATCTAGCCCACCAACTGATTGCATTGGGTCTATGGCTCCCCCTGCAATGCTCCACATGGGGCTTAGCCCCATCAACTCCCACTCGGTGCAATCTGCGCCATGCTCCTATGCCCAGTGATGGCCATGGACCCAGCCCTTTCCACTCAGCCACTCACAGGTGGCTGCTCATTGCACTGGGCAGCCAAGTGGGTGGAAGGCAGCCAGGAGCTGCAGCTGAGCCCCACGTGCCGGGACAGGAGCTACCTGGCTGCAGATCCTACCCCCCGCCCTGCATCTGGCTGGGCAAGTGATGCCTCATGCTACCTGCTGCCCAGAGCAGCGCAGCAAGGGCAGGGCACTAGCTGTGGCCAGGGCTGGGGCCAGAGGCCCAGCAGGCAAGCACAGAGTGGGTGCAGACTGCCCCAGGCAGGACCGGGCAGGGCTCGACCCCATGAGGAGCACTGCAGGGACAGCCACAGGCCAGATGGGGGCGTGGAACACATCTTCTGCACCGCACCACATTGCCCAGGCAAGCTCTGCTACATGCATCACGTGCCACCTCCCCCCACCCCTGGCCAGCTCCTGCAGTGCATAGGCGCCCCACACATGTACATATACCCATGCCCCACATGCGCACACACCACCCCAGACACACACACACACATCCCCCCATGCCCTCACATACCCTACCACCTACCCCTCACTGTCGTCCCCCCCTCCCCCCCCAATATACAAAAGTAAGACTTTTATTTTGAGCTGTTATGCAATCTCCTCAAAAAGATAAATCAGGACTTTTTTTTAAATTAAATTATAGTATCTTATAGTAGATATGGTTCCAAAGAGGATGTAATTAGACTGTTTGCCTTGGTGGCAGATAATGTTAAGTTGCAGCAAGGGAATTTTAAGTTAGATATGGAGAACTTTTTCACTAGGAGGGTAGTAAAACACTGGAACATGTTAACTAGAGAGGTGGTGGAATCTCCATCCTTGGAGGTTGTTAAGACCCAGCTAGACAAAGCCCTGGCTGGGATGCATTAGGTGGGAATGGTCCTGCTATGAGCAGGGGTTTGGACTTGATGACCTCCTGAGGTTCTTTCCAACCCTAATTTTCTATTATTCTTATGTTTAATATTTAGTATCCGATTTCTTTTTTTTAATCTATAATTTGTTAAAATGATATCTTCTGAAAGATTGTGTGTGTGTGATCCTTCTACAGCTCACCAAAACTCGTTAAGTAGCCCACCTGACCAAACAGTAGACCACCTTTGTTCAAGACTTTGGTAGCATGGAACTGATAAAAGTGGTTAGGAACTATCAGACAGCAGGGCTCAAGGCTGGAGGATGGGGGAAAGAAAACCTGCTGCCAGGGCTTTAATCATGCTGTCAAATTGGGTGTATTATATCATTGCTCAGAATGTCTTTCAGCCACAGTCTTGAGCCCCGCTCCTGCCCCCTGATGCCTGCCCAGTCCTGGTCACTTGCTTCCATCTGCACTGACAAAGATTACTGAAACCTCCTGCCTCTGTTCCAGTCCACCACTGCCAAGTATGCCTCTGCATCCCAGAGTGCCAAAAATGCTAGTTATGCCTCTGATTCAAAGACAGGATATCAAATTTAGTTCCCTGAATTTGGAGGCTACCATAGTGCCTACCTGGTTGCTTGGTGGGGCCTCTCCCCTCACCTGTAGGCCAGAGACATGCCATGTATCCATTGCCAGCTTCAATATTTCCATCACTATCTGCACCACAAACCCTGCCTGGGGCACCTGGGAGTGCCATGTGATCTTTTTAAGGATGCTGCACAATATGCACCTATACATGATTTAAAAGATAAACCCAGAGATTTCAAATGGGAATCCATAGTGTCAAAAGCATCCTGACCTGTTGTGGTCGTTCTGAGCTCTGTGCTACGGAAGAATTGCTCTATTATTTTTCTGCCAGTAAAAAACAAGCAGAAGTTAAGAGCTGGCATTTTCCAGACAGTGCCTTGAGCCTACAGAGGGTCTTAAAAGGTTGAGTACCAGTGGTCTAGACCTCTGAACAATAGAGTGGGACCCATTTCATTTATGGGCACTTCTTCAATCTCATGGAAGCCATCTTTGTTAAAAGCAGCCTCCTTTCTGGTTTCTGCCCAATTTACTGTAATTAATGGAAAATTCATTAATTATATTTTAAAAATCCAAAATCACTAGGGTAACATTAAGATTACAAGAGCCACCGGCACTATTTTTGTCTACATTAGATAGCCTTTGGAGATGTCCCTAATTATCTACCTCAACAATAGAAACAAAGTAGGTGGAGAAAAAAATGTTTGTCTTTGTTCTTATCTGGCATCGAAGTGCTTACAACATTGCTTGAAGAGAGGATAACACAATATTGAACAAATATACATTTGACAATATATTCAAAGAGTTTACTTTTAAAATTTGTTTTTACTGAATGTTAGTCTTTTTTATCCCATAAGATTGTGATATTGACTAGAACAAGTTTAATTGGTCTGACTATTGTAATAAATATATCACGTCATTCCTTATACTCTTTGACCTTCTCAGAAATTTTTTAAGCAAGAGCTTCTGCTCTTCCAGAATCATCACAAACCAGGTAAAATCCTCTGTTTTTCTAGGTGAACCGAGTATATGATTTACCTTTATTTTCTAGTCTGCAAAGTTCCTTGTCAACCAAGCACTGTCAATTCTCATTAGACTAAATCCTGATACCAAACAAAGGCAGAGACTGTAGCCAATTTAGTGGATATATCTCTCCAGGTGCAGGAAACATTATTGGTGCTAATCAATTAATCATGTTCAAGTAAAGCAAGCAATCAGGTGTGAATTTTCTGGAAAGAAATGCTGAGAACATATGTGAAAGAAGTTTATGGTGAACAAAATTTTCCATATGATAAGCACATAGTTTTCTGTTTTTAATTTTGATGAAAGTTTCTTCAAACTTCCTTTTGTTTTTTTCAGGTTCCCATCTAAAGACAAAATGTCTGTTTCTGCTGCTTTCCTGACACTGTAACAGGTAAGCAGGAATACGTTAGGAAAGAAAAAAAATCTACTGTTAAAGCAGATTTTTGCTTCCAGTTCCAATATCTTCTTAATTTGGTCAAAGAAATGGAGGAGCTATAATTGCTATTTGCCATACTAACGGTCTGTGTCTTGTTGTTTCCCTGTGCTCCACTGTCAGTTCACTGAAGCCAGCCTTTTTCTTTCATCTTATTCTTAAATGGAAATCTCTTTGGGGCAGAGCCTATCCTTTCATAATGTATGACTGTATAGTTCCTAAAACCATGGGACTTTGAGTGAGTCTCTATCCATTACCATAAGAGAAATAACAAAGAATGAAAATTACAGTTATAGTGAGCTGATACTGAAATGCTGCTGCTTTGCTTCTTATTTATACAGCAGCAGAAAGATCAAGTCATCATCCAAACACATAGGAAAATGTGAACATCAGCTGAGCTACAATCTAATTGCAATGTTGGAGATTGTGTTGTTCCTTTGGTTATTAACACATACATTTACAATATGACTATAAATAAGACATGAATTTGAAGTTTATATATGAGCAGTATATAGGTACTGTATAAGAACAATAGTGTTTTGGGAACTTTGTAAAATATTACTTATACTATCATTGATATCACCTCTGTATTTCATCTGCTAACTTTTATGGAAAAAACTATAAATAATAGTTAATAAAAAATAGATAATAAAAGAAAGGTATTATCTCAAAATCTTTTATATACCAATCCCAAAATAGGATTTTACATAAAAGCAAGAATCAATGCCCCGGCATGATATCAACACATCCTCATTGAAGAAAGAAATATTTGTCTGTGTTTTGTGCAATTATAAAAATCAGTAGGAAGTTTTGTATTGTGACAATTTTGTTAAAGTTACTTATTGCTTATGCAGCTGCATTTTTCAACTTTAGCATATTTTTACACTTATTTTTCTCTGGTCCAACTGAACTGAAGTTAGATTAAATAAATTTCAATGCAAAGTGTGTTCCAACAGTTAGGAAAAAATGGTGTTTCTTGTGATTAACCCTCTTTGGTTTCTGTCACATGTTTATACTTCTACACAATATGTTGGTGTTTTAGTTGCACCATTACTGGGTTTAATGCCTACCAAGCAAATCTTTTAATAGATCAAAATAGTACTTAGTGTTGTTTTGCAAGTCACACTATTGGCAAATATCTGTGTCTAATGAAAGCAATCCATCCCCTTCCCAATATATCTTCATATACACGAACATTGGCTATATTAATTCAGAGGCTAGTTGTATGGCTAAAATACAAAAGACAAAGTAATTATTTGTATACCTCAAGATTTAAAAGAGAAATATATCCCTTATACAAGTAGGTAGCACTGGAGATTGAAAAGTAGCATGGACACTACATTACCCCAACAAATCTGAGATAAAATCTGATCCAGGTCTCTAAGGGCCTCCTTATCTGTCAGCTTTACTCAAGCCATACATTTCATCCTCCACAATGTTCTGGGGAAATTTAGAGTGTGACTACCCAATAATTGAGTGGCTTTTCCCAAAGGGAGCACATTTCTCCTGGGCTCCATGTTCCGTGCCAGTTTCCATTTCAGTTCTGGGTATGGTATAAGACGTTAGTCTTTATGTATATAACCTCAAATGAAGTGTGCCCTGGTTATATCAAGAGCTGCTTCCCTTTTTGTGATATGTTGATATTTGAGGTAAACTTGAGGCCTTCAATTTACTATCTTCTGGTTTATGAGGAATTTGTAGATAGAAAGTTCAGTGATGGGCTTTCAACTGTAAATTCGTTTTTTCTTTTGTTTATGAGAGAACATGGCCTTCAGGGCACACACCAAGGCTTGACTGATCTCTCAGGACTTCTCTTCTGGGATAGCATGAGTGAGCAGAAAAGGTATTAATCTAGAGTTAGGGAGGGAGAAGTTGAAGGGTCCTGTCATGTTAGATGTCAGTTCCATTTGCTCTGTGCCATTTTTTAAGGACTGTACCTATACTGAGAAAAGTGGATGAGCTTATTTTATTAAAATAAAGAAATATTTCTTCTCAAATAGGTATTTCCTTAAACACCATCTCTGTAACTTCTGATTATTTGCCAAGTACCAGCATACTTTGTTTCCTTTGGACTAGTAATTCATGGGTTCAGATACTTTGTTATACTATGCCAAGTAATAATAGAGTTACATTTGCATATCCCCTATCATTGTAAAAGGTTGTTAAAACTATAAATATGCATACAGCATCCCCAAAATGCAGCTACTTCTGAAACGTGAGAACGGCAGCCACCTGGAACAAAACAGAAAAGAGAGGAAAGATTTTGGTTCAGGACACATGGGGAAGGACTGCACTAAAAATGCAACTTTCACTACATACATTTTAGCATTATAATTAAATTGTCCACTCTACCAAAAAAACAAGAAAATAACTTAATGAGATTAATTGATTTCTTAACACAAGCCAGTCTTGAACCAATGAGTTGTGGACAGGACATTTTTCATAGACTGCTTGGGCTTAAAAATAACATATTCCTTGCCCTTTTTTCATATGCAGCCCATCACTAAACTTTTCTGCTTTCTCCTCTATGACATTGTAAAAATCCAATCCTCACTTTCTGTCCTGATAGTTAAACTCTTGTCTGCACCTATGTCATTTCACATCTTAACTGTTGTAATCTCCTCTTCACTGGTTTCTCTAGTAATCAGGTTGCCCCCAGCCCCTCGCTCTACCCAAAATGCTGCTGCCAGTTATCCTCTCTATCAATCAACCACAAAACAGCACCCTCCTCTCTGAATTGCTCTTATCCAGTACATCCTTGCCTTATTCTTGCCTACATGGCTATGCATAACTCAGTCCAACCTCAGTTCTCATTTTCCAGACCTGTTCCCTTCATTTCATTAAGATCATAAGCTTCTATTACTCCTATATTATTTCTTTCTCTCACTGCTGTCTTTCTAATCCTCTCTTTTGATGCTTGTCCCATGCACAGATAGTCTTCCCAATCCTTCTTGACCAGACCCTTATTTGCTCCTAAATTAAGGCAAAGGATCGATAAAACAGCATCTTAGATAGAAAAATCTCTCAGGAGTAGAATAATTATCCCAGGAATCAGAACAGTCTTTATTTTGCCCTTGTTATTTGGGCATATTAATTGTAATATTCATGATCTTTATGCCCATAATATATAGATTGATGCCTCCCTGGGGCAGGGGTTGCATCACCCCAACTAAGAAATGCATACCATAATAATAAATAATACATAATGAGAGTCATGTATTTGCTTATACTGTTTTATTTGCTTGGTTATACTCTTCTGTTTGTGGCATAGGTTATTATTTCTGTAATTTTTTCACTGTAATTTAATTACTTTGTGTTTTCATGTGTATGTTTTCAAACTGTAATAAAAACTTTAGGCAAAATAAGAAAAAGAAATAAAAAACAAAACAAAAAAAAGGGAAAAGCTTTAAACAGCTGTATGCCAACTCAGGGCAAGAAGAGTTAAATATAAATTGTTTGCTTGTGTTTTTGCTAGTCTAGCTTGTCCCAGCCAACCTTTTTCTTGCTGTGGACGAAATAAGTGGAGCAATGAGGAAAAATGCAGTTTTACTTGCATGGCTGCATCTACCCTGGAGCTTTTCCTAGCACTGCCATACCAGTCACAAATAACACTCCTTCATACCCATGACCAACAGTGCTAGGTCAGCAAAGTTTGGTGTGTGGACCTAGCCAAAGAAATACTGGGTACGAGATTTAATAAAAATATGAACCTCCCTAAACTTTAAAATGAATGTCAGAATTCACAGACTGATAGAAATAGAAACTATGACTGGAAGTCTATATCCTAAAATCTAACCTAAACGTCCTTCATTGCAATGTAAGCCTGTTGTTTCTTGATTTACTCCCCTGTACATAGAGAACAAGCTATAAGGTTCCACGTCACAGTAATGCTTACCTTATTTGAAGACTGTTACCATTATTTTTCCCCTTCATTTTCTCTTTTCTAGATTTAAGAAACCCAATTCCTTGAAGTTTCCTAGAGCTGTAATCATTTGGATGCTTTTTTTCAGATCTAGTTTACATTCTTCTTGAAGCATCTAAAATTACACACAGGACTCACTAGTGCAGAGCAGAAAACAAGGATTACTTCATGTGACACTCCTATTGATAGATCCTATTATGGTGTTTGCTTGTTTTACATCAGTATGACATTGCTACCTCTGTGAAAAGATCGAGAATACATACCCGAAAAGACCACTGGCCAGAGCAGTCTGTCCAACCATAGTGGCACGGCCATGCTCCGGAGACACCTCCCGATCCACCCTGGCGTAGCCTTATCAGCTCACCGGGTGAATTGGATTGGGTTAATTAATCTGCCAGGGGTTATTTCTGGCTCTGCGTGCTGGGACGAGGAGAGGAGGTAAAGGAAAGAGATGAGGCTGGCAGTGAAGGTAAATGCCCATCTGCCACCCAGGACTGAAGTCCCCGAGAATGGGGCAATAGACCCACAAGGACTTTAGAGCTCAGAGGAGCTTGGAGAGAAAAGAAAAAGGAAAAACAGTTCTGCATTAACTGGCTGCCACAGGCAGTCAATTGAGCCGCAGGGCACTAATTACTGGGGAAAAAAACCCAACAGAATGCTTGATTGTAGCTTTGGCAATCAGGCATGTATATAATGAAGACAAGGAGGAGAGAGTTAACACCAGAGATTCCTGCAGCAAGGGGAAGATCGCTGAACGGACAGCAGGTTTCTTTTTTTTTCCTTTTCCTTTGCAAAGAGGTTTTTTCTTTTTTTTTTCTGCCTGGCCTGGCCCTTTGGCTAGTGCCAGCTGGCTCTGGGTCGGGGCGTCATCACCCTTCCCCAATTAATCGAGTCATCAAAGTCGTGGCAGGTGAGATAACAGAGAGGAAGACCAACCCAATTGTGCTGACTGGCGCTGGCCTGGTGAGGGAAAAGGCCAGTGAATGTCAACAGGACACAAAGGCCCACGCCTGTACACAGTGTTATCCCGACAATCTCCTATTCATTTGGGGACCTATTATAATCCTTAAATACTTATCTGCAGAACTGTTGTTTGGCCAGTCACTCCTCACTTTGCATTTGCTTATTCCTACCTAGAATAATATTCTTCACTTGTTCAGGAATCCTATTTATTTTAGATGTTTTCTCCAACTTTTCAAGATCACGTTGAATTCCAATCCTATCCTCCAAATGTTTTGCAACTCCTCCCATCCAGGTGTCCTTTATGCTGACATCTAAGTCCTTAAGGGAAGTATCGAGTGTTATCAGACGCAGAACAGAGCTCCTGCAGGATGACTTAATACATCAATCAAGTTTGAGGGTGAAAACCAAAAGGAAAAATCATGAACCACATTCATAGCCTGGAAGGACTAGAAGGTATCAGTGTAAAGTGGTTCTCCTCAACCAAGGGATAGCTTCCTGAGTGATTTGGAAGTCAGACAGCCAAGGAATGTGGAAAGTGGATTGAAATGATAATGCATTGATATGCAAAAAACTCAATAAAATCTAGCTGTGTACATCCATGTGTTAGCCCATGGTTCAAAGAAGAATGATGTATAAACATGCATATTTTCAGAAGAGCTGTGGGTTTGTGTGCCTTGGCATTAGGGATGTAAACATTGTTTTAAAAATATTTGTTTACATTGGTTAAATGATTAACTGATAAGACAGCAGCTTGGACACAGCTACTGCTGGCAGCCGCTCCTGGAGCCCTCAGACAGACAAAACAGCCCAGGTGAAGTCCTGTGCTGGGAGGGGGGAGCACCTGTAAAAGAGCAGCTAATTGTTTAACTGATGAGTTATTAGGCTGGTCACTGTGTTCCTCTTAGTTTATAGTAGTGGTCTCCAACCTTTTTAAGCACAGGATCACTTTTTGATTTAAAGGACAACCTAGGATCTACCGCAAAGAAAATGTAGAAATAACCATTTTATATTTATATTTATGTTATATAAAGCTGAGATCAAGTACTTAATATACATAATTATACCATTTCCCTACTTACCAACTCTGAGTGTGATACTTGTGACTGCACATTATCTCTCTGCTCCAGACCAGGCTGACACCGCTGCAAGTAGCCAAGCCAGAGCCGCAATCCCCTGCCTGTGTGCCCCTGTCAAGAGCATGCAGGTTACAGATTGTGGCTCTGCCCTGGCTCTGGAGCAAGCTGCCCCCATCCCAAGTTCCCAGTGGCTCCAGAGTAGCCCCCTGCACTGCTCTGTCGCACACGCTGCCAGCGCAGTTTAGGCTGGTCTCCATGGCAACCCCAGCCTGAGCTTTCCCAGGCAGGTGCGGCTGGGGTCTCCATGGAGACCGGCCCAAACCATGAGGGCAGGGGCTGCTGGGAAATTGGCCATTTTGCCCACCCATTTTATGCCTAACTTTAGCTTGAAAAAAATGAGATGGGGGACTGATGAGATCGACAGTCAGAGGCTCCACAGCTGACCAGTCAATTGCGATCTTTCAGTTGATGACTACTGGTCTATAGGTACTAGTCCCCCTCTCCCCTCCCTCCTTCTCCTCCCCTCTTCCTGGCTCCTCCCTTCCTCCTGCTTTCTTATTCCCACTGGGGCACCACATGGCTTTCCTTCCCCCTTCCTTGCCAGACTGTGCCCACCCCAAGTTAAAGAATAACCAGTAATCTAACCAGTTATCATTGCAATTATCAGTTAAACAATTAAACAATTAATCATTTAACCTTTCACGTAAGAACCTTTAAACCTTTCACATCCCTCCTTGGCATATATCCCCTCTGTCAGTTGGACTGACTAGCCAACTGAGAGTAAATAAAAGCAAGTTGGTCTCATGGGGGCATCTATACATTTGACAGAGCTCTGCTAATTAGCATGCATTGGAGCAGACTCGGTTAACTGAGTCTTTTGAGTCTGCTGCGAGTCTGCTGGAGCACGCTAATAGGAACACTCCAGCAACTTCCACATCATGTGTATTCAGCATCTCCATGTCTCAAAATGGCAGCAGGGGTGCTTTAACTAAATATCATCAAGCAAGCTTTAGTTAAACGTCCCCACTCCCATTTAGAAGTGCAGGACACTGAATACATGTGACAATGCAAGCACTTTAATTAGAGTGGCTCTCAGAGCAACTCAAATTAAAGCCTCCCCCCCCCCCATACACCCCCCCAGAGCACGTGCATAGACAACCATGGTTTTGTGTGCATGTTGTGCTTGTTGGAGAGTATGTCTGGTCTCGTAAACTAGTGTATGAGTGGGAGTGCTGTATTGTGGCTATTTTGATGCTTGGCTGTTGGATAATCTGGGTGCTTCTTGATTCAGCCTCATAAGCAGTGATAGATTGTGAGCAATAATGCAGCTGGTAACTTGCCCCCTTGGAGGGATTGAGTTACAATTATAGCAGGCTTACCTTTCGGAGCTTGGGTTGAGTCCCAGGCTTGAGATTCTGCTGTTTTGATTGATGGAGCCCATCCACCAATCAGGAGGCAGCCCATCCACCAATCAGGAGGCAGCAAAGAGAAGTGAAGTCATGCCCCTTTCCTGACGGGAGGGGGAGAGGAGCTCCCCCGGACCTGATTGTAGACTGCAATACTGTCAGGTCTGGAAGACTTCAGGGGCAGAGCCCTGGTGAGTATAAAAGGAGCTGTGTGCCCAGCATAAGGGAGATGTGTCGAGGAAGGAGAAGAGAGAAGAGCGGGGATTAGAAGAACTGAGGAGAGCTGCTCAGCAGGGCGAAACAGTAGCCTGGATGAGCCCCCAAAATGTAGCCCATGTGTATACGGGTTTGTACTCCCCTCTCCAGTTGAGGGAATTATTGGCAGGGCAGTGTGCTGTGGAGGGACACAGAAGCCCAGTGGCTGCCTCTGTCCCCTATAGAGTCAGGCCCAGTCAATCAATTACTTAACTATATACAAATTTATTATTACAACAAAACCATTAACAGGTAAGGACATAGATTTTATATATATGTACACATTTACAAAACAATTAATCTGTCAGAACCCAGCAATTGAATGCCTATGGCACAGTGGAAAATTCCATTGATTTGGTGCCTATACCACAGTGGGAAATTTCGCTATTACATCATAGTGGAAAATTCCAGCACAGGGGAAAATCCCGCCAAGTCCAACGACTGCATGGTTTGAATGTGCACCACCCATTGGCCGGTTCCAAATTATTCCTACCTGGCGACTAGTAATTGGCTTACGGACCATATAAAAGTTAAAGCAGTTTCCGCCCAAGTTGGAGAACTCCGCATACACCTTGGAGTAGACTTGGCGGACTGATCACCCACCAAGGACTCCCCGTCACCGACTTACCTGACGTACCCCGTCCCTGCATGCTCGATAAGCCATTCACTGACGTCTCGTTTCGTTCGCGTCAAAGAGCTCTCGTCACATTTGTAACCGTAACCTAAGCCAGTTTCTCTACCTGCACTGTGTTCATCGATGGTGTAAGTAAACAAATCTTGTTACAACCAATACGCTCCGGTGCCTAATTCCGCTCCATCAGTCAAAAGTACCCACCTGCCATTTCAGGCTACTGGCCATAGCTCCGCAAGCCACTCAACCGCCACAAAATCCTATACTATTATACGCGCGCGCACACACACACACACACACACTTATTATTCAGAAATACAAGTGAACAATAAAACAACCCAGAACAAAGGATATTGATCTGGCAATCTTATAACTCTATAAATGTACAAACTATGACTTCAACTTATTCACATAAACTATAAGGCACAGTCTACAAATATAACAAGCAATCCTTAGACTACCTGGGTGCCCTCCAGGGCAGGGGCTCCACTCCCAAGGTACCACTACAGGAAAGGAGGGGGGGGAAAGAAAAGAAGAGGAAGACCCCAAAGATGCCTAAGCCCCCCCATCACCCAGGAGCGGCCCACATGGAGTGGCCCCTTCGCAACCCTGGGAGTCCCTCCCCTGTGGAGACCCCGCCTCCAGGGTAACTTCCACAGTCCCAGAGGGTTGCCTCTTGTTCTCCAGGTTGAGCTCTGTTCCCCGCTGGGCTTTCCTGCTGCCTGACTCTGCTGCCGCCAGCCTGGCTTAGGGCCACTTGCACCACTGTGTAGCGGGTGCTTCGCCTTGTGCTAGGGGTTGGAGGCCTGGGCAGCCTTGTGCAGCACCAGGGCTTGGTCTGCTCCCAGACCCTCGGTGCAACGTCATCTGCACTGAGCTGCTGTCCCATGCCAGCAACTGTAGACCTGAGCCACCTCAAGTGGCTCGCAGGATTTCTCACATTCCATGCAGGGCTTCCTGCACCGAGCTCCCAGCCTCGTGCGGAGTTTGAGGACCTGAGCCACCCAAGCGGCTCCAAAGATCCTGCTCCATGCACCAGCCTGTACAGCATGTCTCTGGCTGCACACCAAAGGTTGCAAACCCGAGCCACCTCACGCAGCTCCCAGGGTTCGGATGCCGTGTGCCATTCTGCACACCGAGAGTCTAACCGCTGGAGCCGTCCACAGCTTCCCACTGATGGAAGTCTTCAGGGGCTCTCCTGGGCTACTGCTTCACCCTCCTAAGCAGCTCTCCGCCGCTCTTCTAAACCCCGCTCTTCTCTTCTCTGTCCCCAATGCATCTCCCTTGTGCTGGGCACACAGCTTCTTTTATACTCTCCAGGGCTCCGCCCCTGAAGTCTTCCAGACCTGACTGTTGCAGTCTACAATCAAGTCCAGGGGAGCTCCTTTTCTCCCTCCCCTCAGGAAAGGGGTGTGACTTCACTTCTCTTGCCGCCTTAGTATAAGCCCAGGCTCTAGGAGCAGAGCTGGCAGTCACACCTAGTGAACCAGAGAAGCAACATCACTCAACCTGCAGACTGCAGTTCCCAGAACATCTGGAGGTCAGGGTAGGACCCATGCGGACAGAGGAAGTTCCTGATCCTGGGTAAGACCTGAAACTGCATCCTGCTGGGGTAGGATGGGTGGTGGGGCTGCCTGTGGCACGGCATTCTCCAGGAAATGCCACATCTGTGCCTCTCCAGTGAAAGGTGAGGATGGGGTGCCAGAAAGCCTCAGTGCCCATGACCTGGTGGGTTACCCTGTAGAGAGGACAGGTTTGGGGTCCAAGCACAGCAACAGACACCTGAGACCTGAGTAGGCTGTAGGGCGAATTTGGGATGCCCAAGGCCAGAGAAAGCCAGGGGCCAGAGTCAGCCCAGAGTCTGGGGCAGTAGGTCTGATGTCCTGACATAGCATAGGGCCTGAATTGGGCAGCCTGAAGGTCTGCAAAGGGCCAGGACCAAGTGTGAGAGAGAGGAAGCCTGAAAGGCTGTATGGAGTAGGACGAAGGGGCCTGAAGTGTCAAACAGAGTAGGGCAGAGTGCATGTGGCCCATGGTGGGGTCAGAATGGGTGTGACTCTTTAAAAGGAGCAGTGTGAATGGGACCCAGTTATGGGGCATGAAAGAGAACCAGCATAGGGGCCTGGAAAGGGCTAAGTGAGTCAACTATTTGGATGTCATCTGCGCACAAAGCCATGGGATACAGTGTAGGGATGGCTTGGAGCCATGCATTATGCCCTTGGCATCAGGGCAATACTTGGGCAACCTACCACCTGTGAACAACTATTCAGTTCCATCAAATGTGTGGCAAGTGAGTCAGGTGGGCAGACTGCCCTAGACAGGTGGGCAGGCCAACGATTGGACCAGCCTCAAGACAGTCCCCTGTCACACTGTTATATTGTTGTTGTTAATGTTATCCCTTACCTCTGTCTATATTCCCTACTGTCTTTTCAATAATTTTTTGTTTATATTTTTAACTTTTAATTCTGTGTGTGGTGTAAATAACCTCCTCAGCAAAAAACCAAAACTGGCACATCCCGCCTCTTAGTGGGCAGGACACCACATGCTGACAGCGAGCCTGATACTAACCTACCCTAATTGCTCACCACTCCAGCGGGTTCCCTTCCTAAACGTATTTGTTCCCACTACATCTGTGTAGACCGGCTTGAGATTGGAATATAGAACACAGACATATTTGGAAACCAGCTTGTGTTTTCTCACTAATTTGAGAAAGCAAGATTATTAAAAATCTTCAGATTTTCTTAAGGAAAAAAATCAACGTAATTTTCTGGGCACTGGTTCTTGTTCATTTTTTTGTTTTCGGGGGCATCTTTTGTTAGTTGTTCATGTATTGTGTATTCATTTTAATTCCTTCATTACTGTGTACTGCATATCTTTATGCAGTGATTCATAGTCTCTGTCGCTAGATGGCAATACTACCAGCTGATGTTTTTCAATAATATGGGAGCAAGTATCATGGTGAAAAGCATGAAATATTAAGCTCTAGCTCTCTGCAGAAAACACTAAGCACTGAGTCAAATTTTGATCAGTTTGTTTATACACTAATTTTATTTATTTATATTTTAAAATAAGTAAAAGATGCCTAGCTAGGGCAAAAGGCACTCAAAACACCATTATTACTAGATATCAACAATATTAATTGAAACTGGGAAAATAAAAAAAACCTAGAAGAGACTGGGGATGCTGAACTACACCTACTAATGCCAACTCTCACAAAATTATCATGAGAGTCGCAATTTCTGGGTAAAATTAATTCTGACTCATGATCTAACTCTCAAATCTTAGGATTTTTTCTTCTGGCTCCAACTGGACCAGAACCAGCCGCAAGTCCCTGGGAGCCTGGGGGGGAGTGGAGGCTGGGTGGGGCCCAGCTGCAGGGGGTGCAGGGAGCCCCGCCAGGTCAGCACCAAGCCTGGGGCCACAACAGGAAGGGGGGCTGCTCAGGGCGATGCACGAGGAACCAGGGGGAGGAGGGGTTAGAAGAGAGCATCTCATGATTTAGATACCAAATCTCTTGATTTTTAAGAGTTTGTCTCTTGATTTTTGACACAGTGGGGTTGGCAATATTGCAAATTCTATGGGCAGCAATGGAGTGGGCTGACCACTAGGAAAGGTAAGACCTATTCCTACACTGTTTTATACCAACACCAAATGAGTCCCCCATTAGGCATGACCTAGACAGAGAAGCATGGGTCAAGCTAAACAGACTGAAATCTGGATATGGATGCTTCAAAACAACAGTTTACAAGATGAGCATCTTAGCCCACTGTGTGAATGTGGTGCCCAACAAACAGCACAGCACTTAATCAGAAGTTGCCGTCTCTACAAAAGCCCAGACAGGGAAGATGGAATCCGCACTCTGAGCCACAATACCAGCAGTGGCTCGTAGATTTAGAAGTTGATATCTGATGCCATACAAAAGAGAGAGAGCAATATTAATCATTTCAACAGGAGGTCCATTGTCCAACCAACGCCTTTCCAACCTTTCTTAATTGGGAGAACCATGTAAATAAATGGCCATCCTGTTCAAATAAGATGAGCAGGATTTAGCTCTTCATTCATATATAGTAAATGCTGTGTTAACCGACATGAGTGGGGAACATGGCATGCTGGTTATATAAAAATCCCAGTTACCTGAGGCAGGGGTTCTCAGCCAGATGGGGGCCGGGGCGGGGCGGGGCAAGGGGGTGTGCAGGCCGCCTCCTGATCCTATCCATGTCGCCATGTGCGAGCCGGGAGCGATATGCGGACCCATCTTTGCGCACACGGGCTGTGGCCAGCAGCCCGGGCACGCGGGGTCAGAGGAGACCGTGCGGCGGCAAGGCACGCACGGGCTAGAATTAGTCACAGAGGCGTAGTGGTTGATTCAAAGATTGTTTACTTACACCCAAGATGGTCGCGGTGCAGGCAGGAAAACTTGCTTGAGTTACAGTTGCAGATAGAAAAGATAAGAGGTGGACTAGAGTTCCTTCCCGTGAACACTCTTCTAGCCCATCTGGTTGGAGGCTCTAAACCGGTTGCCTGCTTGAAATGCGCTGGGTTCAATAAGCTCCGCAGCGCTTAGAGATCTTCACACAGCGTGAAGTCTCCTCCTCCCGGTGTTTGTGGAGTCCTCCAACTTGTGCGGAAACCACTCAAGCCTTTTATACGGCTAGCAAGCCAATCACTAGCCGCCACGTGTGAATAATTTAGAACTGGCCAATGGTGGGGCACAAATTTGAATACGAATGGCGGGGACTCCTTGCAACGTGCATTTCTGTGCTGCAACAAAGAAATGCACCCTGCAAAGAAAGCTACTGGTGGCGGGAATTCTTTTGCACCGGGGTTCTCCTCTGCAGCAGAAAACTCCACCGTGCAAAGAAGCTGCAATTTAGCGGGAACAATTTAGCAGTGCCGAAGCACACACAAACAAAATCACACCCTTGGGTTGTGACAGGGGGCAGGGGGGGATGGCGGCAGCTGGGTGCAGAACAACAGCAGTGCAGGGTGGTGGGTGGTGGTGGTGGCCATGTGCAAGCTTCCCCCTCTCCTCCCCACTCCCCCGCCCCTGCATCCAGCTGGTCAGCCAGAAATTCCAGTTAATAGAAATGCTGGTTACTAAAATGACGGTTATCACAGATTTTACTGTGTATTTTCTATCATTGGGGGGATGGCGGCAGCTGGGTGCAGAACAACAGCAGTGCAGGGTGGTGGGTGGTGGTGGTGGCCATGTGCAAGCTTCCCCCTCTCCTCCCCACTCCCCCGCCCCTGCATCCAGCTGGTCAGCCAGAAATTCCAGTTAATAGAAATGCTGGTTACTAAAATGACGGTTATCACAGATTTTACTGTGTATTTTCTATCATTGGGATTTCATTACTATCTATGATTACAGGAACATGAAGAGGGTTCTATAAGATCTTGTTTATATGCTTCAATATTATCAATGCCAGTAGAAATATACTAAGCTCCACCACAGATCAATTAAGATAAAGACCCTTTTTAAAAATAAATGTTCAGCCTTAACCACAATTGAATAGAATGGTCTCATAGTCAAGGCAGACCCATTCTCTTCCAAACTACATAACTTTTTATTTTAATTAGTTTTCTCAAATAGATACACTCAGAAAAAAAGGATATCTGTGGAATATACGTAATAAATAACACCTGAAAAGAAAATTGAAAAGAACAAGATGCCATTAATCCCAGCAAGAACAGGATTGGACAGCAGATGAATGCTATTCAGTGACACTGCATGTTGATGTAAGTGAATGCTGCAAGTACTCAGCACTTCTGAAAGTTGGGTCCTACAAAGAACCTATGCATACTTAACTTTCTTGACTGAGTGAAGCTTGGAAAGAACATATATCATAGGTTCATAGGAAAGTAAGACTGGAAAGGACCTCACAAGTTCATCTGCTCAAAGCAGGAGCATCCTGACTAAACCACCCCAGCCAAGTGTCTGTCCAACTTCCTACTGAAAATTTTCAGGGATGGAGATCCTACAGTTTCTTTAGGTAGCCTGTTACCATGTTTGATCACCCTCATAGTCAGAAATGCAATTATACAGCACCAGAGAGATACAAAAATGCAATAGGTATAAAAAGTCCTGCGTACTAAAGGCTTTGCTTTTACCTGGAGTTTACACTTACTATAAATCTGTGGAGGCCAACCTTTTTTTACAGGCCTGTTACAAATTAGCCCTATGTCCTCCCCAGCAGTAGCACAAGGACTTTTGCCACCCAGGGCAAAAGAAATGTTGCTGCCTTCCCTCATAATGCACCTGGGACCTATTGATGGCAGGCACCAGGCAAAGTGCTACAGTGGATCAACAGCAAGCTCCAGCCCATGCTGACAAAAAACTACTGGCCCCTGTTTTAATCAGTTATGCCAGGGGTGTCAAACACATGGCCTATGAGCTGGAACTGGCCTGCAGAGCCGACTTGACCAGCTTACCAGGCTAGACATTGGAAGGCATAGCTAAGAGCAGTGGCCTGCTGCAGAATCTGAGGCCCTTGGGCCCCAGCGAATGTGGTGACTAGTGACAAGAGGGTGAGCAAGGGCTGATACAGGCCCGGTCTCCCTCTGGCCGCTTTGCCTGTTGTCACCACCATGACCCTACCTCCTCAACCATCAGCATTACCACCCCATGATGGAGCTGCTACCACCACTACATGCCCCACACCAGAGCTGGCGCTACTGCTGCAACACAGGGAATGTGGTACATGGCAGAAGCTCTAGCTCTGGTCCATGGTAGGTGGCAGGTTTGGCATGTGGCACATGACAGAAACAAGAACTGCTACTGCTATCACCACTGCCACCACCTACCCTGGGCCAGAGCCAGAATTGCTCACATGCCCCGAGCTATATCCAACCCGCAAGGAGCCATGCAAGTCCAGATTCAGCCCAAGCAATAAGGTGAGTTTGACAATCTGCACTATGTGTGTTAGTCCAGAACCAAAAGTGGCCCTACTACTGGCAAACATCCTTCACCCTCACCTGGGGCTTCAGATGTTCCCAAATCCTTTGGCAAGCACCCTATGTGCAGGCCCAAGCCCAGAGGCTTAGGGTTCAGATGCCTCCGAGTTTCACTTGCCCTCAGCCATACGGCCCCAGAAGCAAGCTAGGGAGGAGCCTCCGGTTTCCATAATGCGGGCATAAAGCCAAGGTTAGCTATGCATTACCTACACGGGTACTATCCCATGCCAGCAGAGCAGTCTTCCCCCGGTGCGCTTAGGAAGCCTCTGTGGTGATTGTGGTATTTCCCCTCGGTAAGCATAGACTACGCTTGATCTGAGCCAAGAAGTGATAGCAACAGGGCATCAAGCCTAGCTTCACAAGGACACACCAGGGTCCACACGGGGGTGTTGCAGCAGTGCCTAGGAAAGGTCTGGCAGTGTCTAGAGCGTGCCAGCCACCCACAATGTGGGCCCCGAGGCAGGGCTGAGCATGCTTTTCCAGACACCTCTTTTTGGGTCCTCCCATCCCCATGCCAGCGTGTTTTTTTTTAAATATCATCCTGCATTTGGGATTAGCATAGACTGCGCCTGATCTGAGCAGAACAGTGACGGCAACGGGGCATCAAGCCCAGTTTGACCAGGACACACCAGGGTCTGCAGAGGGGTTTGCAGCAGCACCTGGGAAAAGTCTGTTGGTGTCTAGAGCATGCAACGTGGGGCAATGGGCACAGCTGTGCAATGGGCCCCGAGGCAGGGCTAGGGTTTTTCCCATTTCCGTCCCAGCGGGAGGTGGGGGGGTCAAATATGAACCGGACTTGG
>NW_005841908.1:1867598-1886848 GCF_000455745.1 Alligator sinensis
AGCAGGGAAGTTTTTGGGGCACAGGGCTGCAACTCCTCCAGCAGGGAAAGGAGCAGCAGGGAGAGTTTGCAGAGCTGGGGGGTGAGGGGCGCTGGGGGCTGCCCAGCCCGGGAATCCCTTTTCCCCACTTGAAGTCCTGTAGCGAGAGACAGAACGTGCCATGGAGCATGACGTCACCACCGCGCCTCCAAGGGCAAGCAGGCTCGATGGGTCACGTGGCGCCTTCCCACCGCCTCTCGCACTTCCGGAAACATGCCCAGGAGCGGAATGACAGCGGAGCCGGCCAATCGCACCCGGGTACGCTCCGGAAGGCGGGACTTCTTCCTTGCGAGCGGCAGTTTACCATCTCGCGGGGCGGGCGGGGTCTTCCCAACCGGCGGGGGGGGGCGGCCTGGTGGGGCCGCGGGCGGCGCGGGGGCTTCGCGGGCCTCCGCCGCCTCGTGCAGCAAAGCGGTGCGCACCTGCGTGGGCTCCCCGCGTTGTGCGGGGTTGGGATGGGGCATGTCCACGTACTCCGTATTATTTTATTCTGACTAATTACCGTCTTCTTGCAAATTGTCGGTCGTGAGATGATTGCTAGGCGCTCGGCTTTAAGTGCCTTCGTGATGTTTCTGTTGCCTTCTGCGAGTCCTTTGTAGTAAAGCGTTAACCATAGGTAGACTGAAATGAAAATGCCTGCTTTTGAATGCATTGCGGTCACCTCACATGTTTTTGCGAGTGTTGCAGGCGTTTCTCAATGGAGATGAAAATGCCGGTCAGACGATACGAAACGCGAAGGAACTCAAGGCTAAAAGAACCAGAAGTCAAAACACGGGTCGATTGGAGACGTACGAAAAGAAACGTTATAGTGATTAACAGCGACGATGATGATGATGACGACGAAGAGCTGTCGTCTCCGGAAGATGAGTTTTCGTCCCCATTGGAAGCTGAAAAAAATGGAGCCGTAGTTGAAAAGAGTAGCCTTGCAGTTCACGAGGAGAAAAGTTCTGATGACACAGTTATTACGGAGGATGCCGAGGACGAACCCATTGCTCCAGGAAAGCGCAGGCGGTCAAGCACGTCGGTAATGTATGACAGCGATGGGAGTGATGACAGTGATATCCCTGTTAGAAAAGTGTTTGCTAAGCGCAGCTGCATAATGGATGAAGAAAGCTCTCAAGAGCAGCAGCACCCCTGTAGCCCCTTTACGGCAGAAGATAACTTGCCTAGTAAGGACCAGAAAGTGCTAACAGAACCGAAACAAGTGTCAAGACCAAATGCCATCCAGGCATCTGATGACAGGGAATATTATGAGGTGATTATTTTACCTTGTGGGACGCATCTTATCTTGGTTAACAGTATTTTCATGGTGTTTTTTTCACTCGAGGTGAACTGGGAATTCCCCAAAGTCAAAATTCAGAGTACCGAATCTGCCAATCTTCATGTTCCAACCAGGCACCAGTGGGGTTCGGTCTTGGTTTTGTTTTCATTGCTCAGGATTGAGGGGTTTTGTCCACTTCCAGACATAATCGAACGACTGACCAAAGTAGTAGTAGAATTTTGCATCCCTATGTAACTAATGGGATTCTTCCACAAAATACTTGCTCTTTTTCTTTTCTCTTAAAAAAAATGACTGACAGACACGTGGGGCAAGGCTGCTAAACCTTGTATGTGAAACCTGCTACCTGTTGAGATGGCTTGGAGCGCTGAAGCGAAGTAAATCAGTACAGATGGGGCAAGGTGGAACAGAGGCATAGCAGGGCAAGTTTTTCCCCCCAGCTACATTACTGAGGCAGACCAACCTAGATAAATTCCAGGTGAAGGTATTCTTTCACTTTTTCAGAAAGATGTTAGCTAGTCTGCCAGCATTTTTTTGTTGTGTTTTGTTCCTTCTTACTTGAATGCCTAGTGTAGCTTGAAGGCCACAAATCTTGCATGGCATGTTTGATTGTTTTATAAATAATTTTAATTTTATTTAGGAGTCTAGTGATGAAGCGGAAATAGAGGAGTCATTCTGTAAGTTACCCCTCACACCAACAGAAAGCAGTGATGATGACGAGAGTATGAAAGACTTTATAGTTGATGATGATGAAGAAGAGGAATTTACAGAACATGATGGAAATCTGAACCTGCTGCAAGAGACAGATCTTGCTCCATTAAAAGGCCACTTAGTGGAGTATTACATACCACGCCGTAAGCTTAAAATAAGCTAGAAGTTGGTGGAAGTACTTTGCTTGTCATGCGATGAATTTGTGTTGATCAGAACTTTTGTTTTTATATAAATATAAAATAGCATGCCTGTGAAGCATATGGTAGCTTAAATTCATATTTTCAAAGGCCATAACTTTAGTATGGGAGTACTCTAGCTTCCACAACTAGTATGCAGTAATTTTATAACTTTTATTTTATCGGGGAGAGTGTGGTTATGGAAAAGATACTTTATTTGCATCTTTCAATTGGTTCAAGGTGCAGACACGTGATGTTACATGCTTTAACACACGTGTTAATATGGAGCAGACATTGATGTAAATTACCTGGTGTACAGGGTCATATGTCCTGAGCTCTAGTTAGTTTCATCCCCGAATAGGTGTTTGCACCAGCTGCCTCCTGTGCCACTTTATGATGAGGCAGTGTAACAGCACTTACAGGTGTGGACAGAAGTTGCCTTTTTCGCCATTTAAAACGCTTTATTGCTGTGACTTAATAGAAGTGGCTTTACAGCACTTTAAAAATGGGTACAGTGCTTTAAATTATCCCCTGTTAAAAGAGGCATTAAATTTTGAAGCGTATTTTACAGCACTTTAGCAACCCACAGCGCTTGAAATTACTTCTGTATACTGGTCAAACTTCTGACTAGTGGAGAAGAGTGCAGAGCACACACTTCCTCCTAGCCTGGAAAGTGCAGGGAGGCTCAGAAGCCCCCGCCAAACACTTAACTTCTGAAACATTTAAGAGCGCTGTAACTTTACGATACTATACAGCGCTGTTATTTAGAGCACTTTTTAAAATGTGCACGGAGCACTTCTGTGTACACACCCAGCGTGCTGTGGAAAAGCTGGTAATCTGTCTGAACTAAACACTGGTGTAACTTACAGCAGTATGCAAACTATTGGAAGCTACCTCCATTTAAATATGGACATCTTTAATGATGTAAGGGTGCAGTGTTTTACCAAATACTATTTGATAATACAAATAGTATTTGTATTGATGCACATAATAGAGGCCTAGACTGCTTGTTACCAAAATGTTATGGTATTCATCAAGATTTCGTTTTTTGGGTTAGTTGTTTTGGGTAATTGCTGGTTTTTTAAACTACCTATGGCCCCTCCTATAGTTTCAGCTGAATAGAAGGTATTTTTGTCATTGCTTTTTCTGTATTGTTGCCATATCCTGTTAAACAATCCAGAGGTTGAATTGCCTTGGTAGGATACCACGTTTTGTCACATAATGCAAGACCCCCCCCCGAAAAAAGACATGCGCCTTGTTTTTGCAGGCAGCACATTTAAAAAAGAGCAGTTTTCTTCCCTGCCATTCCCTCTTCCTCTCCCACACGCCCACCACTGAGTCATGATTGACATGGAGTAAGTCGGGTTAGGAATGTAATGTCCAGGAATCATGGCTTCCTAGGAGATACTGGAAAATTCTTGATGTCTCACCCAGAGTATGTCAAGACAGCCACAGAGTTAGGCCCTGAACTGTTGAAAGGGCAGTAGTAAGACTATTACTTCTTTATTATAAATAGTTCTTTATATAGATTTTCTATAAATAGTATTGTTTCCACATTACAAGCCCTTCAAGATGCTTCTTACTACAAGCTGCAGCTTGTTCGCCATGAGCCAATTCAGTTGCTGATTCAGGCATAAGCTACAGTGCTCAGCCAGTAGCTACTCAAAATTCCTTAATGGCTGTGAGAGAGTTATTACTGGATTTAGCCTCTTCTGTTTGCTGGGTCAGAGACAATATGGAGCCATTTTGGCCATCATTTGAGCACAGCATGTCCAGGCTTCTACTTCAGGAAAGAAAAATAAACTTCCCCACTTAAGATATGCACCCTAATTTTGGGGGTGATGGGTGGGGGGGGGAAGAGGGGGGCAGAGGAAGATGTAGTATGCAAGTAAGCACAGTGAGTAAGCACAATGTGTGTATATAGCTTGTATAATAAAGGTTTTTAAAATACATTGGGCTAAAATGCACTGTTTCAATTGACATTCCTGTTTCATAACTTTGGGAGGTTCCACTTTCAAACTATTTCTTATGGTTGTATTTTATCAAAGTTGGTAGATGAAAAGTAATATTCATGGAATTTTTGTCGCCAGTGTGCTTTACCTGATTGCGTTTATTTTCCCAGTCTCCCGCTGCGACCATTATGTGCATTTCCAAAGAGTAGTAAAGGCGTTTCTCATCAACGCAATTGATGACACATTTTTGTGCTCATTGTATGGTAAGCAAATAACATCAAACAGAATAGTAATTCAAATTGGTATACTCCCAACAAGAGTATCTGTGTTTGAAGAAGTGGTCTCCAGGGGTGACTGTAGGACTGGGACTTAATTTAGATTCCTCTCCCCAGATCTGCCACTTTATTATGGGACTTCCTACTTGGTTTATTTGCCCAAAGAGTAATCTGAGATAAGTGAAAGAGCCTAATTCATTCAAGTTTGAAAAGCATTTTTGAGAATTGTATATGAGTTGTTCTTTGTATAATTAATGAAAAATCCAAATTTTATTGGTTAACAATAGCAAGTCTATAATGAAGCTAGCCTTCCCCTTTCCAAATCTATACTCTGACTTCCCCTACAAAAACTAGTTGACTTCCCAAAACATTGCAAGTCACATGTTATCCCCTTATTTCCCTGACTTTTACCTGTGGCATGTTATAGTTTATATAGTCTCACTGTTCTGAATGTTGTTCCTTGTTAGTGTGGGTGAGACTCTGACGTGGTAATTTATTTTGTTAATGATTGCCTGAAAAATGCAGGGTATGATTTTTCTGAGGATTTTGGTTAAACTTAAAGAGAGAGAGAGACTACACAGACAAATGTAACAACTATCACTATCAAACGATACACATTGTTTAGGATTTGTAAACATCTGCACCATTCTATGGGAATACAAGAATAGCAGAGCAGGTCTGACTCTAACCCTGCTTTGTTCAGAGTCAAAACTAGGGTGACTTTGCTACAGAATCATTCAGACTTAACAGATTGTAATACCTGCTGCATGCTGCAAAGCAGTAGCTCCCCCTCCCCTGTTAAAGTGGCTAAAATGCACTTGCCTGTACCCAGAGTTTTCCAAATGAAGTTCGCTTCCCAAGTCTCTATTAGATTTGCTTCAAATCAGAAAATTCTTGGCCTAAAAATTGCATGTTTGCTTGCTCTAGCTGACAAGTCTCTTTTTGCACTTCTTTGGATCTCGTGGAGAAACTTACATGAAACGCAACTTAAGACTAGGGAAGGGATAAATTTGGAGACCATTAATTCTAGGTACAGAAAAGAGTCAGTGGGATGCTGAGGGTATGTGAGACTAGAAAGGGCCTCATAGGCCATTGAGTCCAGCCCCCTACATTTTTCAGGCAGTCATTAAGCAAGGAATCGCCACATTGTGTCCTCACCCATAATGACAAGGAACAGTATTCAAAACAGTGAAACCATGTGAACTATAACATGCCACCAGGTAAAAAGTCAGGGAGATAAGGGCATTGCCAATACCCTGCCATTGCAGTGACAGGAAAGTAGTTAATAGTTAGTTGTTGGACATTTGGTACAGTCAAGAAACAAGGACAAAGTGGAAAACACACGTATGCTGATTTAAAATACTGAATTAGCAGCAGAAATGTATGTTCTTGAAGCCCTTATTCTTTTTCTGAGGCCAATACTAGTCTCTTCAGGTTTTCCTAATAGTTTGTGATTAGAGAAGCCCCCAAAGTTGGAGCAAGTATAGTAAATATACTCTACTTCCTACAACTCTTTATAAAGATATATAGTCTAGAAAAGTTTCCCTCTTTTTATATAGTTTTATCTCCTGCAAGATGCTGTTATTGGCTCCCTAGTGAATGTTTAGTCAAGTTTAGCACTAAATAGAATTCGTCATCTTTATTCTGTATTCATCATAGCATTCTCTCCAGAGTTTCAGCAGAATAGATTTTCTGAGGACTTACAAGTACTTCTGTTAATTAGTTTGAGTTAAAATAATTAAAAATGAGCTAGTTTAGCAGTAGGGGTCAGATTTATTTTTGTCCTTAATAATTGAAGTAATGGACTAACACAGGCTCCTTAAGCATCCAGTACGGTTACATTTATTGAAATGTTGTGCATAAATTATACTAAGGAAATTGGGTTGCAATTAAAGTAAATTAGGTATAATAGTGGGCTTCTTTATATACAGCAGTAGGTCTCCAGCCTTCCTCAGGTCTGTATTGACACATTTGGTCAGGAAGTGGGGGAGAAACTATTAAAAAAAATCCATTTCCATGTATTCAGGGAGTGCAGATACTAAAATCCAGTAATTGTGATTGCAAGACATCACCACAGGGCAAAGTTAAATTTGTCTGGGTGGTTTAAGACTCTACGTTTTTTAGCAGATTTGAATCCTTAAGTTTGAGGGGAAAAAAATCCAATATTAATCTCTAAAATGTTTTGGGGAAATTATACATTCATTGTAGTATTACTAATATGCAGCTCCTTATTTTCAGAATTTTTTCATTAGAATTAAGATAAATATTCAGTATAATTCTAATTCATTGGATGATTGTTTAGAGTTTATCAGGAAAACAGAAATGTAAGGGAGCTAGCAGAGTGCATGTTTTGGTGTTGTGTGATGATGAATTGTTTCATGATAAATCAGATTGAATTATCACTACTGGGCAGTCCATTCACATTTACAATCTTTTCTATTTCTATTTTGTTACATTTAAATATTACATATCACAAATTTTAGTAAGTCCTTACACCAGCTGCACTTGAATGAAGTGGCTTTCATTAACCACGGACTTTACTGACAGTACTTTTAGTCATTGAAATGACTGTTCTTCAATAAGTAAATAATGACCTATATGCTTTTCAAAGTAAAGATCCATCATTCCTCTGAAGATTCCATAGTTTGATCATATATTGTATGCGTTTCATCATCAGTGAATATCTTACAGAGACTCTTTCTTTGAACAGATGGAACAAGACAAAAGAGGTATGCACAAGATATGTTAACTTCACTTCATTATTTGGACGACCGTTTCATTCAACCTCGTCTTGAAAACCTGATTTCTAGAAGCCGCTGGAAAGAACGATATAAGGTATCTAGGTTTCTGGCTTGGTCATTGAAATGCCTCCAAATTTTAATAAAGTACTGAAATATATCCATATTCCAGAATGAAAATATAGTAATTCTAGTATATTTTTTTTTTCTTTCTATATTTTGGGAGTTGACTTTAGATCTAGTCCTATATGGGTGTAGTCCCTGAATTCATGGGAGTTGAGGGCACTCAGCATCTTGCATAGGTGGGCCTCCTTGTGTATTTTCAGGGTCAGCTCTTCAACTATCTGTGAAATGTCTTTCAGGAGCGAGTGGATAGTTATCCTAACGTCCGTATAATCATGAAGTATCCAGTAAATATGTCTTGTCAGGCTTGTGAAATGCATCGGTACTGTAAGTTTGATGTGTTGCTATCAGGAAAGCTGTACAGCAATAGGACTTTGGAAACAGATGACTTCATGTCACATGACAAACAGGTAACAAAAATTCTTCTGAGCAGTTAACTAGTAATTTATATTGCATTTTAGACTAAATGAAACAAAACAGTACTCCTATCAACATACGTGATGTACATGGGTAACTTTTTTTGCTGTACCATGCCTCAATATGCTTCAGTTGAGTTGATACTGAGATGTACTCTACCCTAACTAACATTCACCCTTTAATTCTTGATACTTTCAAGGAAGAAATGTCTGGGGCAAGAGAAAGCAAGTCATGTTTTGAGTGCTTGTGTGGGTGTGGTGTGGTATGTGTGTGTTTCAAGACATAATGGGGTTTAAAACGTTCAAAAAATAGAATGTTTATAGCCATTATAAGGGGGGGAAGGTTGGTCCCATTGTGGGACTGACCTACCTGTATACCAGGCAAAGTACAGCCCATGGGCTGGATCCAGCCTGCCACACCAATCTTCCAGCCCGTGGGGCTCCTCTAAAAATTTGAAAATAATTATCTGCTGGTGGCTACGTATCTAAAAGCTGACCAGGTGCTAGCGGCAGGAGGAGCAGGTGGCAGCAGCAAGGCCACCCCCAACCAGAAGCTTCTGCCTAGCAGAGGCTTCTGGCCTGGCAACCATGGGGCTGTAACCCCACCCTCCCTCCTGGCCTGGCAACCATAGGGCTGTAACCCTGCCCTCCCTTCATCCAAGATGAGAACAGGTGGAGGTAGGGTGGTGGGGAATATCACCAGTGCAGCAGGAACCGACCCGGCTGACACCACTTGGTTCCTGGCTGCATGGCCAAGACCACAGGATGCAGCAAGAGCCAGCCCGGCCTGGCGGTTCCTGGCTAGGTCCTGCTATACCATGCAAACCTGGCCAGGCAGCCTGGAACCACAGGATGCCAGCTAGGCTGGGTTGGCTCTGGCACCACGCGGTTGCCAGCCGGGAACCGTGCACTACCAGAGCAGCGAGTGGGCTGTAATGTAGGGCAGTGGCGACACGTGGTGGGGAAGTGGCAGTGGGCAAGCAGGAGAGCGGGGCCCACACTGGCAGGGGCTCTGTGGAGTGAGGCTGGCCTCCACCCTTCTCTCTCCTGGTGGCCCGGCCACATGCAGTCTTGGGGCTCACCGGAACTGCACCACCAGGGGTCTCTACCTGCTGTGAGCACCCCGAGGCCTTGCCACCTGCTACTGGTAGCAGGGGCTGTGCACAATGAGGGAGGGGGGATGTGTGGGGGGCATGCTTGTAAGGGGGGGGTCCCACACTCACACCCCCCTTACACTGCCATATATGTGCACCTACACCCCCACACCCTCCCCAGCATACACACAGCACCTCCCCACCCCCACAACATGCAAAAGTAAAACTTCATTTTAAGCTATTATGCAATCACCTCCAAGTACACTATGCAAACGCATATAAATCAGGACAAAAATATTTTTTTAAATCAAATCAATGTATGTTGTAGTAGATGTTTGGGGGTTGGTTTTTTTTGTTTTGTTTTGTTTTTTTGTTTAAAGAAAATAACATCTGGTTCCAAGATGGCAAACCTCCTTGCCAAAGGAATACTTTAGGGGCAAGGGGAGGGCCTTTCCGTGGCAAGGATCAGGGGTTAGGGGGCAGGCCTTCCAGTTTCAAGATGATGACCAAGGAGGTGGGGCACCTGTCAAGGGGCAGGGCTATCCTTGTGGCTCTTTACAGCTCGCCAGAACTTGTTAAGCAGCCCTCCAGCTGAAATAATTGCCTGCCCCTACTCTATACATGTTCCAAATGAAGCTGGACAAACCAATTAATATTTTCTTGCACACATGTGCACTTTTTCCTCAAACTAGATCTCCAAAAGGAGTGTACATATTAAGTGAGGAAGCTGCTTTTTCTGACCAGGGTAGAAGAACCCTGCTTTGATTCCTCCTCCTGAGTGCAGCCACTGTTGCATTACTATACAGGCAACGAAGGGACCTGGTTGCTCTTAATGGTTTATTGCTCTTCACTCTAGAGATGTTCAGTCACATCTTCTGTGTAATGGTTTTGATGTTCCACTGTTCAAGCTAAACTGTCTTAGGACAATTTTTCTGCCTCCTAGTTGCTTCTAGTCTCTTTCCTTCTATTTCATAGATTTCATAGACATTAGGGCTGGAAGGGACCTTGGAAGATCTGTAAGTCCAGCCCCCTGCCCCATGGGCAGGAAGTCAGCAGGGGTCATAGTATTCCAGCAAAATAAACATCCAAATGTCTCTCGAAGGTTTTCAAAGTAGGTGCTTGAACCACCTCTGGCAGCAGTCTATTCCAGACCTTGAGGGCTCAGACAGTAAAGAAGTTCTTCCTTATGTCCAGCCTGAAACGGTCATGGAGGAGTTTGTGACTGTTCAGCCTTGTCATCCCTTGGGGCACTCTGGTGAGCAGACGTTCCCCCAGATCCTGGTGAGCACACCTGATGAATTTTATAGGCAGCTACCAGATCACCCCTGAGCCTGCACTTTTTCAGGCTGAAGAGTGCAAGAGCTCTCAGCCTCTCATCATAAGGTCTGTTTTCCTGACTTGATCATGCACATGGCTCTCCTGCACTCTCAAGCTTCTCCACGTCCTTTTTGAATTCTGGAGCCCAAAACTGGACTCAGTATTCCAGCTGCGGCCTCACGAAGGCCAAGTACAACGGAAGAATGACGTCCTGGGATTTGCTTAAGAAGTATCTATGGATGCAAGCCAGTGTGTTGCTCGCTTTACTAGCTGCAGCATCACATTGAAGGCGCATGTTCATATTGTGGTCAATCATGACCCCCAAGTCCCTTTCATCTGTAGTGCTAGCCAGTGTAGCACTGCCGAGCCTATAAGAATACTGCGGGTTTTTCTTCCCAAGGAGGAGAACCTTGCATTTTTCAGTGTTAAACACCATCAGGTTCTCATCCGCCCATTTCCTGAGCCTGTCAAGGTCAGCCTGGATCACCCTCCTGTCCTCAGGTGCAGATGCTTTACCCGAAAGTTTGGTGTCATCGGCGAACTTGGCCAGTCCACTTCTGATACCAATGGTCCACATCATTAATAAAGATGTTGAATAGTATAGGCCGAAGAACAGAGCCTTGAGGGACCCCGCTGGTCACAGCACACCACAACGATTGACTTCCATCAACCACCACCCTCTGGGTCCGACCACAGAGCCAATCCCCCAGCCAGTGGATAGTGGCGAAGCCGAGGGCGCGGTTGCTCCTCTCGCTTGTCCAGGTGATAGATCACCTGGTCGTAAAAGGAACTAAGATTGGTCAAGCAAGACCTACCCTCAACAAACCCGTGCTGGCTGTCCCTTGGGATGTTGCCGTCGGCCAGTCTGTTGAGAATGGTTTCTTTGATAATCTTTTCTAGTATCTTCTCTGAGATAGAGGTCAGGCTGATGGGCTTGTAGTTTCCCAGATCCACTTTTCTCCCTTTCTTGAAGATAGGCACCACATTGGCCTTCTTCCAATCTTTGGGCACTTCACCAGAGCGCCAGGAGTTCTCAAAGATCCGGGCCAGGGACTGGGCTGTGATGCTTGCCAGCTCCTTGAGTACCCTGGGGTGTAAACTGTCGGGGCCGGCCAACTTGAAAGTATCCAGCCTCTCAAGGTGTTCCTTCACAAGGTCAGCATTGATGGAGGGTAAAGGATCTCCCTCACCCAGGCCTTCCCGTCCCGTAATGGGCAGGCGCGTCCCTTGGAACTGGTGCAAAACCGACGCAAAATACCCATTTAGCAAGTTGGCTTTATTTATTTCACATAGAGTTGCACTGATATATCAGTGGCATATCAGATCAGCACTGATAACAGGAAAATTAACATTACTAGCCATCGGCTTTTTTTGGCTGATAATGTCATCAATAAATGCCATGTGAGTGTACATAGCCGCAGCATGCAGGTAGCCAAGAATGCAGCTTGGCAGCTTGGAGAGCAGCATCTGGCCAGTAAATCTTTGAGGGGTGGGGGGAGCAGATTGAGGTGCCCACAGTGAGGGAGGGAGTGGGGCAGGGGCTGCCCAGCCAAGGCAGTGAATGGGACCCCAGGAGTGGGATGGATCCACGGGTGGTTTGTCTGGAGGGGGGCGCGTGGCTCCCTGCTGCTGCATGCACCCCTGGGGGAGGTATGAGGGGCATGTGTTCCCTGGATTTGTGTGTGGGACAACGGCACACTGCCTGCTGTGGGCTCAAGGCCAGGAGCTATGCTGGCCTCTTCCTGGTAGGGGGCTGGGTCAGGGTGCACTTTAGGTGGGTGGCAGCAGTTCCGGGGGGGGGGGGGGGGGGCAGGGGGGGGGGTTGGGGATTACTTGTAGCCATCCTTCCCAGCAATGCCTCTGCTGGGAAGAGGCCAGTGCAGCCCCTGGCCCCAAGCCCACAGTGGGCAGCCCGCTTTCGCCCCATGCACAAATCTGGAGGGGGCAGATACATCCAGTGGCTCCCCCAGGGGTTCATGTAGTAGTGGGGAATCCACCCTCCCATGGCGCTCCCCCCCCCCATGGGCCACCCATGGGCCCGTCCTGGTCCCAGGGTTGCATTTACCAACCTGGCTGGTCAGCCCCTGGTCCCTCCCTCACCACTGTGGGGGCCTCCCCTGCTCCCCTCCACTTCGTCCCTCAGACTTACCAGCCAGACAGTCCTCTCCAAGCTGCCGGGCTGCATTCCTGTAAATCAGCTATCAGATCGGTATCAGCTGATATGGATGGGTAATAGTTGGCCATCAGTATTGGCCAAGAAGATTTTTATTGGTACACCCCTAATTTCACAGCCTTGGAGATTAGCTGTTTTCAGAATCATAGATCCATCCATGGAAATCAGTCATTAGCAACAGCTAGGGTTTCAGCTTTAGTTAATCAGGAAAGGGAGGGTAAGTCAGCTGTAGATTAGGGCTTGCCCCTGCTCTGTGCATTATAACTAGAATTTTTTCCCCTTCATTCTGCCTTTCAAAACAAGGTGTGTGTTGTATGTGAGAAAATACACCTCCAGGTACATCTGTGTCCTGTTCCATAACCCTTTATCCTGCATATATAGTTGTACACTAGCCTTTTGAAATGTTTCAGAGGTCTTGAAATATTAGTCTGTCCTCAGCTTGTGTGGGTGTGTCCCTCATGTACCAAAGTTGGAGCCTTTTGAAAGTAGTCCCTACAAGAGTGGTACATAGACCCTACCTCTCCACAG
Source organism: Alligator sinensis (assembly GCF_000455745.1). Taxonomy (NCBI): domain Eukaryota; kingdom Metazoa; phylum Chordata; order Crocodylia; family Alligatoridae; genus Alligator; species Alligator sinensis. The sequence goes on from NW_005841908.1 coordinate 1,880,420, forward strand.
GCTTGAAGTTGAAAGGGAGTGAAGCCACCTTATCCCCCTATGGCTTTCTCTCCAGGTCTGTGTTGCTCCTAAGGCAATATGGGGGAAGCCCTTACACTCGTAGTCTTCTCTACAAGGCATTAGTTATTTTATGTGTAAACAGTCAGTACATTTTGTGTAGGTTTGTTTTTCAGGTTGTTTTTTGTTCTCACAGGAAAGAATTGAATTCTTGATGGTTTCCTTCAGATACTTTAATGTAGTGCAGAAGGACCCAGCCTTCAAACACTGTTGTTCTTATGAGGTTTTTATGCCCATTGCCTGCAGACATTGACCTTGAAGATGGACACGTGAATATGAAATGCAGCCTGAGATAAGATTAGCCTTTAAAGAACGGTGTCCAGCAATGCCTGGAGGTACATGTCAGTATATTTGATAGAAGCTAGGCGCACAGATTTCTCTAGCTCTGGACATTGAGGAGCCAACAGGTTGGACTTTGCCTAGACCCACTTTATCAGCTCCTTTTGCCATCCTGAAGGGGGAGAGGTTGGTGTGTTTGTTTTGTGCCAAGTTACGTTCTGAGAAAAGATATTTACCTTCTCTTGGACTGTCTTCTAAGACTTTTGGGCCTTCTTTGTCTACCTGCAATGGTTCTAGCCAACATCATCTGCCCAGAGAATCCATTTGAGTCCCCTGGCACTAAGTCAGTAGTGCAGACTTGGCTCCAAAGTTCCCTGGTACTGTCTGACCTGAACTGAACCAGTTTGATACTGTTGGTTCTGGTTGTTGAGAGTGGTACAAAATGGACCCTTGGACTCTGCTTATTGTAATACCGATTAGGGGGTCAGCTACTACTTTGCTGTTTGCTTCTGGCCACACCAGATCTTTAGGTAGAAACTAGGCATATACTGGCAATCAGTGCCAGAATCTGCATTACTCTAGAGGAGACTAGCCTTTCCTCTGCCTTCAGTTCCAGCTTTGATTCTGCTTCCATGACGGTCCTAACTCAGTAGTGATGCAGGCTTCAGTGGTATCATTGATACAAGTGGCAGGTCTATCCACTTCAGTCTCATATACCATCCATTCTGCAGCTATTATATCTGCTGATATTACATCATCGTGACTCGAATATACTTCATATTTCTCTTTGGATTAAGATTCTAACAGGGATATTTCCCTTCTAGATCATAAGCCTCGGGACATTGACATTCTGTTACTGTATAGCCACAGAGAATCAACATGACTTTAGATCTAGATCTAAGGATTTTTTGTGTTTGAGACCAGATTCATTGGCTTCAATTAATTTATAGATAATCGCCATGGTCCAGTTAGAGTATTTTGGGGTACATTTTATTCCTCTACTGTACCTTATTGTAGCCTAAGATCACTGTATCTTCTTTGCCCAAGAAGATGCATTGTTGATCCACTTGGCAGAGTCTCTTATTCTAGCCCTTTTTAATGATGATCTGAGGGAGCCTAGATGGCAGTAGCATGGCTGTGAAGTTGTAAGACAAAATCAACATCTTCTACACTTGATTACTTCGGAGGCTTTTGGGGAACTGGTATAGAGTGGCCATAACATTAGGAGTCTGAATTGAAGTGGGTCAGAATTTATATGGTCTTACTGTCCATTCCTGTCAACATGATACCAAAATTTGGGGTGAGGTAGGCACGCTAGTAGGGAGGGAAAGACTGCAGCAAGACCTGGATAGGTTGCAGGGGTGGGCTAATAAAAACAGGGTGCATTTCAATACGGACAAGTGCAGGATGCTGGGCTGCACTTGGGCAGTAGTAACCGGCAGCACACTTATAAGATGGGAAACTCCCTTCTTGAGAGCACGGAGGCAGAAAGGGATCTTGGAGTCATCATTGACTCCAAGATGAACATGGGCCAACAATGCGAGGTCACGGTCGGCAGGGCTAACCGGACCTTATCCTGCATCTCAAGGTGGTCCAAGGAGGTGATCCTCCCCCTCTATGCGACACTGGTCAGGCCATAGCTGAAGAACTATGTCCAGTTCTGGGCACCCCACTTCAAGAGGGATGTGGACAACATTGAGAGGGTCCAGAGGAGGGCCACCCGCATGATCCGGGGACAGCAGGGCAGACCCTACAATGAGAGGCTATAGGACCTGAACCTGTTCAGCCTTCACAAGAGAAGGCTGAGGGGGGACCTTGTGACTGTCTATAAACTCACTAGGGGGGACCAGAAGGGTTTGGGGTAGACCTTGTTTCCCCTAGCGCCCCCCGGGATAACAAGGAATAACGGCCACAAGTTGTTGGAGAGTAGGTTTAGATTAGACATCCGTAAGAACTACTTCACAGTCAGGGTGGCTAGGATCTGGAACCAACTTCCAAGGGAAGTGGTGCTGGCTCCTACCCTGGGGGTCTTTAAAAAGAGGCTTGATGCCTACCTGGCTAGAGTCATTTGAGCCCAGTTTTCCTCCTGCCCAGGCAGGGGGTTGGACTTGAAGATCTACAAGGTCCCTTCCGACCCTACTTCTATGATTCTATGATGATTCTATGTCAGGCCATTTCAGACAGAGTGGCTTTGCCTATTTATAATAAAGCTTTCCTAGACTTTGTAAAAATGCATAGGTAGACCCCAACAATTTATAGTGAAATCAGCAAGTCCCTGAGTGACATTTTTCTCACATCCATTGCTTAACTTATTTAGGTCTTTCTACAAAAAGTGAGACAAAGTCAACACAAAGGCAGGCAAAGTGAATCAATTTATTAGAAAGGCATGCTTGGCATCAAGCTTTTTCTTTTTACTGGCAATTCTTAAGAAAATCTTCCTTTAGAAATGAAGAATTGGAATTGAACACATGTGCAGAAAGCTTCTTAGTATCCAGAACATTTCTGCAGGTGATTTTTCATGATGTGGATATGGCATGCTTTTCTCGGAAGTGATCTTTATGGCTTCACACTGGACATTCCTAGCATGATACAAATAGCAATAGATTTTGTCTTTGAAGGGTACAACTTATTTTCAGATATGATTAGACTGTGCTCCTGCAAGGATTCTAGTGCGATTCACACCTTCACAAAGGACTAAGCTACTGTGGAGATCTCTAGAACAGATAATGTATTCAGCAGAGTAATCTTCTGAGGTTACCACTTGCTTAAGAGAATCTGAGACCTCTCTCTAGACACAAGTAGAAGTGTGGGTTTCTATCACAAAAAGAAATCAGCACAGTAGGTTCGTTGCCCACAAGGGGAAAGTAGAAACAGTGACTTGCTGGAAGCTGTTCATATTCACTGCTTGTTCCTGTGGTGGCCAGTAACTCAGCCAGCGGTAGAAGCTGTTAACATGTACAGTGCTGGAGGGTCTATCTGCAGCCCATTGACTGCAGTGTCTGTTCTTTACTCCTATAGCACTTGGCTCAACTGCTACAGCCCAGACTTGTGCTAATCAAACACTTCAGAAAAATATTGAATTAAAAGAGCCATCACAGCTTAGTGAATGCAGTAGATGGAAATGCATAGTTTGGGTTGCTTTTTCAGTTATTTAAGAACACCTAAGAGGGGAGGACAGCAGGAGACTAAAAACTCTTAACTTTACTCACTTGTTTCTGTAAATTACACTAGTGTCAGTCTTTTGTGTTCAGGCCTAGCAAGATCTCAGCAATTAAAATTAGAATAAATACAATATCTGGAACATTTCCCATACTGAATTCTACAGAAATACTGCTTTTACAAAATCTTTCTTTTAAAAAAAACAAAACTGTTTTGATACAATTTCAGGCATACATTGTGGTAGAATTTAAGAGTAGAGGAGTTTCAACTTGTTAGAAAATAATGTGCAGAATACCCAAATAGCAAGGTGGGCAGGGAAAACAGGGCTATTTAGTGCATGCTGAATGGCTCCACAAAAGTCCAGAACCTGGTTTTCAGTTTTGTGGGGCATTTTAAAAGGGGAATTGAGTGATGCTGGATTCCTTGAGGTTTCTGATGCTGCGCTTTTAGCATTCTTCCTCTAAAGAATGATTCAGGATTTTAAACTTTTACAAATGTTTTGAGTTTTATTCTCCAGTAGTACCACGAGGACTCAACATAGCTTCCTGCAGTTTTGTTTTGTGTATGGGCAGACAGCAGAGCTTTATGCAAGTACAGCAAATTTGTTCACATTGAATAAGTTACAGAATGGCAGCCATACCAAGTTCTGGACCTCATGCCTGTGTAACTTGATTTATTTAATCTTATGTGATGCAGCTTTATAATATAGGCCAGATCCAAAGTTCTTTTTAAATTGGTGCTATCCATTAACTTCAGAGAAGCTGTGCTCCTTTCCAACAGCTGAGGTTCTGGTCCACATGGTTGATTACATGAATCACATAAATTGTCTCTGAAACTACTCCCATATTTCTGCATTCCAGTAATTACCAACAAAATAAACACAGCTAATACCAAGTTGTGCTGTTGAGGATGTGGACAAGTAGGTCATATGTCTTTTGGGACTGCTCACATACGCAAACGTTTGGTCATGCATGCAGAAAGCTCACAGGAAAGTCAGGATATTAACTGATTAAAACTTAGGCTGCTTATGCTCTAAAAGAATACTTGGAAGATTAACAATTGGAGCAATGAAATGCATCACTACATTTTGGCTTAAAAAAGAAAAACTTGTAATTTATAAAGTGGTAAAATGAAATGCATGCAATTAAAAATAATAAATGAATCCTACCTTGAATTAAACTGTCTGACTGGAAGAGTACTGGCTCTTTGCCACTTAGCTGCTTGTTATGCAAAAATGACCTCAGTCTAACACAATTGGATACCTGAATGTATTGGAAAGATGTCAGTCTCCTAGTTGCATACCATAAGGTGTAATCCAGTTCTCCTGCATAAAGCCAGAGTTGACTAGATCTTGTGCAGAAGTGCTGGTGGGTTAGTGCATTGAAATCCACCGTAGATTTCAGCCATGTGCAGCACTTTTGTTTCATAGGCCTTATTCCTGTCTATAGGCTGGAGTTATGCTTATGTATCTGGGACACACAAAGGGGATGGATCTTTCTCCTTCTTTGTGCCCATTGGGTGCATCATTAGTGCGAGATGTGTTAATGAGTATTAGCCTAATTTTAATGTGCATGACAGGTGCGTGACTACACATGCGCACCCATAATGTGCATAAAAAATGGTGAAATCAGGCTAATTGCGCCTGAATTTGATACCTGCAAATGTAGGTTTCAAACTGAAGCATGATTAGTTAAAGCACATTAATGCACATGTAGACACTAACTTGAGTGCCAGGTGTGCCCAGTCACTAGGGGCCCATGGCAGGGCTGCAGGGACTTGGCACTAATGTTAGTCAAAATACTTTAGTCAAATTTAAAGTGCATTAAGTGATTTATTTTTTTGGCAGGTGTTTACATGTGCAGGGACTTGGCACTAATGTTGGTGCCAAGTCCCTGCACATGTAGACGCCTGCCAAAAATCACTTAATGCACTTTAAATTTAGTCATGCTTAAATGCATGTGTAGACATGCCCATAGTGATGCAAAATACCTGCCCAAAGTATTGAGATGGCACAAGGCTCCCTTCTGCAGATTATATAGTATATGCAAACGCATGTGAATATCTGCTCTTACCATAGCTTCTCTTTGTTCATTTGTGCATAAAGTTATCCTGTTGCATTTCCCTTGTTCTGAATTACAGTATACTTCTACCTGAATGTAATCATTCTTCATATACCAGCTTTATATTGGGTATCTACACTAATTACTATGTATCACTATACTTGTCCATGTTTAATAAGACTAAAGATAACATCCACATATTTACAGGCATGTTTTCTTAGCTGTAAATATTCCTATAAATTAGACAGATAAGTCTCTTACATGGAACAATTGTATTATTTTTGTACTAGCTGAAACCCGCAAAACCTTTGTGATTTAAGTTTTTATTGCAAAAGTATTTCTTTAAATACAGGATTTTTACTAATCCTTTGACCAAATACTTTAACAGAATCAAAACTTCTCGCCCTCAAAAAAACCCCAAAAGGCTACATGAAACTCTCCATGTGTAAACACGGGCTTAGGAATATACATATATATTTTGTCAACAGTCTGACCTTGACTTGTTTACAGTCATAGAATAAGAGGGCCCTTGTACATGTGACTAGGAGCTCTTATACACATGAGGAAATTGCCCCTTTTAGTGATTTAATTGCTCTTTTTAACTATTTAATTGCATAACGGTATAAACATTCGGCAGCACATTACGATTAAGTAGTGTAACAGTATACATGTTCGGGAGCGTATTTTGATTTAAATGACTTTTTTACGTGGCAAACAAACACATTGCATGCATCTATAATAAATTACAGCAATATTCCTCAAGTGTATAAGAGCCCTATCCGGAGAAGGGGACAGTGCACAGGGTGCTGGATGCCTGGGTATGTTCGGGGAAGCTTGGGCTTGGCGGACTTCCAGCACCCTGTGCGCCATTCCT
>NW_005841908.1:1886879-1895457 GCF_000455745.1 Alligator sinensis
TCTGGCTGCCAGCACAGCCAGCCTGTTCTCGGGCGGTCCCAGGCAGAGAGAAGGCAGCAGGGATGGACAGCGTACAGGGTGCTGGAAACCCGCCAAGCCCGAGCTTCCCTGATCACACCTGGGCTTCCAGCACCCTGTTGGACCCAGTGGGTGCTGCCTGAGAGCTGGGGCTGCACCTATGCATCTAGTACCCTGCCCAGGTGTCCCTGGGGGACACTGCCACCACGGAGGGAAGCACCAGGCCTCCTCCGCCCTGCCCAACCTGGTGGTTGCACAGGCAGGCTCTGTCAAGCAGTGGGGGGCATCAAGGGGCCTGATGGTTTGTGTTTGTTTTTTCTTTCAGAGCCTGCCTGCATCTCCCACAGCAGGGGAGGAAGCTGCCAGCAGGTCACACAGCCCCTAAGCTGCAGGGGGCCCTGGTGCTTCCCTCCATGACAATGGTGCCCCACTGGCACCCCACCCAGGCAGTCCCCTGGGGCATCACCCCTACGGAGGGAAGCACTGGAGCAGCCAGTGGCCTGCCTGTGGCCACAGGAGAGGCAGGCAGGCTTGGAGGGGGGGGGCAGGAGGAGTATTGGTCCCCTCGCCACTTTCCCCCCACCCCCCCAGGCAGATCCTGCCCGCTTCACAGCAGGGGGCCCCGTAGCTTCCTTCTAGCTCTGACTTGCCTGCATATGTTTGAAATGCCTTGGGTTCTATAATAAGATGCTTATTCCATCTGTCTGGAGCACTGTGATTGGTTGTTTCAGTAAGCATTGTGACCAGTTGCTAAGACAACCAGTCATGGTGCTCTGGACAGACCATAAGTCTATTATTATTATTATAGATAGATGTACACACACACACTTATTTTTTTGTTTACTGAAAACCAGTACTTTAACAAAGTTTTCTACAGGCTTTATTCATAGAAATAGATATGGTGGAGTTTGTATCTGTAAAGATCCTGTTTTTTGGTATTTTCTTAATGTCAAAAGCAGTTGTGTGTTATTACTATGACAATGGTTCAGCTTTTTCCAAGTTATATAATTAAGGAATTTTCCGCTTGTATTTTTAATAAATTCATTTAATTTCTTGTCACTTCAGCTGCATTCATGCTGAAGTAAGTATCTCAGATAATAAAGGTAAACCAAAAGGGATCTAATAAGTTCTCTTACTTAAAAGCTAAAACCATCCATATGAGCTATGAATGGATTTTGTAATAAAACTGCTTGGATAGATCAAGTAGTAGTGTTTCACCTCTGTTTTATGGTTGGTCACAGTAGATCTTGAGCAAATGGCCTGCTGGAGCTACAGTTGCATTAAATGACTAGCCATTGTACCTGCTAAACTGGGGTGCAAGGGAGACAGCAGGTATACTGTTTATTCCATTTAGATACATATTATTAGTTCATTATTTCACAGATACGCTAAACTGATGTAGTCATGCTCTAAATCACCAAGATGATCATTGTTCTATGTGCATTAATTGTCTCAGCTAATCAAATGTATTCCTCTTAATTCAGGTTTTGAAGGTTGGTGTGGTGTGTGCAAATCGTACACGGGTTTATCATAAACTCAAACACTTTAAATACAAGTTGTATCTGCTCTGCTGTTCTAAAACAGAGCTGGAGGATGTTGGGGATGAATCAGTAAAAGATACAGTGGAAAGGCTTTTCAGTCAGCTGGAAGAAAGTGGCTGGATTCAAAAGGTATGATGGGATATGTGAGCAAGTTGGGGAGGTTTCCATCAATGGAGGTAAAAAAAACACATCAATTTGGTGGGCTACTAAAGTACATGGAAGGTAAAAAAAAAAAAAATATCTTCAACCATGCAAGAAATGCAGTCACCTTCTATAAAAAGCAGTTCCCTTCTTGAAAGCGAATATGACTTGCAAAACAAACTTGCTTCCTGTGGGCAGAGAGAGGTAATATACACGTTGGTCTGAAGTCAGAAGACAAGGTAGTGGTGCACCTTATAGACCAACTGAACCAAAGAGATGCTGTGGTTCATGAAAACGTATACCTCTCTGATTCAGTTAGTCTACAAGGTGCACCTTTACCTTGTCTTCTGTCTTGCTTTCTGTGTGTATTAATCTTAACTCCAGTTGTTAAATATCTTACTGCCTTTAGTCCAGCATCTCTAATTCAGGGAGCTGTTTTCTGTTCTGAAATACTGTTTCCCTTAGTATGAGTGAAACCAGACTTGCTAAGTAAGCTTTTGAAGCTTTCTTTTTAATATCCTGAATCGCTGCTGCCACTTGTTTGTGAATGAAACAGAGTAAACAAAGCAGTATGGATTTGTTATTTAGCTGTTCTTTGATAACATTATACAATCTTTGTTTTCATACAGGAATATAACAAATTTGAAAGCTATATGGATGCTGCAGACTTATTCCAAGACGAGAAAATAGACTGAGAATCCATACATCTCATTTTGAAAGAGGCTTTGTAAATGGCCATGAGCATGAAATAGCTCCATGTGATCTTCAAACATTTTCTCTGTAGTTTTATATTTTAAATGTAGCTGTTCCAGTAAATTGCTGAAGATATAAAGGAATTTGCTACATTTTCTTTTTATCTCTAATTCTCCGTGTTGACTTAACTTGCATAACATTTTGCAAACTCAGTCACACTCTGTGCATAGGTTGATTGAACTTCCTTTTGTACTTGCAACCCGTCTGAAGAACCTATGCCCTTGTGAAAGAAAACATTTCTGCGTTACCGCATTGTAGAGTCTATTGCAGTGCTGTGCATGAGAGAGAGACTTTCTGGAGAAGTACATATTTATCTCTGCATAATTGAGATCATATCTTATCACATTTCTGTATATTTATGTTAATTGAGCCATTAATGTGGTTACAGTGAGAGAAACAGAGGAAAGAGTGCTTTTGCTTCTGTATTACACAGATGAGGGGGGTGTATGTGTGTGGTGGGTAAAGGTGAGTGAATAATTCCTCAAGGCTTATCCAGTAACAGAAATCTGAGAGGGCTGACTTTGGTAGGAGTATGTACAAAGGCTACTGTGTCTCATGCCTACTAGCTCTCTAAACTTCATAAAACCCAGCTGCAATTCTTCTCTTTTTGCCTCTTCCAGGAGCTGGGAAAGGCTGAGTGGTCGGTAGTGCTTGGCCCACTTGAGGTATATTTAATTAATCAGACTCTGGAATTTGGGAGTGAAGAGTATGGGTGCACAAGAGAAGGCTAAAAGTTGCTCTTCTATTTGAATCTGGATTGAAAGAAACATTTTGAACTGTCTGTCTATTGTGCTATACTTATGCATGCCTATCACCTGGGAAAATTAGTGACCTGATGGCTGATGAAGTTAATCATGCTCTGTTATACCAGTAACGTAATTCCCCACCAGAAAATTAAAGACATGAAGCCAACACATTAGAAGGTTAATGGGGTTCTAGTCAAGGATACCATCTCCTCCGTGTACCTGAATTCTCAGTTTATATAAAAACCTTTTGTACAAGTTATCGATGTAAAATGTGTATCTTCTCTATCTGTACATTACAGTGACTTTCCCAGGGAACCTGTGGCAAGCGCCTAGATTCCAGGCACTCCACACTGTCACAACGTCTGATCCTGCTTGGCAAATCTGCAAGTTAACTCTTTTTGCAGTTTCATTTTTCACTGTTCTCAGGGTCCATAAAAATCAATGAAAAGACACTCACTCACTAACTGGATCAGGCCTACTGGATTTGGCCTTGAGCATGTCACCTTTGAGGACACCAAACCCATTTCTTCTACTCTGAGAGCACCACCTGTGAACCATGCTACACTTTCATTTTTTGAGATAAAATGGCAGCATTTTTTCTAGTGTAGCATTACTCTTGTGACACATGGCTTTGAAACAGATGGGGGTGTTTGTCCCATAATGAAGGCTATCTAGTACACATACTCATTTAAGCTTTGTATACAAGTGGGGCATTTTCAGTAAAAATGAATATACTTTGCACTTTTTACCTTTTTTTAATTGCACAAAAATGTGTATTTAATGCAGAATGAGTGAACTTTCCTCTTTTAGGTATATGTCTGCTATTGGATAAAAATTACATAATGGCTGTAATGATTGCTTTGAACCTATTTTTGTATACATGTATATTTTTCTCCCACAGACTAAAAGAGAATAACTTTAAAAAGTCTTTCCTTTGTGAAATTTACAATTGAGGAAGACTCTGTCCTATTGAAGCAAAAAAAACAAAATTACTTTTGGTGTGGTGACAGAACTATATGGAAAGATCAGGTGTACTTCATGCTGATTCCAAAATATACCTGCCCAGAGGAAGACTGACAGCTGGTGGGTAAAATTCAGAGGCAAACTTTAGTGTAATTTACACACTTTCTGACTCCTCAGCATCGAGATTATGCTATCTTAAATTCTCACTGACCTTCAGACCTGCAAATTCCAAATGCGTGTTGCTTTGGAATTTGGCTCTAACCAAGGATAAGCAAAACTAGGCATTGTAGCTAGAGTAGCCTAAGCATTCCTTGCTATACGCCCACAGAGTAGTGACACATATTTTTCTTCATAGAGCAGTCTTTAAGCCAGTGAGTCTCAATATTTTTAGAGTCAAGGCACCCCTTGGAAAAGGCCAGCTCTTAGTTTCACTAATTTTTTGACCACCAAAAAATAATTCTGTTGCAAAGAACTCAGGCCACAGCAGATCAGAGTGTTTTTAACACCATGAATTCCTGTTTGAAATCTCTGTTTATCTTGGGAATCATTTGCACACCTGAGCACTAACATTGCATAGAGATTTCAAGGCATCCCAGAGTGCTGTGGCACCCTGATTGAAACTAACTGGTTTAGTGGTGATGGAGATAAGAGAGGGCTTTGTCCAGTTTGGAAAAAAGCCTAGAATCAGAGAAATTCCCTGTTGGAGATGCACTTAAATGGGAAAGTCCCTAGTGAAATGTTGCTATTTGGAAGAGAGGGACCTAGTGGGAACTGGGTGAATAGGTGACTTTACAGAAGTGGTATTTCAGAGTCCCATGTGCATTTTCTCCAAGGGGTGTAATATGGGGTCATCTAAACCCAGCCCTCTTCCCTGCCTATGCAGGGGGTCGGACTCGATGATCTATTGAGGTCCCTTCCGACCCTAACATCTATGAATCTATGGGCATTACAGTTTTGCTTGGGGCAGCTTCCTGCCAGCTTTATGTCTGCGGCAAAGGAGGATTCTCACAGAGGCTTAAACATTGTCTGAAATAGATAAGTTGTGTTACTTTCTCTAGATGAGGGGATTTATAATGCTTTTAAAATGCTTTCTATATTTTTGTGGTCATATTTTAATTAAATTGATTACTACTGAAAATAAAATGTGTGTAACAATAAAAAATAAATATAAGACAATTTCATGGTTCTTGTGGTAACACTAGCATGCACACATTGGGAACATGCACATTTCCATTAGCGTTCCAACTGGTAGAGGCCTGAACAGATAGGGTTTGGATTGTGGGATTATTGCTAAGAGAAGCTTCCCTTTTTCATTTCTTAAACATTTTGCATTTAAGTTTGCAGCTTGTACGGTGGATTAACATTATCTTTATTTTATATTAAATATCCTTGTAACTTAAGACAATAAAGGCCCTGTGCTCAGTTATTATTATGGTAGGAGGCACTAGCTGGGCTGTTACACAATGTTATAAATTCTTCTAACATAAGAGCACTAGAGTCTGTGAAAAGTCCCTCTGTTTTGTAATGCAAGTACTTGGGGTGAAACTGTTGCAAGCAGTTGGAGATTATTTTTCTGCTTCAATCAAACAACTCAACACTTGGGGAAAAAAATTTATGGGAACTGGGCATTAGTGTTCGGGCTAAGGTTTGCAAGAGCGCACTGACCATGTCTCTTTGAAGGACAGAAACAGGCCCATAACTTAATACCAAGTTGGGCTGGACTTCTGACTGGCAGCTCATAGTTTGCATGTGGCCTGTGAGCAGTTAATGTGTGGCCCTTGGGCCCCAGTGGCCACATCTACACAAGACACTAACTGTGCAGTTGTTATTGCAGTCATTTGGTACTTGTATAAACAAGTACCAAATGACTGTACGGTAATGACTGTGATCTGAGGAGCTGCACACCAGCACTATGTGCAGCCCCTAGCCTGCTGAGTTGCACAGCCCTGAGCTAGGGTATATTTTTAGAAAGAAGTGGAGATTTCAAGTGATGGAAAATTAACCTTGGTAAGTGATTCCAAGTATTTAATTACCCTCACTGTTAAAAATTTATTCCTTATCTTTAGCCTAAATGTAACTATCTTCAGGTTCCAGCCACTGCTGTTTGCCATACCTTTGCTAAATTAAAAACCCTCTGCTGTATGAGATCATCTCAACCACGCAGGATTGTCACCTGCCAGCCTTTTCTTGAATAAGCTAAAAAGATTGAGCTTCTAAAGTCTGTCACTGGGAGGTACATTTTTTAATACCTCAATTCATTTTTGTGACTCTTTTCTGAACCTTTCAACATCCTGTTTTTTTCAGTGGACAGACTAGGACATGTAGTTCCAGTCATGGCCTTACTGATGTATCTTACTAACTCTTAGCCACAGCAATGCAAATTGCAAGTTACACTAAGGAAATACCAACATTTGGCATAACTGATTTCTCCTCCACTGAGAAACCACTATGAAGCCCCAACATCTGCTATGGCTTGGCAAAGAGGTGACATAAATGATAGTATTTACATAGTCTCAATTCTTGCTTCACCGAGTTAAATCAGGTGGACATAGCGTTGCTGCTGCCTTTCTGTTCACCTAGAGAGAGCTCTTACAAAGCAGGGTATATAGTGTAGCAGTACGTCATTCACAGAGTTATAGCTGAACCTTTGCCAGGGAGAGAGACCTGTTTAGAAGGTGATGAAGAGTTGTAGATTGTAAACTCTTTCAAGCAGGGGCTATTTGCTGTATATTTATACAGCTCTTAGCACAAAGGGACTGTAACTTGGCAGAGGCCTCAAGGCACTATTACAATAATAATAATACAGTTAGCAGAAGAATACTGTGAAATTCTGTGAACAGCAGGAGAAGAATCCTGAAATCAGATTATTCTATTGATTTCATGCCTGCTGTCCCCAAAGGTGAGGCAGCCTTGAGGAAGGAAAATACTGTTTTGTTTTGTTTTTTGCTGTCAGACTCTTAGAACCAACCACCGTGGAAATTTCCTGAGCAGTAACCCTGCTTAAGGAGAAATGATCCCCTCAAAGCAATGAAGGGGACAGTGTTTTATTAGGCTCAGATTACTAATGGTCAGAAGTCAACTTTTAACTATTTACCCTAAATTTAAGACTTAAATCAGAGGTGTCATACTCATCTGGCCTCACAAGCCAGATGAGTGGCAGAAGGCTGGTCCCCAAGCCAGATTAGGCTCAAGGCTCCTCCCTGCTCACCCTGTCCACCCCCCTCCCCTCCCCAGTGCCACAGAGCACTGCAGGTGAACATCCCAGCCACTGCATGGGCAGCTGGTCCAGTGCAGCTAAAAAGGAAACACCATGGACAGGATTATAGGGCTCTACGGGCCTGATCCAGCCTGCAGGGCATGTTTAACATTCCTGATGTAAACCATCATTTCAGTTGGATTTGGCCCTTGGCTGCCAGACAGATTATAACCCTGCAAATATACAAGAAAAGTTATATGTAAGATTAGTGTTTAGCGACTTCAATGCAGGACAGCTTGCAAGTTCAAGGACTTAGGATACGCCAAGTTTGGGTTGTGAGTATCTTATTCTGCTTACGTTCCATCCATCTGTCCCCCATATTTCCTGTCATTCTAGATTGTGAATCAAATTATTTTCTTTATTTTATGGGGATAAAAACCAAAAAACTAGGGCTGAGACATAGTGAATTTCATTAAAGTGAATGAGATGTAATATTATTTTGATTGATGATGAGGGCATCCACTGCTGCCAAAAAGCAGTTGCTTCCAGTATATCAGAAGGCAATTACATGTATTCACATGCTTAACTTTACTAGTTTACTTTTATTTGAATAAATAAAGGCATGCAGTTCTAGGCTTCTTTTAGTCCTGATTAAACAGCGTGGGTGTATTAGATAAACACATATCAATATGGTATCCAGCACACGCAAAGAGCCAGTGCGCGCACACTTTTTATAAATTTGATATACCATTTATTTTGTTGATTTTTTTTAAAAATTGAAGAATAGTCATTTATTATTTGAATTTCCCACACCCAGCACTGGGAAGATTGGTACTGCCACTGGCCCCAGCCGGCAGCAGCAGCCTCCTGTGATCCGACAGGCAGGTTGGGGGCCCACATCCCCAGGAGGAGTCTGGCACAGCCCCTGCAGCCTTCTCAGGGGTGCGGGCCCCTGATCTGCCTGCTGGATGGCAGGAGGCTGCTCCTGCCTCCTGGGACCGGCGCTGGGTACAGCCCGCACCCAGCACTGGGAAGACTGGTATGGCTGATGGCCCTAGCTGGCAGCAGCAGCCTCCTGTCATCTGGCAGGAAAATTGGGGGCCCGCCCATACCCCTGGGAGGTCTGCGGGGGCTTTCGGACTCCTCCTGGTGGTGCGGGCTCCCAATCTTCCTGCCGGATCATAGGAGGCTACTCCTGCTGTCTGGGACCGGCGGGGGGC
>NW_005841908.1:1895467-1904794 GCF_000455745.1 Alligator sinensis
GGGTTGGGCCTGCGCCCAGCACCGGTCCCAGGTGGCAGGAGCAGCCTCCTGTCAATCAGCAGGCAGAATGGGGGGCTGCACCCCTGGGAGGAGTCTGGCACAGCCCCACAGCCTCCCAGCGGTGTGGGCCCCTGGATCTGCCTACTGGATGACAGGAGGCTGCTGGCAAGTAACAGTTTTGCTTGTCAGCAACTTGAGGTGCAGTTTCCCAGAAATCTCTGCACCTATCTCCTTGACACTTGGCAGGCTTCATGCTCTCAGAAGGGGCTACCATCCCTGCAAGTTTCATCCAAATCAGGCTAAAAATGACAAAGTTATAGGCAGTTTTGTGCTTGCCATTATAGCCTATGCCCGAAACGTTGAAACAGCGAAACAGTTTCGACGAAACGACACAGAACAGTGCTTTCAAAAAGAAATGAAACTCAAAAATGAAATACTGTTCTGTCAAAATGGAAGTCAAAGTGGAACAGTACTGTTTTGCACAGCCCTACTATACATGTGCAGCAATTACTGAACAGTAGATTAATGCACTGTTTTCTAGTACCTGTACATACAGGCACTAGAGAATAAAAAAAATTGGCTCATTAAACCAATGCACCAAAGCACAAGTGTAGACACTTAACTTGGAGCAAACTGCTCCTAGTCAGCCTAGGCAGCAGGGGGCCACAGGGGGCAGGGAAAGTTATCCCAGCTCAGCAGAACACTGCCTCCCAGCCACTTGGACATCGGGACACATCCCCTGGAGCTTCCCCTGGCTGCTGCATGGGGGCAGAGCAGGGCAGGAACAGCCCTGGACTGAACTGCTCCCATGAGGCATGTCCAGATGAGCATACACATGCCTGTTGCGGTGTCGCAAACTGGTTTGAGATGCTGCAAGAGGCACACTGAGAATGAAAAAATGTTCCCTGCACTGCATATTTGCAGTGCAGGCTCTAAAATTCGATACCTGAATTTCCAGGTATCCAAAAAAAAAACCCCAAAACCCCCAACAATCAGGAAAAAAGCAGCACAGGGGACAGTTCTGCAGCATGCCTGAGGCAAGCTGGGGCTAGGACCTCCAGAGATGCTCTGGTATCCGGCCAGAGTGTTTCTGGTGCTCCTGCTACCCTAGCATGCTGCCTCAGCAGGGCAAGGTTGTGGCTTGACCTGGCCCCAGGCGCTGTCCCAGGTAAGCAGGGCCTGGGTCTGGGGGGAGTGGCAGAGAGTGTGTGTGTGTTGTGGTGGGGGGGATGTAGAACTTGTGGGTGGGTTGACAGGGGACCACCACATACCTTCTCCCCCAACCCCTGCAGCACACAGCCCCCGGCACTGGTAGCAGCAGCCCGCTGGGCCATGCCCAACGCAGCACAGCCTCACTGCACTGTCTGTGCAGGGAGAATAGGCCCGGCCCAGCCTGCCCTGCTGGCTGACCTTTGGACAGGACCAGAACAGCTTCTGCCACCAGCCACAGCTCATGTCCAAAGGTGTGTGCTAACAGGGCAGGATGGGCCAGGCCAGGTTAGGCAGTGATGCACAGCTGTGGGGCTGTGCCTCCAAGCAGGCCATGGCCCTGATGGCCTGGTTGCTGCTGCCAGCTCCAGGGGCTGTGCGCCACAGCAGCAGGGGCGGGGAGGGGCATGTGGCGGCCCCCCTCAAACCCTACAGAACCCTGACACCCCCTCCTACAAACCTCACATCCCCACCCCCATCACACACCCAGCGTGCCCAGCTGCCAGACAGGATGAGACCAGCTGGCAGCTGTGGCCGCAAGGGCAGCTGTCCCCAAATCCTGGTTAGTGAAAAGGGTTAGGGGGAGCTGTAAGTTTTCTATGATAAGAAACCTAAAAGCAAACATTAAATCACATAAATATTTAGAATTTATTTTATTATGATGATAGAGACACTGGTAGGCTTCCAAATTGTAAATATATCAATAAAACATTGTCCAACTGATCTCTCATATTATATACATAAGTGGTCTTTTGTTTTAATTGTGGAAGAACATGGGTTTTGGGGTATTTTTTTTTTTTTTTTAATCAGAGAATTTGCAGTTTTTAAATAGGAAACATCAGGATTCCTGCTAGTGAGGCAAGTGGCAGGACCCAGGCAGAGGAGCCTGCTCAGGGCTGGCACCCAGGAACCAGGTGGAGGTCAAATGAGGGGATGATCTTCTGGCCATTTGGGGCCGGGAGGACATGCTTTGGCAGTTCAAAGCAGGCCACCACACTGAGAACATCTTTCAGGTGATAACTGTCCAGATCGCAGGTCGGGGCTAACTAGAAGCCCCCTTTTACGGGGGCTAATGGACAAATGGAACAACTAAATTCTTGGGAAAACTAATGAAAAAAAACTGGATAGGAGTGTCGTGTGGGTCAAAGGGTCAAAATAAGTGCGCCTGAGGGGGACACCGAGTAGAGTCCCCAGGGCTGTACCCACCGGTCCTCAAAGGCATCCAAGGAGCTGATGGAGGCCACCCACTGGTGCTCTGCCCTGAAACATGCACAGACAAGTGAGAGGAAAGCAGCCCCACAGTCTCCAGGCATCTTCCTGGCTAGAGCCTCCTTCCTGGTCAAGTCAAGCCAGGGCCAGGAGGAGGTTGACCAGGAGGTCCCAGGACTTGGTGGGACTGTGGATGGGGTAACCAAAAACAAAAAGGTGGGGTGTGAAATTCAACTAGAACCTCAAGAGGGGATTCTGGAGGTGGAGGTGGAGGGGCCGCAGCCTGGTGCACTCAAGGGTCATGTGCACCAGGGTCTCCCTCTACCCACAGAAGGGGCAGGAGACCAGGCTGTCTGTGAAGCTCGCCACATACCCATGGCAATGGCTTCATAGAGAAGCTTCCAGCTGAGGTCCCCAGTGGCTTGTGGGATGAGGGTAGAGTACAGACTCAGCCACTGGGGTGCCCCAGCCACACCCTCGCCAAGCAGGTCCTGCCACTTGGTGTCTGGGCAGGATGCGAAGGCGTTATAATGGACAGTGTGGTGCACGAGTGTGTAGAGGTGGCAGTGATGGACAGTGGACAAGCAGACCAGTCTTGTGTCTTCCAGCCAGCCGCGGCTCCTGCTTCTTCTATACCACGAAGAGGAGGCAGGGAGTCAAGAAGTACATCACCTGCCTTCTGGCAGGTGACGGCACCCCCCTCACGGATCCAGGTGAGATGTGCCAGCACGTGCAGGCCTTCTATGAAGAGCTCTTTTCCCTGGATCCGACCGACGCCGAAGCCTGTCAGACCCTGTGGGAGGGACTTCCACAGGTCAGTGTGGGCAACCAGGCCCGGCTGGAAGCTCCTCTCACTCTGCCTGAGTTTTTGTCTGCCTTCTGCCTGATGTGTGGCAACAAGGCGCCGGGCATCGACGGGCTGACCGCGCAGTTCTCCCGGGCCTTCTGGGACGTCCTCGGCCCAGACCTTGCTGTGGTCTGGGCTGAATTCAAGGGAAGTGGGGAACTCCCCATCATGCCGGAGAGCTGTGTTGACCCTCCTGCCAAAGAAGAGGGATCCCCACAACCTGAGGAAGTGGTGTCCTGTGTCCCTCCTCTGCACGGACTATAGGTGGTAGCGAAGGCCGCCTCACTGCGCCTGTGGTCCATGCTGATGGACGTGATCTATCCCAACCAGACGTACATGGTGCCTGGACATTACATCTTCAACAACCTGTACCTGGTTTGGGAGCTAGTGTACCAGGAGGGCCCGTCTTTCACCCTCCTATCCCTGGACCAGGAGAAGGCATTTGACAGAGTGGGTCACGGGTACCTCACAGGGACACAGCAAGCCTTTGGCTTCAGGCCTCGCTTTGTGCAGGCTCTCTAGGTGCTGTACGCCTCTACAGAGTGTTTGGTCAAGCTCAACTGGCCCCTGATGGAGCCCATCCCATTCAGGAGAGGGTTGTGTCAAGGTTGCCCACTGTCAGGCCAGCTTTACGCCTTGGCCCTGGGGCCCTTCCTCTTTCTCCTGTGGAAGCGGGTGGTGGGGTTGATGCTCCGGGACCCGGCGGTGCAGCTGGTCCTGTCAGCATATGCTGATGACATACTTCTCATGGTCCAGGACTCAGGTGACCTGGTGCAGGTGGAGGCCTGCCAGGCATTGTACTTGGAGACCTCCTCTGCCCAGGTCAACTGGGTCAAGAGCTTTGGCCTGGTGGTGGGTGATGGGTGTCAGGTGGGCTCACTCCCACCCATGATCCACGAGATCTGCTGGAGCATGGGCTCACTGCTCTATTTGGGGGTCTATCTGCACCTAGGTCTCAAAGTGCAGGTTTTCCCACTTGGGCAGTTGGCACTTAGTTACAGCCCCGCAGGAAAAAAACCGGGAGGCCTATGCTTTGAGAATGTGGGGGGGAGGGGACACACACACACACACACACACACACACACACACACACACACACACACCGTCTGGGGAAACTTGAGCTGGCTTACTCAGCCTCACAACAAACACCAGGGCAGGGGGAGTGGACCACAGGACTTACCACACAAGGGCAAGAACACACAGGGCAGGCTGCTGAGGCAGATGTAAGAGATGGCTGGAGCAATGGAGGGGCTCTGTTTGTTGAAGAGCTGTCCAGAAGCTGCTCAGGCCTCCAGCCAGGTACTCGGCAGCAGAGCAGTAGGCAGGAAGACAAAGCAGGATCAGATGCAGTGAGGTAGCTGTGGGGGAGGGCAGGAGCAGTCAGTCAATTAGGAAGTAATCCAGTGCGGTGTAGTGTCAGGTGGTGCAGCAGGGAATTTCCCTCTTTCCCGAGAGGGGGCAGCAGCAGTGATGGTGGGAGCTGTCCAGTTCAGCCACTCAAGGTGTGCTTCTGGTGAAAGTGAAGATGAAGGTGGGGGTGGTCTGCCAAGGCAGCTGGGGCAGGAAAGGGACCTTCAGGCTCTGGCAGGGATGGTGGGGGAGGAAGGGGCCGCAAGCACCAAAGGCCTACAGGCATCACAGGCTCCCTCCCCAGGCTGTCCCCTGACCACCGCTTGGTGGCAGGCTGGGCAGCAGGCCAGAACAGGGGTGCGGTGCAGTGCAGTGGGCCCCTCCCCGAGGGGGGGGCAGCAGCGTGCAGCAGAAGACCCCCTTGTGGGGGGGCAGCAACAGCAGCAGCAGCTGCCCAAGGCAGGAAGGGGCGCAGTTAACTCACTCCCGAAAGCGCTGAGACCAAAACAGCAGCTAGCAGTAGCCAGAGGCAGGAAACGGCCTGGCCATCTTCTCCCCAGAAGCTCCTGAGAGCAAGTAGCCCTGAGCTGCTTGCCAGGGCAGGTTTTTAGATCCAGGAGGAGCTGGGCAGGGTCAGTTTGCCTCGTGACGCAACCTCCCCCGCACCAAAGTGTGCATTCAGGCACGTGTGCTGAGGCAAAAATCCCCGGCACAAATATATGCCATTCCTATTTGAGCTGCTACAAGTGCACATGCCTGCATGTGTGGACATGCCCTCAGGGAGCAAATTTGCTCCTTACAGGTGCACATTCAGATGTATGTAGGGCTGCAGTTTAATGTACGTGAATTTTGTACACAGAAAATTCAGGTGTATCAATTGCACATGTAGACACACCCACTGAGTTGTAAGCAATATGTATATATACACATATTTTTTACAACCGTTGAACTGTGTTACAAAACTGACACCGTTGAACTGTGTGATTAGGCACTGTGCCTCTTCCTTTCCACTAAACCAAGTGATTTATCTACCATTAACAAGCATAATTTAATAAAACCAAAAACATTATGATTGTAAGATAACATGTAAATAGCTACTTTTTAAGTCTCTCCTTAATTTTTATTAGCCCTTGTTAGCTCAAATGTAACTGCTTAAGAGGGTCTGTTTCACAGCATACAGTGATAACACACAAGCTCTGTGTATGTGACTAATAAATGAGATTGTAGGCAAGTGAGAACTAACACAAGATGAACCTAGCACTCTGCAATCTTAGGTTAAATAATGTGAAGAACACACAAAGTGCTCAAACAACATGCTGGACAGGAGGCATAAAGTGAGCCTAAGGAATGGACACACACACTACTTAGACTGGTTTAAAGCTGCCTGGGAAAGTTCAAAAGTGTACCTGTAAAATCAAGTACTGTTTTGAATCAGTTTACTGTGAACTGTATCAGTGATGTGTGGACCAAGTATTCCTTGCAAGGTTCAGTCAGTCCTCCAGGTATCCCACACTGCATTGTTTTCCTCCACCCCAAACACCTGTTGTGACTGACAACTCTGGGATGCAACCAGAATTTTTCTGTCCCCTTTTCTTCCTTTGGCTGGCACATTTGATCAATGAGTTCCCTTGTACTGCTTGCTCAGTAAAAGCTGTCTTTCTAACAATCAGCGTGGTTTGGGGCTATCCCCCAACAGGCCCTGGAAGCCAAAAAGCAACATTCAGCTTTGGGAAGGATGTGGAGAAGCTAGAGAGAGTCCAGAGGAGGGCCACTCTGGACTCCTTCAAAAAACTGCTGGATTTATTTCTTGCTGGGGTCACTTGATCCCAGGTGACTTCCTGCCTATGGCAGGGGTAGGGAAGGGGAGAAGGGGGCTGGACCCAGTGATCTCTTGAGGTTCCTTCCAGCCCCTAATGTCTATGAAATCCTTCCCCTTCCGACTCAGGCAAGTACACTACAGACTTTGGTCATTAGCGGGCTACTGACATTTACTGAACTCATGTTTGGGAGAGAAGGGGAAGCAGAAAAGAGGCGATACCCCCAGCCACCGGTCACTGACTCCCAAAGCATGGATGCAAACTCTCCCCCCCTTTCATCTACTGCAATGCAAGCTGGCCTGGGTGCGTGTTCCTGCCCCTGGTATCAGAGCCACAGCATTCATACAGTTCTGAACTGGTTCCCAGTGACATTTGGGAACAGTTCCACTGTTAGGTGTCAGTACCCTAAAGGTTGCAGGTGTTCTACTCAGAGCCAAGAAGCAGCAGTGAAAAAGGAATGGAAATGGCTGACAAGTCAAAGTCCCAGCTTGCAAAGAGCACTTCTGCACATGGCTGATTTTGTGCATATGAAGTCCCACTAAGGTCACTGCAACCCTTAAGCAACTGCACAATCCATCTGTTCAGAAATCATGAAGCATGTGGTCAAGAACAGTAAGTTGCTTGGGTCAAGGATTATTTTTCTGTTCTGCATTTGTACAGCAACTTGCACAATGGGATTCTGGGCCATGGCTGGGGCTCCTAGACACTATATGTCAATATAGGTAGTAAGTGTCTTGCTGAGTAGAGGCACACTGCTGGAGCCCCACGGAGTACTTTAATATGAATAGTGAATTCACACAAAAACAAATGCCATACTGAGCACAAGTTCAAGGATGGGAATTCACTTACCACTGCAATTTGATTTCAAAAGTTCCCTGAATAAATAGATATCAGCGAATACAAAAAGTAATTAATCTTTCGGGACCTGAATATTACGGCACAACATATGCTTTATTATGAAAAGATGTAAATGACATGCACCGCAAGTAAGTCAAGTATCTATTGGCTTGCAAGAAAGCAGACAGCAAACCAGCTATAACTGGTACTGGAATAAAGAGGATAGTCAGACACAACTCAGCCTCTGCTGGTAAAGCTTGTGAAAACTGATATATTAATCACAGAACAATGTGAAAGACACACATCTCCAAGAACATGAATATGAAAGATGTAAACTTATTACTCAAAGAATTAAAAATCTAAAGAATTAAAAACATAGGCCAGCATTCTGCACCCTGAAGGCATTACTGCTTACATGTAAGAACATGGATTAAACTCAGATTTGCAACCACATCTAGCACAAATCATCCATGTCAACCTCAACTGCAACACTGGACTATCATAGGTACACCACCACCTAAAATGTACATACATTCCCAGGGCTCCCTAACGCTTGTGAGAAGTATAAAACTGCTGCTGCCGCTTACTCTGGGAAGAGCTCCTTTGGTGTCAGCATCCAGTCCAGATCCCTCTAGGCAACTTTGATAATCTCAGCCAATAAAGGCTATGTCCAAACTAGTGATGTGTTCCAGTATAGCCATGAATTAATTCATTTCAATTTTTCCCAGTGGATCAAACCATTGTTCTAGACTCATGGACACAATTTGTTTGGACAATATAAATACCAATAAAACCTTCCTCATCTGTTCAACTACTCAGGGTAAAAAAAAAATTGTTCTTCCTACTTTGGTCACAGTAGCCTCTTCTGAACCCAGGCATGCCCAAAGGCCCGGGAGATCAGACAGGCCTTACAGCATGCCCTGAAAATCAGTGAGTCGGGCCCTGTTGGATCAGGAACAATAACTTAATTGGGATGGACTCTACATTTTCTCCATGCCCAGTCCTGCAGTTCCTAGGCCAGACAACCACAGACAACCCAGAAGTGCTGGGGTAGGAACCTGTCATGTTTTGTGTTGGTCTCTCATGCTTCAGGCTGACATGGCCGCGTGTGCTTTCACATGGACACAGCAGGTGGTTGCTTGTCCTGCAGGCTGACATGGCCACGTGTGCTTCCACATGGACGCAGCAGGTGTTTGCTCATTTGCACAAATGCATCCTTTCATTATTTTGACTCTTTGTCCCAAAGAGCTTTTCTATGCACGGGCAGTAACAAGCACCTGGAAACTTGGGCTCCGCAGGAAAGCGCTTCTTGCATATTGTTATAACGCATCCACCTTATTGTGATGGGGACTGCAGGCGTGACAAATGCAAGCCAGAAATGCGTGCGAGGGGCCGTCGAGCGTGCTGTCTGAATGGGCAGGCCAGACCCAAATCCGATTTCCTTCAGTTGTGCAGGTGAGGGACAGAAGCGGAGGTTACGTGACTGGCCTGCGGCCACACAGCACACCGGCGCCAGAGCTGGGAAGCCAACCCAGGGCTCCCAAGCCGCAGCCCTGAGTGCTGGGTGCCCACTCTGTGGCACGTTGGGCGCTGGGTGCCCACTGTGAAGTCTTGGGTGCTGGATCACAGCCGCATGGGTGCTGGGTGCCCACTCTGTGGCACGTTGGGTGCTGGATAACAGCTGCAGCCCTGTTTGTGCCTATTCCTCTGGCACAAACAAGCAGGCATCTCACATGACCCCGGGGGCAGCAGAACGGCTGCCGGTGCTACCCGGGAGAGATCCCGCCCGCATGAGATTCCCTAGCTGGGATTTACCATACTCCCAGGCCGGGCAGGCAGGGGGACAAGACATCACGCAGGACCCGTGTCTTTCCTACCACACCCCTCAAGAGCTGGGAAAAGCTGGCTTCGTTGGTAGGAAGAGGCGAGGAACCCCCTCTCCCCTGCGACTCCGAAGTCACCGGGGCACCCCTCATGCATGCAGACAAGGCAGGGCCGGGCCGGGCAGGAGGTTGCTCTTCGGCAGGGCCAGGTGGGCTTTCCCCCGTCCCGCCGCTG
>NW_005841908.1:1905410-1948991 GCF_000455745.1 Alligator sinensis
GACGGAGACCCCCCGCCACCGCCCGCCGCCGACCCGCGAGCCTCGGCGCTCAGCGCGGTGAGTGCGGCGCCCCCTGCCGGCGAGCCCGGCCCGACCCGGCCAGGGACAGGGACGGGCGCTCCGCCTCCGGGGCTGGGCTTTTGAGGGGGACAACAGCCGCGAGGGTGCACGATGCCCACGTGGGTGCGGGGTGGACGCTCTGTAAAGTCTTGGGTGCTAGATAGCTGCATGGGTGCTGGGTGCCCGCCCTGTGGTACACTGGGTGCTGGATACTACCCGTGTGGGTGCTCGGTGCCCGCTCTGTAACACGCTGGGTGCTGGATAACAGCTGTATGGATGCTTGGTGCCTGCTCTGTAACACACTGGGTGCTGGATAACAACTGTGTGGGTGCTGGGTGTCCACTGTGAAGTCTTGGGCACCAGATAATGGTTACCAGATAATGGGTGCTGGGTGCCTGGTCTGTGGCACGCTGGGTGCTGGATAACAGCCGTGTGGGTGCTGGGTGCCTGCTCTGTGGCACGCTGGGTGCTGGATAACAGCCATGTGGGTGCTGGGTGTCCACTGTGAAGTCTTGGGTGCCGGATAACGGTCACATGGGTGCTGGGTGCCCGCTCTGTGGCACGCTGGGTGCTGGATAACAGCCATGTGGGTGCTGGGTGCCCGCTCTGTGGAGCCTTGGGTGCTGGATACTAGCTGTGTAATGGGCACCGCAGACTCTATGAGCTATTGAGTACCGGGTACAACTGTGGCATTGGGTGCCAGGTGCCTACTGCCTGGTGTACTGAGGATGGGGTGACAGTATCGTGTGCCACAGGGCATGGGTCTCCAGAGCCCCTGGGCTGGGATATGGCAAGTGAGTGCTGCTGGTGCAGTGAATGTGCACTGGGTGCTCTCGGAGCAGAGTGGGGGGTTGCTGAGGACCAGTGGTGCAGGGTGCTTGGGCGCTAGGTGCTGTTGGCTCAGGGTGCAAGGTCACTGATGCTGCCATCGCTCGGGCGGGCCCTGGGCAGTGTTGCAGAGTGTGTCAGCATCGCAGGTCTTCAGGCCTGGGCACTGTGGATGCTGGAAGCTACTAGTGTACTTGTGGTGTGTGGGAAGCTGCTCTCCTGTATTTAGTGGGAAGTGGACAAACGCACAAAGTGAAGAAGGCTGGGAAATGCTGCAGCACTTACGGCACAACTGGCTGCTTCTGGCAGAGGATCTTCAATTGCTGCAAGTGTTGTGTATGATCACAGTGTGTCCCAAGCAGACAAGTAGGGTCTTCTAAAGCTGGTGTATGGCAAGAAGTCAGTATAAGTCGCCAGACACAGATATGTCTCCAACTCAGTTCAATTCAGTGAAACTTCATTAGTTCAACAAGTTATGCGGGTGTTTCCAGATCTCTGCTGTAAGTGTAAGTACAGTCTAACTTTCTTGTCTAGCATCTAAAGAGAATACAGTACCGGGTGTGATCCGTCACTGCTTTATGCCAGTATGACAATCATAGAGAAGCAGGGCTGGAAGGGACCTCAAGAGCTCACAACCCCTGCCTGAGACAGGAGCACCCTGATCCAAACCAGTCAATGAAAATCCACTGTATAATCTCTTAGCAAAATTACACAGTCAGCCCTGACACAACATGAAATGTTATGACCTAATCTGCCACAGGTAAAGCAGGGGGCCTGTGGTGGCCAACATCCTGCTGCTGCACACTCACTGAAACTCTGCTTGAGCAATCTTAGGAAGATCTGCATGCAGGCATACATATGTCTTGCCTTTGCATTCAGTGAAGTCAGTGGCCAAACCTTCATTGACTTAACAGGTGCAAGACAAGGCAGGTATGTCAGTTTTGCAGAACTCTTGCCCAGGCTCTTAACTTCACAGGCGTGAGCAGTCTCTTATGTGTGTTAAGTTAAGGGTGCTTGCAGATGTTTCTGGATAAAGGCAAAAGGCCATATATCTGGATTTATATGGATTTATTGAGGGGTTTGAACAACGATTGGAACCGTTGTAATCAATTTACATGCATCAGTCTGCCTAAAACCAGCATGTCCTCCAAGCTAGTTCAACTGGTCTTCATTCTACAAACAGAGGAATAATAGACACCTGGTGCCATTATCGACTCAATTATACCAGCCAGCTCTTACTTACTGAGTTAGAGGACAAAAGCAGCATTAAATATTCCTAGGGGTTAAATAGTCCCTGGTATTTTAACATATTGTCGAAGGCTTCCTAGAGTATAACACAATCTCAAGAACTATTTTAATTCTGGGCAACAGTTTGCTGCTGTTTCTCTTGAACTCAGTCAATATTTATACAATAGACAGACAGACGGTGAAAAAATGTGTGTAAGGGTTAGCCTTTTATTTTAAAGACCAGCAAACACTTAAATAGGATGAATTCTTAACATTGTATAATAATGTCTAGCTAAACAAATATTTCTAAGGATTAGTACTTAAAGTATGAACTTGACCAAAAAGGTTTATTTGCTATTATCATGGAACATGTTTAATGAAGCACAGCTGAAAGGTTTTTTCCCCCCAGATAAAGTCACTTTGTTACTGACAAGCTGATTTGTTTCAACTGGAAACTGTAGGCCTGAGTGGGTTGGGTATGAAACCCAATTATGGGTTATTCCATAATTATTCCAATATGAGGAGTATGTCTGCTTGTCTTGCTTCTTTCTTAACTAACAAACACACGCAAAATATTAAGGAAAAGGGACAGCCATTATTTGAATGATGCCAGCATAGGTTATCTCCTCACCTTGTAGTCTTTATTAATTCTTGGTTTATTCTAAAATGGGACCACAGGGATTGTGTCTCATGTTACACTGGTATTCACCACAGTGTGTGGATCTAAATTTAGGGCCGCATTACTCAGCCCTATGTGAGGGTGATGATGTAAGTGTTAATGTGATAACATTTTGTCCAAAAGGAGTTTGAATGCTCTGACCTGATTCAGTGCTCAGATTAAATCTGAGTTTTTTCTCATCACAATCAAGTGAGTCATTATCTGATTTTTTTTTCAGTCAGCGTTAATTAGATACTTTACATTTATCTTCAAAAAAGGCTCTTGCATAGTAATATACTTCCCAGAAAGCTCTAATTTTTTTAATTTGAGTGAACAGGTTTGTGTGCTTTTTTTATTTTACTAGTTGTTACTATTATTATGAAATAGCTGGAAGCAGCTGTTTGAAAGTACTAAGAATATGGATGGAAAAGCTCTGAAGAAAACACTTGCATATTCATCTTCTGAGTGCAGAGGTCTTGTGGTTGTTTTTGGAATAATTTTAAAGATTGTAAATGCTCCAAACGCTATAATACTTAGCATCACTTTCTTACGTTCTACAATCAGTACAAACTTACCCCTAGGATGGCTCAGAACTCGATGGCCTTTGACAAGAGAGAGATTTGATGCAATCCTTTTGAGATGCTTCAGCTCTTACTAACACAGTATGTGACTTCACTGAGAATTTTGTTTGAATCCCGGAACCACATTTTGATGCTAAAGCAGCAGCATCAAAGCTCATGAAGCAGAATTGTTTTAGTGGTATCGCTATACAACATCACTAATCCTTCTACTCTGACACAGCTATTCTTTTGTGTTCATTTGCTGCTTTGATAAGTCTTGTTAATTAATCAACAGAAAGTCACCACTTCCAAGTCATTGCTACACATAATGGAAGTGTGTGTTCCCCTTACTGTTTGCTCTGTAGAACATTATCTGTGGAGCCACAGTATGTGTGGATGTAGAATTCAAATAGTCTCATAATCACATGCCAAGTAATGTACTAAATTACCATATTCAATTCCTGTGCTTTCAAAATTCACAGCAGACTTGTGAGTCAGGAAATAACTGAACCCTGTGGGGTTGCTTTCGTAGCCTAGCTGGAGAACGCAAGCACTGGTCCCTACTAGTTAACCTGAGTGTGCTTGGAAGGGTGAAGGCACAGCTCTGACCTCTCTTCCCTATGCATCCAGACTTGATGGGTGCTGAGAACAAGAAGCGTTCTCCTTGCATTCTTCAAGGCCAGCAGATCTACAGAGAAACTCTGACCCAGAGCTTATCTACACTGAAGTTTTGTGTCTTAAGTTCAATTTTTCAGTGTCAACACAGTGCACCCATGTAAACTGCATTGCTGCAAGTTGTAATTTAGACCAATGGCCTGCCTCTGCCTAATTTGCTAGTCAGTACAGGTGCTCAGGTGTGTACAGGTCCTCTGCCAGGATGTGAGTTGTTAAAGTAAGATAAAGCAGCACATGCTCAGTCTCTGCACCAATACCTAGTGTATTGGTTAAGAGGCTGAGATCACCTCTGCCCAAGGGGTTATCGAGGTAATACCTACATTGGGATAACTATACCTCTTTAAAAGACGTCTGAGAAGATAAAGTGTACAACAGGAATAAGGACTCTGGCCACAAGCTAGCAGAGAGCAGGTTTAGACTAGACATTAGGAAGAACTTCTTCACAGTTGGAGTGGCCAAGGTCTGGAATGGGCTCCCAAGGGAGGTGGTGCTCTCCCCTACCCTGGGGGTCTTCAAGAGGAGGTTAGATAGGCATCTAGCTGGGGTCATCTAGACCCAACACTCTTTCCTGCCTATGCAGGGGGTCAGACTCGATGATCTATTGAGGTCCCTTCTGACCCTAACATCTATGAATCTATGACTCAGACTGCAGTGGAGCACTTGTCTGCACACCTCTCTGTCTAGCAAATCAGTAGTGAACCTCCCTTTGATTTCAGTGAGAGCAGAATTTGGTTCCTTGGGGAATAGAAATGAATGACCTCTGGTTGCCTTTTGTCAGACTGTCATACATGCAACAATGAGGCTTAGTAGGAGACTATCAATGTCCACTTACAATTAACTACATTAGCCACAAGCTCTTGTGTTTAGTGATGAAGCAGAGATAGTTTATATAGATGGCATTCAAAAGTAAGTATTTTAAATCTGCTGGAGTCTGAAACACTGTTAGTTTAAAAATGGCGAGCACCTTAAAGCATTTGCACGTCTTGTTACTTTTATTCAATAATCATCTGTTTCCAATTGACAGCTTAAAACATAAGGGCTTGGGGTTCCTCTCTGTTTTTTTATAAAGCATATTTGGCAATAATGTTTTGTGACTGGAGAACAAAGAGCAGGCTTGATCACTAAACACATGTGATTGTATCTATCTGAGTGACAGATCTCTCTAGAAGAGTATTAGGAAAACTTTCTGTATTGTCTGGGTACCAGCCTAAAAGAACTGACCTTTTTACTTTTGCTGTTATCTTCCACAGCACAAAACGTACCGGAAAAAATGTGTGTGTGTGTGTGTGTGTGTGTGTGTGTGTGTGAATACAATATGTATTACAGCCAGGTTTCTGTGTGTAAAATACACACAAATACATACATGTGTACGTGTGTAATATATTACACATACTACAGCTAGGTTCTGGAGGATGTTTATTAATGGTTTAAGCATTAGGTTTGTAATACTTTGACTGGAGATGCAAGTTCAAATCCCAGGCAGTCTGATTCATCCCTTTGTTTTAGCTGTGTATGCTGAGTACTGTTCATTCTACTACTTGGGAGCCTTAGGGATTTCAGTCTCAAAGGCATCATTATCCTATTTCTTGTTTCTACATTGCATCTATCACCGTGGTGTCTGAGCACATTCTGAGTGCAGTAAATGATCTATCTCTCATCTATCATAAGTGAGTCCTTACAGTTTTCACTCTTTTATGGGGAAATTGTAAATGGATATTTATTATTATTATTTTTTTTAATTATTATTATTTTTATTATTATTATTTTCTGGCCTTCGAAAAGTTACTGTGAAAATGTGATCTTACTCCACATCCCCACTCTGGATACTGCTGGGCAGTCAAGTGAACAAGAGTTAAAAAAGCCATAGAAGTAACACAGCTGACAGAGATGGAGCTGGATTGATTTCTTCTAGGTCACTAAGCCACAATCAGTTACATCTGTGCAAACCTATGGACAGCAATGGGTTTGCAGAGTGTCGTTGAAGGTATTATTTGAAAAGAATCCAGTTGCTCAAATGTCACTGGGAGTCTAATTTGGCTTGGAGAACTTTATAACAAGCAGTTACTCAAACATGGAAGTCACTGAAATAAAGTGAGGGTTTTATAGAACTAAGTTTTAATTCTTTGGAGCAGAATCTGAATAAAAGTGTCAGTCATTCTTATTATAGAGCTCATCAAAGGGCAGTGGCTAGAGTACTGACACAATAGCATGGACAGGGGTGGATTAAAGCAGGATCCATTTGTCCAGGCTGGGATGGGATGTATTCACCAACAAAGTTTGGATCCTAGGATATACTAGGGGAGGATTCCTGGTTCCTTGGGTTGGTGCAGTGTTGTGTTGCTTTATCAGACCTGGTTGAGACAGTTGATTATATCTAGTCAGATAGAAAGGTATGAGTCAGGATTACTTTGCAAGTAGGGAAGTCTTGATTGGCTGATTGGTTAGAAGGGCCACCAGTTAGTTTTTCTCTCTCAGGGTGCAACCATTCTCTGAACCAAAGTCTAAAGAGTTTCTAGAAGCCACATGAAGTGTATTCTTAATGAAAAATGCAGTAAGTTAGAATTGCTAAATATTGGCTAGTTAAGCTTGGCAAGGTTTGTTCAGTTCTTCCCACACCTGCATCCTTTGAAATATTTTTCATCACTTGGGTAAATTTTATGGAATTTCCCTTCTTTTTTTTTCCTGAGGCAGACTTCACTTCCATGCCTTCTGTAACGATCAAATAGCAAAGCAGATTTCAAATGCGACTGGACAGGACACATTATCTGAGTCATATTAATTGGTCAGTTAGCCTCCATTGACCCTTACCCTTTATCTCTCAATATGCCTTACACATGCCCCGTGTTGCACATGCTCAAATCCCTTGCATGTGATACCATCGATACAGATTCTACTTCCTCTATGCTGAGAAGTGGCTCCAGCAGAAATGTGAAGCTCTTTATGAGAAAATCTGAACTTTTGAAAGGGTGACTGTACTTCCGAGTCATAGGTGCTACTTTGCTGAAACCTTGACTTATCTCAATATTATTTTATTTGCCCTGAAGGAATGTTTCCAGCATAAGTGCAAAAGAAATAAGTGCAAAAAGTGTATATTTTACAAAATAACAGGATTTGAAAAATTTACTTCATAGAAAAGTAAACCAAATAGCCCAAGAAACATATGCAGCCAAATTTACCACCTCCTTTGCCCCTCCCAGCTTCCGGCAACAGGGAGGGTGCAGGAGTTTCTATCACAGTGCTGTCCCTGGATGCTGAATGAAGCCTTCATCCTTGATATTATCCTCTGGCTTGTCAGTGTTAGGTTCTACCAGCTCCACCTGCTGCAAAGGAGAGCACCCCTTCCCTTCCCCATAATTGCCAAGAAGGGGACAGGGGAAATGTCCACTGCTGTCATCTTATCCCATCTTTCTGGCTGCTGCAATGTGGTGATGAGCCAGCCTCCACTTCCCCTCATAAGCATGTCACATAGCATGTAGTTGAAAAATCAACTTTCATTAGACTTGTTTTGGAGCATTCAATGGAAATTATTATTACCATCCAGTGGTGGGAGATCGCATGGTCCAGAAGATCAGTTATTGGGACTCGGGAAACATGGGCTTTCTTTCTATCCTTGGCATGACCTTCTGTGCAGCCTTGGGCGAGTCACTTTCTTTCTGCCTCTGCTTCTCCTCCCAGACTTTGTGTGTCTTGTCTGTGGAAACTGTACACTCCTCAGGACAGGCACTGTCTCAGTCTGCATCTGGATAATGTCTAGTACAGTGGACTCCCCTACATAGCCAAGGTCCAAAGGCTTCTCATGGCTGCTCTGAAGAGAGGAAAGGGAATGAGCTTTCTGCTCCTTTCCAGCCTCTGCATTTTTGGTCCCACTTCCCTCTGACTATACAGGGGTTGCAGCTCATAGTTTTCTCACAAGCAGCAGGATAAAGCTGACATGATTCCTGACTGTTCACTGCTTTCCACAAGGTTTGCTCGTGAGGGACTCATCTATTTTACTCTGTTGCTGCTTAGAAAAGCTCTGAGCAGGGAAAAGGGCAATGGAATTGGCTGCAGGCTCAGAAAAACAATGTTGTGCTAGTTGAGATTTAATTCACTTTTGCAACTTAGCAGCATTAAAGGCCAAATTTTTTTTCACATAAACGTGCAAACAGATGATTTATGCTCCCACATGTCCCACAGAAAGCTTTCCATTTACCACAGGAGAGTCAGCAAGTGATTTTTTTTCCCTTGAAAGTTCTTCCAAAGTATTATTAGCTAGTGGTAATACATTTATTTAAATACCCACCCTATGCACAACACAAATTATACACAATTCCTACTCCAGGGTCCTCTTGGTGGAAGACCCACGACTGGAGCCCAATCTAATGCATTAGATTGAGCCACATGTGGTAGATCATGTTACTTTTGCATGCCTCAGTTTCCACTGTGTAAAATGATGCTTGCCACACTTGTAAACTGATGGAAACTACTGTATAAGGACTATGTATTCTTATTCTAATTAAAATCCTGTTGTGCTGTAGTATTACTGCCCACATATATTCAAATACCATGATTTGGCTTCCAGAGATAACAAGATTGGCTTAAAAAAATTAAAGGTGGGCAGAAAGATAATGATTTTCAAGCCAGGCTCTCCATCGTTGGAACTTAAATCATAAAATTGCATTTCCTGTAGTCATATGTTTACATGACTTTCACTTTTTTAAATAAGCAAGCTTCTAGTGGTCATGCTTGTGAAGAAAAAAGCTTGAACTATGACTTGGATGTACCACAAAGGCTACAAATAACTTATGGTTTTTAAGCCTATCTCATGTTTTTGGAGCCTGACTCATGATGTTTGAACATGTGTGTGGACAGTAGTACAAGTGCTGTGCTTTGGTGTGTGCAGATGTGTGTATGTGTATGTGTCTTCTAAGTTCTTTTTATTTGCTTCCTGTTCTGCGTTTGACATTCATTGCATACTCAAGTCATAGTTTCAAGGTTTTTCCCACGTGACTCCAGGAGCTGGGGTTTTAAGCACTTGACTCACAAAACTACAAGAGTGGGCAATGCTGTAGATGTACTTCTCTCTTTTTTTTAATTCTTTTTAAAGTTTTAAAGTTTTAATGGTCTCTGGAGATATTTTGTCACACGCTCCTTGCCCTGATCTAGCCAACTGCTCATGGGCGGTGAGGATGTTGAGCGCTCATGCCAAATAGCAACACAGAGCAGGAGTTGATTTGTGAGCATATCCAGATCAGCTGTATGTGCGCTCCCCAGCAGCAGCTAGTGTGAATGTGTTTACACTGTTCTCATTTCCTGTTGTGAGCCCAAGTGACTCCTGATAGCAGCAGGAACAGATTCATGTCCACATCCACTGAATCTTTACCAATATCTTCTGACAAGTAAACAATTATCTGTAAAATTAACGTAAAGAGATGCATCTTTCAAATCTGCAAAAATAATGAAAAAGCATTGACAGATTAGCTTTTCCATTTATATGGAGCAAAACCAGTTTGAACTTGGCTGTATGCCTGGAAATGTGTCCTGGAGTTATTTCGACTTGTGTGACTATGTCAGGTTGTCTATGGAGCATTGAAACAAGGCTGCAGCAACTGATCGAGAAGGCTGAGAATGAAAATTGGCATGGAAGGACTTGGGGACAAATGGAAATGCTTCTTTAGAAAGTTCAGCATGGCTGACAAGGCAATCTGTTTGCAGGGGAAAGAGAAAGCGTACAAATTCTGCAAATTAGAAACCTGACTTCTGTTTGCAACAACCATAAAATACTGCACCGACTAATGAATCATCCTTTCTTCTCTGCCTTACCAGTGTCCACAATGGGTCTACGTTTGAGGTTGGGGAAACACAGTTTTGTTTGTTTCTTTTGTTCAGAAAATATTGGGATAGACTTACCATACCTATGGAATACATTGCCATAAATGTTGATAGGCATCTACTATATGCCAAATAATTAGGCTTTTTAAACACACCTACATATCGCAACTAAACTTCCTGCCTCCACTGTACTAGGTATCATACAGACAGGTAGTGGGAGAAATGCCTTTTCCAAAGACCTTACTGGCTAAAAATACAAGCGAGACAGATGCAGGGGAGGAGAAATAGAAATACAAAGGTGAAGTGACCTGCACAAGGTCAGATGGGGAATAGAGCCCAGATTTCTTGACTCCTACTCCCACAGCCCGTTAATAGTTTCTTTGCTATTACTGTCAGTAGGAAAGATGAGGAAATCTTTCCAAATATTCAGAGTTCTAGTTTTGGTAAGTATTGGTCATCAGCCTAATATTGCAAAAAAACAGTACATGATGTCTTTTTTTTTACATCCAGGCAGAATTAAATATTGCATATGCTAACTTCATCACAACTCACTGATGAGGGAGTTTTTGTAATCCAGGTACAGTTGTTTACAATTTCTTACAATTTCCAAACTGAGTTTTCTTGACACACAGGGTTGTTATGGGGTTCCTCCTGATTGCTGAGAATCAAGCATAGGTACTTTTCCTGTGATTTATTTTCCTCCTTGGAAACAAGTCAAGAACACCTATTTTTTCATGGAATTTACTAGTGTACTAATAAAGCATACAATCAACAAGGAGACACTATTGACTTATTTTTATTCCTCACTGTGCAATACAGTCTCTCTTTCACAGAGTCTCTGAACTGAATGATCTTAAACAGAAAGTTAATTATACCTATGGGTTTTCCTTTTCTTTTCTTTTTCTTTTCTTTTCTTTCCCCCAAAATGTGACTTGAGGCAAAACTCTGGCTAGAGTAGTAATGGCTTATCAAGAAGCTGTAGCAAACAATGGTACAATCACTTTCTTATAGTCATGGCAACAGCAATGTAAAGAAATGGGCTGACTGAACACAGTGAGCTCTGTCTCTGTTGAATAGCTAGCACAATACTTAAGTGTACACTGCTCATTTTTGGAGGTCTCTGGGCTATGAATTATTCAGCAATAACAGGACTCCTTTGGAAAGTATCTTTGAAATTGGCTGGATCTATATCGGATAAAGGAGGATGCTTATCAATTCTGATGCAATTGTGCTGGATGGCATTGCTGCCCTACAGTGTGCTCTTTGGGCCTGATCCAACACCCATTGAAGTCAAAGGAACCTTTCTGCTGGCTTCACTGGACTTTGGGTCAGGATCTTTCTGTGCAAACAAGACTATAATGCATATCAGCAATGACCTAATTTCTTCCCCTCCCATGATAAGGTTTAGTTCAGTATGAAACCCCCAAAGTGGGGATAAATATAGGGAAGAAAGAAAGTATTTTTGGATATGGTGCAGACGCAAGTTGCAGAAGCAATATCTGGCTTAGATGAACAATGACTTGCATACAGCTCAATTTCCCTCTTCCCTTGCCTGGGTCCTTAGTAGAGTTGAATAATTGGAGAGTGTGCCTCTGAGCTGAACCTCCTCAGACTGAGGAGTGTTTTCTGACTTTTCTCTTTATGCTAATCTTTTTTACGTTCTTTTTAGAATAACTACACGTGTAGGAAGACCTGGCTGACAGCAGTGTTTTTTGATGAGTCATTCTGAGTTATAAAATCATAGGTTTCTAATGGACTTCAAGGGTCATTTAGTCTAACCCCCTGCATGAGTGCGAGTGCAGGAACACTACTCTGATCCCAGTTCAATAATTATCCAGCCTCATTTTGAAAACCTTCAATGAAGGGGATTCCTTGCCTTCCCTAGGCAGCCTCTGCTTTAGCTCTACTGCTCTAGCAGTAAGGAAGCTTTTCCTGAGATCTGATCTAAATCTATTTTGCTGCAATTTAAAGCCCTATGCAGCAAAGGATGACAGTTGTTTTCCCTCTTCTTTATGGCAGCCTTTCAAATGTTTGAAAACTGGTATAATGTCTCCACTCAGTCTCCTTTTCTTCAAGGAGATTAGATTCCAATAGCATGTGGCAAAACTACCATAAAGGTTGTTCAGTTTATGGTGATCACTTTTGAAAATCAATTTATTTAGCAGTCAGGGTTTTAGAAGCGTAACTATAGGCACCCAGATTTTTATTTTGTCATTCTGTTCAGTGCATGTGCTTATATATCTCCTCATATATTCTGTGTCTGAGCATCTGTGCTTGAAGCATCTTGACCCCCCAGTTGGACCAGACCAGTGCTTTTTACATCAGTGAACAATAATAAGTGCATGACACACCTGAAATCCAGTTATTTGTGTAGGTTTAATGTTAGTTTCTAATACTTTATGAAATCTTGGCCTTGACTCCATTAGCAAATATGTTCCAATAAGCAGGACTATAAAACTGATGTTTTGAATAGTGTTTTAGAGTCGCATGCTATGAGACCTGAAAATGATGCAAATTTTGGGCATTGTGGCCATGGCATACGGTATGTGGCAGCAGAGTCCCATCTGCAGCACCACATGCCTCACATTCGGGGGTGTCCGACGTTGCTATCTTGCAGCATGGTTGTTTGATTTTTTTTTTTTTAACCCCTAGAGAGCCCCGGGGTCAAAAAATACCCGCATAGAAAAAAGCAGGGCGGTGCACACAGGAGGAGCATGCACTACCCAAAATCGTAGCCTGGCTGGCCAGAGCCATGCTCCAACTGCCAGCCAGGTTCCAAGTTGCAGGAGCAACATGGCTGCAGCTTCCCCATCCCCGAGGAGCCAAGGTAAAGCTGCTGGGGCCAGGAACTGCTGGCCCCAGCCTCCCCTATCCCACCTGGGGTAACCTGCTGCATTGCAGAGAGCATGTGGCATGGGCATGTGAACATAGGCATAACTACACCTAGATCATCCCTGACCAGTGGTTGTCCAGTCTCGCTTCTTGACCACCTCCAGTCATGGATAATCCACAGTTTCTTTAGGCAGTCTGTTCCACTGCCTCACTATTTTAACAGTGGAAAAAAGTTTGGGGTTTTTTTGGCTATCCGATCTAAACCCATTTTGCTGCAACTTCAAACCATTGGTCTGCATCCTACTCTCTGCAGCTGAGAAAAAAGGTGTTTTCCTTCTTTATGGCAGCCCTTTAAGTATTTGAAGACTACTATTTTATCCTCTCTTAAGCGCCTTTTCCACAAGCTGAACATCCTTAGCTCCTTCAGTCTCCCCTCATGTGACTTGCTTTCCAAGCCCTTTATTATCTTTGTTGCCCGCCTCTGGACTCTCTCTAACTTCTTCATGTCCTTTTTAAAATGTGGAGCCCAGAACTGCAAACAGTATTTCAGATGAGATGTAAGCAGTGCCGAGTTGAGAGGTACCATCACCTCCCATGTCTTGCACCTCTTGCGTCTACTGATGCAGCTCAAAACCACATTTGCATTTAGTACAGCTGCATCACACTATACTCATCTTGAGTCTGTGATCTACTAAGACTCCCAAGTCCTTTTCCATAGTGCTGTCATTTAGCTAGGTGTCACTCATTTTATATTTGTGTTTTTGATTATTCTTCCCGAGGTGTAGCACCTTGCATTTGTCTGGATTGGCTGTAGCCCAACTGTCCAATCTGTTGAAATCCTTCTGAATTGTATGCACATCCTCCAACATGTTTGGACTCCTTCCCAGTTTTGTGTCATCTGTAGACTTTCTCAAGAAGCTTTCTATGCCAGCATCTAAATTGTTAATAAACATGTTGAACAGCCCTGGGCCCAGGACAGACCCCTATGCAACTCCACTTGTAACCTCCTGTCATTCTGACATGGACCCAGTTATCTGTCCACTTTGTAGTTTTTTTCTAGCCCACATTTCTCCAATTTGTGTATGAGAATGTCATGTACGACCTTGTCAGAAGCCTTGCTGAAGTCCAGATACACTATATCCACAGTGTTCTCATCATCTACCCAAGTAGTTACTTGGTCAAAGCATGAGATCAGGTTTGACACAGTTTGTTTTTCATAAATCCATGCTAGTTACTTGTGATCAGCCTTTCCTCCTCCAGATGCTTGCAACTGACCTTCCTTAGGATATGCGCCAGTAACTTCCCAAGTATTGAAGTGAAACCAGTTCTCCTTTTTGCCTTTGTTTAAAGAGGGGCACTACATTTACCCGTTTTCCAGTCCTCTGGTATCTGGTCTATCTCCTGTGACTTCATGAAGTCAAGGGCTCGAGATTTCCTCTGCCAGTTCCTTCAGGACCCTGGGATGAAGTTCATCCAGCCCTTCTGTCTTGAATTCATTCAGACCCAACAAAAGCCCTCTGACCATCTCTTTTGTTATCTCTTCCCTCAGTTTGCCCCCTTTGTTATCCAGGTAATCCTTATTAGGTGTCTGGCAGCTTAATTCCTTTATGAAGACTGAAGCAAAGTAGCTGTTGAGTAGATCTTCCTTTGCCTCTTTGGTTACCCCTGGCTTTTTTAAGAAAGGACCCTCAGCTTCCTTGGTCCTTCTTTTCTGATCAACACACTTATAGAATCTCTTGTTGTCATAGACCTCTTTTGCCAGTTGTAGCTTGTTCTTTATCTTTTCCTTCCTAATTTTGTCGCTGCAGGTTCTTGCTATTTCTTGGTATACTTCCTTGCTGACCTGCTCATTCTTCCATTGCCTGTATGCTTTTGTTTTGCATTTGAGGCATGTTAGAAGCTCCTTGTGCAGCCACATTGGTCTCTTGTCATTCTTCTCAAGCTTCCAGTAATCAGTGTAAGGTTTGTCAGGAACCTGACAGTAACCAGGGCTCCACATCAACCTTTTAGATTGTTAAAGAAACTCTACCATGCCTCATCTTACATAATGAATTGATTAGCTATTGCTTATAAACTGCATTGCAGATGAATGTTAGGCTGGATGTTGGCTACACTGAAATACTTTATGAATGTTGTATGTGACCTGTCTACTTCATGGATATATTTGGTTTAGTTAGTAAGAGACCTTAAGGAAAGGAATTAGGAAGAATGAGGAATAGTTCAGAAAAAGCCAACCCATAATAAAAGCTTCAGGTTTGTTAAGAAACAGTGCTTATGCTACTGGCTGGGAGTATTCTACCTCTAGGCTTCGGTCAAGTAACAAAATGTTTGGCCACCCAAGGCTTGTGTCAGGTGCCTGAAGACCACGTAAATAGTTAAACAAGAAGGAAGATGCCCAGATGTGAAGCAGTTGTAGTTGAAGAGATAATCACACTGACACTAGGTACTCACTAGGCACGGACAGACAGACAGATTAAGGCTTTTATTTCATTTATTAATTAAGGCTTTTATTAATAAATTAAGGCTTTTATAATATTAGAATATTACTGGTGTTTCATTTTAATCACAGAAAAATGTGGATTTTGGGCTATACTTTTTAACCCAAAAATTGGAGATTTTTTTTATCGGACAAAACCAGGATCCCTGGTCTTCAGGAATATGGTTTTCATCCTTTCCCCATTCAAAATAGTGTGAAAACTCCCATTAATTCTAATATAGTATCAAACCCCATATTTTCAGCAATGGTGCAGTCAACACTGGCAACAGAATCTCCCTTTAGATTTCTGCTTTTTGGAGAAATGTATTGATTGCATACGCATGACATGTTTTGATTCTAAACCAGTCTAAGATAGATGCACTTAAATCTATTTTCAGAGCAGAGGCTACCTACCTTTATAGCTCCAGTCCTGCAAATATTTATACATATGTGTAAGTTTAGGTACATGGCTAGTTGGCAGTCTATTTGTAAAATAAGGCATGCCCATAAGGCCTTTGTACCACAGCAGGCCCCAATTTTGATAGGATGCTTTTGTACTACAGATAAGTAGGACCTTTACTGACATGTGATTTATTTCCTTACCCAACCTAATTGCATATCTTTTCTCTGTCAAACCATTTTTCAATTTTAGTGGAAGTCCAATTGATCTCATGCTCATACTCATATTTTCACTTTTCCTTCTTGTTGCATAACTCCCAGTAGGTCCTAGCAGTGAACTTTGCAATCAGTGAGCTGAGTTCTTACTTTATTTTCTTTTTAACTACTGACTATATATATTAACATAATTAGTTTCTAGGACATGTTTTGGCAAAGTTTTGAGAAGAATGAAGGTCATCTTGCTTTGGACCTTCATTTCTAAGCAGAATATTAAATATAATCTTTATAATTATAGCAGTGCCATTTGAATTGCCATGGTTCAAGCTGTGTCAATATGTCATCAAAAGCTCTCCTCCCAGAAGCTGAAACTCAGGCATGAATATTTGCTGCTGATTGACTGTAAATGTGATGGCCAGCAGCTGGGAATACATTCCCTCACCCCACCCATCCCCTTTTTTCTGTCTCTTTTTATTAAATGATTTTAAAGAATCTTCTTTTAAAGTTATGGGTTTAGTAAACAGATAAGAGACACACGTGCTAAATTCTACTGTGCACCATTTTGATTTCAATGAGGATATAGGGACGTAAGGAACTCACAAGAAAATTTGCAATAAAAATTTAAAACAAATTTTTATCCCTACTGGGACAGCTGAGAAACAGGTCTGAGTTTCAGAATAAAACTTGGCATCTGAATATTGTATAATACA
The DNA here is from genome assembly GCF_000455745.1 of Alligator sinensis. Classification (NCBI taxonomy): domain Eukaryota; kingdom Metazoa; phylum Chordata; order Crocodylia; family Alligatoridae; genus Alligator; species Alligator sinensis. The sequence continues at coordinate 1,921,863 of NW_005841908.1, forward strand.
ACCCAGTTTTACTTGGGGTAGTTAAAAATAAAAAAACAGTGTTTGTAACCTGTGGTATTTAGCTTTGAAAAGTGTCTTTTGCCCATACACAGTAGCTACTTTTCATAAGGACTTTTAACACACATATTTACAGGGTGGACCAGAATAGCTCACAGGAAGTCAATCCAGTCTGTGGAGTAAATAGTATGCACTTTAAAAACTTTCTATATATACACACACATATATAAAACCTTTGACATGCATATTTACTGTACACAATAAATATTAGTGACTTCATTAGTGCCATGGATGGTTTGTGAAGTCAATAACATCCTCTCTGAACACTCTCTGTATTAGATGTGTATTCATTCTGTTTGGGCCCATAAGTCATGAATATGCATTTGGATGACCCATGCATTTAAATTCCTATTTATTTAAATGCTTCACCATGTTGTTTTAAGAGCAAGTACTCTCAGGCCATATAGTTTGTACCACAGCCTCCCAGTGCACGATCAAAGTACAGCCTGTTAGGCACAAATTAGAAGCTCCTTTTTGTTCTCTACCCAGAGTAACCTTTTGTACGCTCAGCCAACCCCTTCTTGAGTGCTTGAATCTTCCTCGGCTCCCCCCACTTATCCCCAACCACATTAGACATTTCTCCTCCCCCCCCTCCCCCCATAGTCACTCCCTTCTCACCTAAGGTCCACCCCTTCTTCCCCTCCTTTCATGCTCCTGACACAGCCTTGTAATGTTTTTTCTAGCTCAGAAGAAAGTGCCAGAGGGCCAGACTGACACAGGTGTGCTGAACACGTGGTTTCCACATGTTCGCCTCACCTCCCTTAGCATTTCTTCCCTAGCCATGTGTCCCCATTCTTGCCCTGGCCATTTAACATTTCCCTTTCTGTTTGCTGTTTCTCTTTTTATAAAACTTTCTTTCAAATGAAAATTTAATGGCAGTAAACATGCTCCCTTCCCCTCACAACTGGTCCTATAGGACCGCATATTATTATAAGAAACTTGGAACACAAAACCCGCTATATTATATACATTAAGACTGCAGGTTTTAAGGGACTGCAATTTAAATTCATAAAACTGAAACACACAAGTTATGCACACAGTTATACCTACTGAGGTCTTCAGGAAGGACCCTTTGTACCTGAGCGCTTGTCTAACATCTCTCCCAACTATATAGTGGGTCCAATAAAAGAAATTGCCTCAAAATCACAGCAGTGAAAAAAACATTATAATAGCTGCAAAACAAAGCGGATTATAGTGTTGTTCTGAATGGCACCTGTTAGTCCCCAACTCCACACCATGGTCAGCGAATCCACCTCTGTAATCCATATTTTTCTGATTTAACATCTGTATGTCTAATATATTTATTACCTTGTTATCCTGGATTGACACACAGACTTATTATTGATTTGGTAGAAGCAGCTTGTTCGCAAACAGAAATGAGGCCTTCTTCTGATAATCCAAATGATAAGGAGAGGTTAAAAGATGTGGTTCACAGTTATGCAAAGGGTTCCACACCAGCAAAAACCATAGGCCTTGTGCACTCCCCCATGGAGTCCCCTATTCTTCATCAGGACTTGGCTGTGGTCTGGAAGTACCTGCACAGATTGCATGGTGAAACAGCTGACTGCAGCTGGTTCACACTTAGCAGAAAAGACAGGGAGCTGATGTAGTAGATGTGCTGATAGTTGATTGTTAAAATGACTTAAATCAATGCTCCAGTCAAAAAAACAAAACAAAAACAGACAAAAAAATTAAAAGCAAAATAAGAAAGAAATGCCTTAGTTGTGTTATCAACAGCACCTCTGGTCAGTCAAACTGAAATATTACTTTTGTATTGGTTCTGTACTGTCTGAATGTCATTCAGTTTGGTCAATGGAAACAGGCACTAGTCAGTTTCAGTTTTTATTTCCAGTCAGTTTCACTTTCTGGTTCTCTGTGATCACCCCTGTTGTAATGCTCAGGTTCAGCAAGTTCTTTCCTTTCCCCAGACACTTGTTTTCATTTTAGTTAATGCTTTTAACTCATAAAAGAACATCCATCAATTCCTTTTACAAAGCAGGACTGTTGAGCCAAAGGACCTGACATTATTAGCAAAAATATGCAAAATTAATCAAATGTTGTGAGAGATGAATTATTTATACTGCTAATGGATTTAACTAGGTGGGATCAGGAGTCTTTGGGTGTTTAGATGGGCATAGTAGGGCACTTGTTGTAGTCCCTGTGTTTCTTGAAACTAGGAACTGGTATCAGTCAGATAATAAACCTGTAACCTGTAGGAAGCCAAATACAAAGCTTGCGGTCTCTTGGGTAGGGGCAGGGATATTGTAGTATTTTCGCTAGCAGCTAGAAAGGGCAATTTAGTTGGAGGGATGTATCTTCTGCTTTCTCAGCTTGCAAAAAGCCAAAAAAATTCTCTATCCAGTATAATGTGAGCCTAAATAAAAAACTGTCCTTAGGGAAGGGACATAGATCTAACCTTGAGCATTTGTTTTCTATTTGGACTGCCCCAGCTGGTAATGGCAGAAGAAATAAATAAGTGACAACTGAAGCTGAAGTCTTCCACTAACAGGAACTGAGCACCTCAGTGCCCAACATATTTGAGAATCAAAGCCTTGTTAAATTGAAGTTGGAGGAGGAGGCACAATGAAGGGGGAAGGTGGAGTAAGACCCCCTGATTCTTTTTCCCACTGAAGGTTAACTTATTTCTCTTCCTGTAAATAAAATGCAGGAAAGGTGGGCAAGTGGTTTTTCCCTCAGTGTATTCTTTGGAGACACCTGACATAATCAGTCTTCCGGTGCTGAGGAGTTCAAGGGCTCCTGCTCCCATTACAGTGGTTGGGATAGGGAGTAGGTGGGGAAACCATCCTTTTTTCCCTGGAGCAAGGGAGCAGATGCACAGATAGTCCCATGTAGAGAGTATATACGACCTGAATGTCTTTCTGCACCCAATTTTATGCTTGTGTAGTTTAAGCTTTACTCAATCTTGATTTCTATCAGCGTGAGTAAGAGCAGAATCACATTCCATGTGCACATACAGTAAGGAGGCTGAAATTCCATCTTGGGTTAATAAACCATTTGATCTTTGCTCTCTTAGGGCTTATAATGTTCCCTTGGTGGAATTTCATCCCTATTATGCCTGGTATGGTGAACAGTAGTTCCTTACACAGTAACGCAAAATGCAGGTACTGTGGTTAAGTGGGGGACCTGGTTTCTTCAAAGGAGCCCATTGTAATTTTGTTCTGGAGTAAAATGGGAAGCCCTGAACAAAATTTTGTTTTGAATCCTTAACTTGGGGCATGTAATATTAGGAAATCATTTTCAGAGAGGAACCCTAATTTTACTTTGCTGTTGTCGTTTTGGCCTGAAAGCAGAACAGAATCACTGTGTAATAATTTTGTTTTGTAATACAGAGCCAGCTATACAATCCTTACTTTAAGTTTAGATAATTTACAAGGACTTAGGTGTCAGTGCTACTTTGACCATCACCGGAGCTAAGGATGAAATGCTAAAGCCACTAGTGGCTTGAGGCAAAGAACCAGTCTGTTAAATGTAAGAGCTATCAGATACATATATTTTGCGGATCAGGCACAGAAAAGACACTGGCTGCTTGGTTTCAATTTGTCATCCATACTATACAAATGCAATCCATTGGCCAGTAGGAAGGAGTCTTGAAGTGAGTGTGAAACATTTTAAGGCCCCGTTGTACTTAGCTAGGTGTAAAGCAACCTTGATGTGAATGAGAATTAGAATTGGGCCCATTGTGCCTTAAAATTATTAGACCTGATTCTTATTTACACATAGGCCCCTTTATACTGCTCTGGTAACTGGAAATTACCCCCTTGCTTAGATTATGTGTACATACAGGGAGTCAGTTTTTTTCAGTTCAGAGTCCTTTACCTTTCACACACCCAGGTTCCACCTTGACTTGACTTGAAATTAGTTCTGTTTGGACTGAGGATAGACACTAAATTGCTCAAAAGCTCTTGCACTTGACACAATTGACTGGTGAAGAATCTTAGTGTTGCAGCACAGAGAACCATACAATAAATCTCCAGATAAACAAAAGTGATGGCAGAAACAGTGAGAACACAAATAAAGGCTTTGTTGTGGGGACTCTTTTACCTAGGCTAGACAAGCTGCATGTGAAAGTCCCAATCGGTTAGGTTAACTATGCAGGATGTACAACCCTGTACACTTCCAGAACAGTATTGAGGGACCTTGGTGTAAATGAATTATGGTATTATATGCTGATATGCCATTTGAACTTTTTCAGTTAAAACTGAAAGCTTTTCAGAACCTTGGAGGATGGTCTTATACACATGAATGGGCAATTTTTTGCCAAACTTGCCACAAAATTTATGTTTGGGTATGACTAACTTTGGTGTAGTCCACCTGATTCATATTTACACAGCTTTAGGAATGTATATCAATATAATTTACTTCCCCTTTAAGGTCTCTTTACAAAACCAGATCAATAAAGAATGACCTTACTATAAGAATTGGGCCCAAAAGCATTTTCTCTAGAAAGTTATTTACTTAATGTAGCCATTAGGGGAGGAGAAACAAAAACTAAAACCCATGGGACTGATTTTTACACTAAGGACTTGTCTGATCTAGAAAGCATTGTAGATTTAGCTGTGCCAGTGTAACGACCAGCAAAATCCTCCTAGTTCACATGCACACTCAGTATAAAAGAGTTTATATTGGTATACTCGTGTCCCCACTAGCGCTTAGACAGGTATCTTGGGGGGAAAAATAACCGCCTTAAATAACATAGCTATAACAGGGTAACTTTCTTAGTGTAGGGCAGGCCTAACACACTTTACTCATGCTCTAGCAGTATAGAAGAATTTTGTATAGGGTGTTAAAGAAAGCTAGCAGGACTTCAGTTTTCTTTAACAATAAAAGAGACTACAGGATGATTGTTTAGAGAGAGAAACTGTAGGGGCCACATTTTTCTTTTGCCTTGAAGCTTATGTCCTTATTTGTTTCTGTGCAAAGCAAGTGTAAAAACACCCACACAATCAGAAGGGTTATTTTTAACCCCAGTTTGTACTTGTTGTCTACAGGTGATTATGACAACATCAGGTACAAGGCAGTGGCAGATCAGGCTCTGTGGTTCTAATTGTGCTCTCACAACTGTGCAAATCAAACACTGTCATTCTCAAATTTGTGGGTCAGTTGCTGATTTTATTTGCACCATAATAAATCTGGGCAAAAAATCCACTGGAATTAGAATCTCGTTCAGTGGAGTGACACAAAGGTAAGTGAGAGAAAGATCAAGGCTTTAGGAACTGCAGAATTATGCATCTACCAGCATTTTGATGACACAAGTAAATCACTCAACCTTTGGACCTATGCTATATATGAGATACTTGAACTCCTAGCTGAGCACAGTTATGCTTTCATTCTTCACTGTATTAAATACTGTTCACACAGACTTTGTTTTTAAGTAAAAATATATAAAAAATTGTTTGGTGTCCCTGTGCCTTTGCATTCCTTTGATCTCATTTAAAACTCTGGAGCAGACGGTAACGAGCTCAGTCACTATCTGCTTTCATGGATGATAATTAGTACAGGTCTGGGGGCTGGGTGCAATGATATACTTCTCTGTGCTAAAAAGGGGAAAAGTAGAATGGATCAGAGTGATTGTTTGCTGTGTTGATGACTGTGATGTTACCATGGAAAAGCTGGAGGTTTCAGGGGAGTTTGTGTTTTGTTGGGCAATGAGCCAAGCTGCTTTGACTTATTACAACTGTGTGAGTGAGGTAGCCATGCAGAACTGTATTCCTCTGTAGCAGTTCAGTGGAGAAGGGTTGAAAAGACAGGATTGCTTTAAGGAGGGAGAGAGATGATGCACTTTGCTAGGTCTGCATTTCAATATATGCTTATAACCAAAATAACTGGTTTTGCCTCTTTGAGAAGTTGTCTGCTTACTCTGAAGTGCTGGATTCTGAGAAGTAAAAGTAATAAGATCTCCGGTAATCCCTCCCGGAAGCCAACAGGGCTATTTAATTGGATTTATCTATACAAAAAGGAGCATTTAAAGTTCTGTTGAGCCCAGGTCCATTAAAGCCTTTTGATCTATTCCAGAAACAAAAGTAGAAACAGACGAGCCTGCTTTCATTATCCGCCCTGAATGAGGTGCAAAAAGTGGATAAACATTAAAAAAAACAAGACCATAATCCCGCAAAAAAATTACTAACCTTACATGCCGAGTTGTCCCTGTACTCGTCATATGTAAAGTTTAATATTTTTTATGCAGCACTTTTCATCAATGGATCTCGAAGCAGTTTACACAGGAGGTCAGTATTCCCCTTCACTTCAACCAAGGGGAAGATGCTCAAAGTCAGCCAGCAGAATAAAGCCCACCTCTTCTGCAAGGCGGTCCAGCATGCTGTGCGCTCAGACACATGGCTTCCTGAATGAATTACATACCAAAGTATTATAAAACAGCTCAGTATTTTCCTATAATGCCTGACTTTTACCCTGGCCTCATGTCTTTAAAGTAAGCTGCCATGCTGTTTATTTGTGCAGGGTTCAACTCGTGCTAGAGTCATGTTCTATAAAAGCATTTGTCCAGGATTCTTCTGGGTTTCAGTGTCCATTGTCATTTCTGAGAATCTGTTTGCTACAGTTTACTGCTGTTGCTTCTTGTTGTTCTGGAAGGGTGATTTCTTTTTAATTTGTTTTAATTTTATTTTTATTTCTTATTTTCCTCCTCATAGCTTTGTACTGTGTGGAAAAAGATGCACTTGAGCATGCGCCTTTATAATGCATAGCTCTGTGACTGGTGACTTAAACATAATAAAAAGTAGTAGTATAAACTTGCAGAGGTCTGTTTTCTAGAAGGAATTCATGCCTATCTACTCTCTTGAAAGCAAACAGTTTCTGGGTTACTTTTGTTTAGGATTTGTGGTAAGGACATAAAGTGAAACCTTGGACCTCCTTAAAGTCCCCTTGACTTAATTGGTACAGGATACCACTCATATGGGCACATTCTGCAAGGGACTACAGCGCTTGGCCCATACCTGATAAAAATGCAATGCACTGAGTACCATTCCCTTCAATAGATGCTGGTGATGATTGGCCCCATAGCTTTTGCTGAGAAACTTGGAACCAGATTCTCCAAACACCAAAGGCTAGTACTTCTACTGATTTCACTGGGATCTGGATAAAAGCTCAAAATTTCCATACTCAGCTTCACTTAGCAAGATATATTTGGATTAGCTAAGAGAATGTGTGTCCAGCACTTTCAGTGGTTAATTGTTGTGGGGATGAATAGCTCTGTATTTTATAAAGAAGGGACGAAAAGCAGGGAAACCTTGAAGTATCTTAACACTACCAAATGGCGCATCCTCTGCTGGCATAGATATCTGAGCACCATTGGTTTCAGTGGAAGTCTTAAAGTTACACCAGCTCCAAGGAATCAGAGTTTTGTTCTAAAGCTGTTGATCTGGTTATAAAGGTTTTCTTTTACCCATTGTTTCTTTTTCCTGTGCTGTTTTTGGGAACCTGATCCCTTACAACCCAAATCTAAGTTCTCTCAAGAGAGTTATAATAGCTACACATTCAAGGATGCTCCATGCTAATGAGTTCTTTAATATCTTCATGCTGCTCAACCTGCCATGTCTGGGATGAAGTGTAATAAGGACCAAAAATGAGGGGGACAAGCTTATACATTCCTTCAGGAAATTGAAACTGCTCTGGAAGTCTCTAGTGTAGTGATTGTCAACTGAGGTGATGCAAGATCCTTTGAAGGCCAATGATGGGTACCACACAAACACCTACATGTGTAGAAACACCTACATATGTTTCTTAAGATAAACCCAGAGGTTTCAGGAGTCCATAGCATCACAAATATTTTGGCCTAATACGGTCTTACTGAGTTCTTTGCAACAGAAGAATTGCTCTAGTATTTTTCCGTAGTCAAGGAACTTTTGGAAAAACTTGGAAAAATGAGTGAGGTTAGTTTTGGAAATGAGGTGCTGCTAAATTCAGAAGACTTATGGAGGGGTGCCTTGAGTCTCAAAAGGTTGATAACCACTGCTCTAGTGTAAACAGCCCTTTCTGCTACCTCAACTTCTTGATTCTCGTGTGGATGGACGAGATTCTTGGCTAATATAAATCAGTGGAATTCTGTTGACCCCTGTAGAGGTGCCATACTTCATAAGAGTGGATAACAAGACATGATCATTATTTTTTTAGCAATAAAAACCATGCAAGACCATGCTCTTATGAGACACAGGGATCTAAAATGAATAATGCCCTTTGTAACGATCTACCACTTTTATTAGGGGGACAATTCCACCATTGTCTCCTAAAGAATAAGTTCCTACTGAGGACAGAGTAAAACTATCCCTAGATGTTAGCATTCATTCCCAAATTGAATATGTGGTGTTAATGCATGCTGCTTCCAGATCGCATTCCTTATAACCCCTATCCTTCCTTCCTTAGAAGGACTTCCAGTTACATTTTTCAGCCTTTCTTCCTTTACCCTTCATTGGAAAGGGCTCTGCTGGAAGAGCTGGTATAGACTGGGACAGTAAGGCCAGGTACAGACATTACACATTTACCACTATAAGTGATCGGAAACTGATCCAAACCTGTAACAAGAGAAATCTGGCACACACAGACTGGTTTAAAAATGGCAGAATCCCATCTACGATAGGCAGTTTGTGTGCCCACTCCCCTCACTCCCCCTCAACCAAAGGGTAAATGTGCATTCTGTTTGCTACTAATTTAAACTATATTGCTTACAGAAAACCGCACAACATAGATCTGTTTCACCGCTGGCTTTTTGAATGTCTGTACCTAGCCCAAGCTACTGTAGTGTCAGAGAAAGTGGAAAAAGCAGCTGCCACAGCTTCTGTTTTGTTAGCCTGCTCCCTGGGTAAAATGGTTTTATCAGTGATTGAGTCAACCCCAGCTAAGAAAACTAAAAGCAGAACAAGCAAGTGGTGGTGTCAGAATTGTGTCTACCTGAGAACAATCAGTTGAGCTCCAACAGGCTCATGTTAACTAGTCTCAGCCTAACCACAAGCCTTTTCTTCAGCTAGGTCTGTATCCACTTGCCTTTGCTGCTAAAGCTTCTGACAGCAGGCAGCAACTCGCATCACCAAGCCACTGGAGTGCCTGTATGCACAGCTCGAGCACTCAGCAGTTGTCCTCCAGAGCATGAAGTGCCCTCTGGGAAGGTACCAGCTACTGGGTGGATCAGAGCAGCTGGACCGCAACAAGAACTTACTCTGCTCAGTGGAGGTGCCTTAACTTCGCTGGCCTAGAGGAAGGTGCTGCTGCTACAGGGAAACTTTTAGTGTGGAGAATAAGCCCTTGTGTTGACTCATTGCGATGCCTTTCTATCTTTGTTGGTCTGGTCAGAGTATGAAATCTGCTTCCCAAGATGTGCCGTGGCCTTTTCAGTTGGGGCAGAAAGCACTGAAATGCATCTTACACTGGGGGAAAAAGTCATGGCTATGCAGAAGTTAACGGAAGCTGACCCACATGTGAACCATTTTGCTAGGGCAATATACTCAGTATGATGGACTGGGGTAGGCAGATTAGGAAGCAGAAGCACAGCTCTGTTCTTCTGAATATACCCTGTCAAGCCTTATGGCTCTCTGAATAGCTATCTTCCGTTTGTGCAAATCTTATATCGTTTTTGCATCTTCCACTCCAGGATGAAGGAAGATATTGCTGGAGCTCGTGCAGTCTTCCCAGCAGCTGCTGGGCTGCATATGCTTTTCCCCCTCATACCTCTTCAGGAACTGCAGCTCAATGTGTGGTGTCGTGTCATCGGACAACAGGGCTCCCCACAAGTTTGGAAATTTGGTGGCGGTGGAAGGGTGGCAGTATTAATTACCCCAGCAATTTTTCCCAGAGCTGTAGCAATTAAGCTGCCACCGTGCCCCCACTACCAGATTTCTGGCCCAGTGAGAAGCCCTGTGGGCTGGATGACATGGCTTTGTGGGCTGGAGTGCCACTACCCTAACCAGGTGTAAGCCAAAATGCAGCGCTCACTGAAGTTAGTGCCAAGACTCTCACTGAGTCCATGGGCATTAGATTGAGCCCCCGATACTTCAAAATGCCTTAAAATGGGCTCTAATTCAGGAGGGAACTTAAGCATGTGTTAAATTCCACTGACGTCAATAGGATTTAAAATGCCGTTAGCACATGTTTCCTAAACGACAGGAAAGAAGGGTGCTGTTCTGAATCCAGGCCACAATACTGAGCTCAAATGTGTGGTTTGTGGCTTCTGTCTTTGAATCACAGAAGGGATTAAACTGAGCAATGAGCTGTGTGGAAATATCACTAAAATAATTCTGTTACACCATGTAGATTACAACTTGAGTGAAGTTTTGCTAGTTCATAACTCCATCTATATTTCAAGTGCTCTGCAGTAATTCTGACATGTTACAGCTAATAAATCCATTTATTGCAGAGTCTGTTTGCTTCAGCTACAGAGCTGCAAGTTCATTTGCAGGTGCAGAAGGCTTGTGTATAGAAGCAGGATTCAGATTTACAGCTGTTGTGACTTATTCCAGTCTCTGTTACAACAAATCATTTTGTTAGGGAAAGCCTCTGCTGTTGACCAACCAAGACATGGTCAGGAATTTGAAACATAGCTTTGTTAGTTTTCAAAAGGAATCAGTGCTTGAATGTTGGGGCACAGGGCTGTTAAAGATTGAACAAAATCTATCATAAATCAACTGCTAGTTTAAGATGAAAAAAAAAATTGTATGGTTTTTGACCATTACAGAAGTCCTTTGCTATCTTCCCTCTTTATAGTTGTAAGATTGAATCAAATATGGGGTTGTAAAATCTCAACAGTATTCTTCTACGGGCAGTTATTATTTCCTCCTATGATCCTGTTTAATTTTCCAAAAAATGAGTCAGTTACTTTCTTGAATGCCTTGTAACAGTTTGGTGCATGCAAAGTGCTCTCTCAGCTTCACTCAGCAAGACAAAAAAGCATATTGCTTCATAGGCAAAGCAAGTCTGCACAATAGAAGACTTCCTTACAGCCAACATCTGCCAAGTGTGCTCTCAGCACTTCAGGAGTCATGTTACTCTTCAGCAAGGTCATGCAGGCCTAAAATAATCACTGATGTTTATCTTTCCCAGAGGGTATTAAGCACCCCGCAAACACTGAAGCAAGAAAATCCATTAACAATAAAAAATAAGTCATCACTAATAGGTTTTGCACATCAGCTATCAATGGAAAAGCAGGGGAAGCTTTATGGCTTTATATTTTCCCATTAGCATTTTGTGATCTAATAAATAATGTGAATTGATTTATTCCTGGCAAAGGAAAGGGAAAAAACCTGGTCATCATTTCATTGACATTATGTCTCCCTCTTTACATATGAGAATGCTGCATGTGTTTTGAATAATTAATACTGCACCTTGACTTTTCTGTGCAGGAAAGAAAAATGCAATTAAGGTGCAACTTAACCATTTGTAGGAAGAGCTGGATGCTGGGTTAGCCAAGGAAGTCGTCATAATATCAGAGGCCATGGCTATGGAGTAAACTTTTACTATGCCTGACAGCAGCACCCTGCACTGCTCAACGCAGGCTGCCTCCTAAACTGGGAGCAGTGTAGCCAAGTCTATGAGGCACTGCAGGCAGGCTAATTAGCATGACACCAGACCACCAGCAGCTGTGCTTGTTAGCCCACCTGAAGATCTGTGAGAAGAGAGTTACACTGCTATTGGTGTAGGAGGGAGGGAGCCCATACAGAGCAGCACAGTATGCTTGTGGGTGCCACTGCCATGAGCTTATCCCATAGGCAGGGTCATGGAGCAGTGATTCTCCATAAGGCGGCTGCAAGATCCTTTCAAGAACGTCATGGTGCCAGCAACACCAGTGCTGTCACAGACGAGTGGAACTGCCCCATGTGTCTCTGCCCCACTGCCTTACCACTGATTGGTTGCAAGGACTATCCGTTATATGGCCCCAACCCTCACCGCTGATTGGCTGTGAGGGCTGTCTGTCATGTGACCCTGCCCGATTGGTGGATACGGGTAGGGCTGTATGACAGGTAGCCCTCTCAGCCAATCAGCAGAGAGGGGCAAGGGTGGCGTTTTATTTTTAGTAAGGTTTTTCTTTTTTGTGGATTTTGCAGACATTGCCCGATTTTGCAAATTTCCATGGAATTGCAATTTGATTCAGTCTACCTATTGGAAACAGGCGTGCGGGGTAGGTGTACCTGGTGGAAGTGGTGACAGCAGCAGCCTGGGGATAAAATTGGTAAGGGGAGGCTTTATAACCAGGGATCCTGGTTTTCTCTGATAAAAAGTCACAAATTCTCTGATAAATCCATCCTTCTCTCAAATTCTCTGATTAAAAATCCCAAAATCTGTAATTAAAATGAAATGTCACTATACATATACATCTAACACAATGTTTTAATTTGGAAGCCTGCCAGTGCCTCAATCACTATAATAAAATAAAGTCTAAATGCCTATAGATTTTGATATTTCATTTTGGGTTTTTTATCATGGAAAATCAGAGCTCCCCCTGCCTCTTAGCTCACTAGGGCACAGGTCCAGGCCCCTCACTCCTCACCCACAGCCCCCTGCCCCCCGAGCCCTGCCAGAGGGGGCTCCCAGCTGCCAGGGCTACAGGGCCAGGGACCCGGGTCTGCAGCCCCCTGCCCCCCACAGCAGCACCTGAGCCTTGGCTGCTGCCTGCTGGAGGTGATGACTGCTGTGGCCCAAGTGGCCTGTGGAGCCCAGCCTCCTTCCCCTGCATGCAGCCGGAGCAGAACCCGTGGAGGGGGCAGATGTGGGCTACGGGCTAAGGGCTCCTGCCCTGTTTTCCTTCCCCCAGAGCCTCCGCAGTCCAGAGGGCAGGACCTGGTATGGCAGGGTAGAGCATGGTTGGGGAAGGAAGCTCTGTGCCACTGCCGCAAGCCCCACACTGCCACGGTTAGGTGCCCCCTGCACATCTGGCAGCAGTGGGGGGCACTTCCACACTTGCTGCTCCCGCTGCTGCTGGGCAGGCAGGGTGGTGCAGGGCTTGCAACAGCACTGAGATTCCACACCTGGCCCTCAGCAGGGTGGGGAGCCCAAGCCCACAGCAGGCAGCCCACCCCCGCCCTGTGCACAAAATAGGGGAGCATGTACCTTCTTCTTGCCCCCTGTGGGAGTATGCACAGTGGCGGGGGGGCAACCCCCCTGGATCCTGTGGTTCTATTCTGCTCCCCACCCGGGCTCTGCAGCCAAGTATTCCCATGCACCACCTGGGCTGGGCATCAGCCCTGCCCAACTCGCTCCCTCCCTATGACAGCCTCAATCTCCCCTCCCCACCCCATCAGACATCCCAGTGGGAGCTGTGGGGGCTTCTCGAGGCTGCCTGGGAGTCATGTGAGTATACATACACATGGTGTCCCCTGCCTGACTGATCCACATTTTTTTCAGCTAAAAGAGAAAATTCATGGGCTTTTTCCATGGGAAATGGAAAACCAGGATCCTTGTTTATAACAATGGTTCTCAACCAAGGTGATGGCACATTCAGAAAAGTTATGGAGTATACCTTAAACCTAAAAAGGTTGAGAACCACTGCCTTGGAGGTCAGAGCCACCTAGGCCCAAGCACCTACCTTATCACCGCAGCTTCCAGGTGGCTTCTGATCCATAAAGTATATACCCTCACAACACCCTCGTGGAGCATGGCAGTTTTATTTTCTCCATTTTGGCAGAACGGAAAACTGAGGTGCAGGGAGGAACTTTGCACAAGTACAAAAAGGTAAACCCTCACCTCTTGCCTTATGTGACCAAAGCACTTCCTGGGCTCCTTGTAGTGCTGTTGACCTAGAGTAGCTCTGACTGCTGGAACAGCTGCTAAAATAAGAGAGGTATCAGAGGAGGAGTGGACAGGAAGGGGTGTGGGCATGTGTGTGGTGGAAGACGGGGAGAGGGTGGAGGTTCTTGCTGGGAGAGGGAGAAGCGTCTCTGCAGTTCCTGCATCAGTGGAGAGACTTGGCAGAGTGAAGTGTATTTCACACAGGTTCTTTATTTTTGTCTAACTCTGCTGTGAATTGAGCGTGTGATAGCACTGAATTGAGCCAGACGCTGGACTAGCAGATGCTATGCAAGCTTCCCACACAGCCTTGCCAGCATGTCTCTGTCCTGACCTGCAAACAATCTAGCTATTCCCGTCCAGACTCTATCTTGAGCAGAAATTTCTCTCTGTGCCAGATTGCGTGGTGGTTCTCCAGTGTGAACAGATGGGACCAGGGGGCAGGCTACATCTGTTCCCACCCTCACAGTTGTTTCTGCTGGGTGAGAGTTCTTGGGGGATATATCGATCCGAGCTCAAACGTTCATTTTCTGTAATGCTTGCTGTGCAGTGTGTTGTGAGTGAACTTGCACTGCACCTCAGTGTTGCGGCAGTGAAATGATGACAAGGAAAATACTGGATGCATCATCCAACCAGTTTTTTCTGCTGCTATCCAGGATGTTTTCTAGTGCTTTTGTCCACCCATCTTAAAAGTCCCAAGCAGTGACACTTCCTTTGGGATGCTGTTCCATACCCTAATGCATCTAATCGTCGGGACACTTCTCCTGACATTCAGCCTCGATTTCCCCTTCTTCGCTCTATGCCATTACTTCTGTCACAGCCTAAAGCTCAGAGCTCAGATCTCAGCTGGGGCAGGGGGCGGGCGGTGGGGGGGGATGTTAGATTTTTTGTGTGTAAGAGAAGTGGCCAGATTGGTAGTTGCACGGTGCTGAACGTTTTGGAAAATTTGGACACCTAAATAAGTTGTGTTCCTGCTTGGCTTTTGCAGCCTTTAAGTAAATATTTGTAGCCAGTTATCTTCCACGTTCCCTAGCCAAACTATGCTTATAGCTCTTCAGTTTTCTTCACAGATCAATTCCTTCTTGCCTCTCTGGACTGAATCCTCTGGTGTGCCAAGAGGAAATTGGGAGGGGGTGGATCTCAGCCACTTTTCCACTTGCCAGATTTTGGTCTTGCCAGGGATTGAGACAGCCCCCAGAATAAATTAAAATCACCTCAGGGCTGCTCTGAATTCAGCTCTCTGTAGCCTACAGGGATGGAGAGCTGGTAAGAGTGCCATGCTCAGCGCCTGTGTGGAGGCGAGGTGAGTGGGTGGTGCGGAGGAATCTCCTGTGGGACCGGGGACTGAAGACTGACCACAGGGATTTGTGTTCACTCCTTCCGGTCTGTCAGTAATCTTCTGACACGGAAGTGCCTAGACCTGGAAGCCACGTTCTAGGTACAGTCGTGATGGGCAACAAGTCAGGAACTGCCGGTTCCTAGTTCCCCGACAGCCCAGAATAACACCGCCTGGTCAACTCCTGATTAATTTGCTGTTACCTTTAGGTTCCTCACAGCATTACCATTTCCCAGGTAGGGTTGTCAACCCTCCAGGATTGCTGTGGAGTCTCCAGGAATTGGATACAAATCTCCAGGAAACCGCTGAGACTCACTTGGGAGATAAGTGATAGGGCATTCATTAAAATAAATATTAAGTGTTGAATCTGATTTATACAGTAGTTCAGTGGGTTTTTAAAATGTAATAGTAATGTGCGTTTGCCTTCCTGATGTGAAGTCTACACACCATAATTAATGTCATTATGTCATGTGATGAAACCTCCCAGAATAGATTCAAACAGAGCTGGCAACCCTATTCCCAGGTCATCCCATTGAGTACATTTATTTCATGTAATTTTTCTCTGTAGTGCTTTTGCATTTTCCCAGACTAAATCTGTTACAGTTTTTGCTATAGTTTCTATTCTCTCTAGTATCCTGTGCATTAATTCTCTGTTCTCACTGGTTCATGCAGATTCTCTTACTTTATAATTTGCAAAACTAATTCCTGTGCTGCTTACTTCCTTTTTCAACTTGTTAAAAAAGATATTAAAGAAAATCAGCCTTAACACTGATTCATGCCCTATCTCAAGTGACACAGCTACAACTCACCTTATTTACATACATGTTAGCTCTTAATTATACAAACATACATAATAGCCTTTAGCTATGTCTTTCCACTGGGGTCTGTCATTGGGGGCCTTTCCAAGTAAATCTGATTTTTATTTCCCATTTAACGTTTTGTCCACTGATACTTTTTTGTATTCTAACAAAAAAACTCCAAAGGCAATTGTGCGGGCCGGGAGCAATCCGGGCCCTTTTCCGTGCTGCACGCGGGCTGTGGCCAGCAGCCCGGGCACGCTGGATCGGAGAGGGCGGGCGACGAGCTGGAATTAGGGACAGACGCTTAACGGTAGATTTAAAGATTGTTTACTTACACCAGAGATGGTAGTGGTGTAGGCTGGAAAACTTGCTTGAGTTGCGGTTACAGACACAGACAACACGAACGGTCACGTGGAGTTTGCTAGGCTCCACGGAACAGAGCTCCGGATGCTCTGGGTGAGCGCGCCACCAAAATCGGACTCGTAGATACGTCTTATAAATTCTTTCTGCTCAAAGACGGGAAGAGGTGGGCGATGGATCAGGTCGCCAAGCTCCTCTGAATCTCACACAGGGTCTCTATTACCCTGCCGTGTATCCAGAGTCCCCACGAGATGGATGTGGAGTCCTCTTCGGCTTGGGCGGAAACTGCTCAAGCCTCTTATACGGCTAACAGACCAATCGTTAGCCGCCACGTGGGAATAATTTAGAACTAGCCAATAGCGGGACACAAATTTGCATGCGGGTGGCGGGAACTCTTTTGCACCGTGCATTTCTCTTGCAACTTGAGCAATGCACCCTGCAAAAGAAGCTGCAAATAGGCGGGAAACTCGTCCCTGCACCGGAGCTTTCCTCTGCAGTAGAAAACTCCACCGTGCAACGAAGCTGCAATTTGGCGGGGATAATTCTGGTGCCGAAGCACACACAAAATCATGCCTTTGGGTCATGACAGCAATCAAGGTTGTTTTTTTTTCCCTGGCAAGAGTTATTTCTCTTGAAACCCATGTCGGCTATTTTTCATGGTTCCATAGCTCTATGGTTAGCTAGTATCTTCTTTTAATATAAATTCCATTATTTTTTATTCAGAAAGTGACTAAACTTAAGTGATTATGATTACCAAGGGTCATTCTTGTGGTCTTGTTTAAAAATTGATACTACAGTGCTTTGCTACTTTCTCTCAGTAACTCCCACATTTATTTCGACTTTTAAGAAATAATTATAGGATAAAAACAGACACTGGATTTCTCCCAAAACCAAGCCTTTTATTCTAGGATCCTAACTGCCCTGCCTCCCCGCCTCAGCTGGGGCTAATTCCTAATTTGAGTTAATTGTCATTCAGAGGGGTGTGTGTGTGTGTGTGTGTGTGTGTGTGTGTGTGTGTGTGTGTGTGTGTAAAGTGCTATTCTTCTCCTGGGTTTTGACTTGGACCAGTCAGAACCAATGCAAATAATTTTTTTACCCATAGGTAGCATGGTGGGTTTTGTTTCCTAATTCCCTTCATTCCCCTTATTGCTGAGGAAGGTAAGATGAGGCTGTGCAGTCTAGTGGATTAATCAAAGTCTCAGAGGAAGATTCACCTTTGTTCTATTCCCCACTTGGAAATCAACATTGTGGGCCAGATTCTGTTCTGCCAGTTAGTCATTCATGTTGACTTAGGGACCTAAGTGTGATTTTACTCCCCTCTGTTAAAAATCCATTAATGCACCTACTTTTGTAACACAGTCACATGCCCTTAAGACTGAGTCGTAAAATAGCAGTGAGGAAAGGAGGATGACTCTGCCACCCTTTGTTTTCGTGGTTTTTCAAGGACTTGAGCAGGGTTAGTTACTCAGGCATCTAATAGATGTAACAGAATCCAGCCCAATGTGTACTTTGTCAAGATAGGAGCATTAACGCTTATTTTCATGGGGATGAAGTGGCTGCAGATGAAGACAATTCCAACGTTGAGCCTGTTTGTATGACTGTCCCTTGCAAGTGTATCATACAAACATCTGAAGTTAGTGTTGGGGCGAACTAACCTTCACTTTTTAAAGCAACTCAGATTGTGTCAATCTCTAATACATATTGACCTCATTTAAGGATCCCACAGATCTTCAAGCAGTGCCCTGGGGTTGTTGGGGTGAACCTGATGATTTGGTGAGCGTGGTGTGAATTTTTTTTTCATAGGTCTGTCCAATACCACTCTTGCTTACTCACTTCAACAAAATAAACCAGGTAGGAAGAAGGAATGGAAATGGTAGTCAAAATGCT
Organism: Alligator sinensis; assembly: GCF_000455745.1. Taxonomy (NCBI): domain Eukaryota; kingdom Metazoa; phylum Chordata; order Crocodylia; family Alligatoridae; genus Alligator; species Alligator sinensis. The sequence goes on from NW_005841908.1 coordinate 1,940,046, forward strand.
CTTGCCTTTTTAATGAGAGTACAATTATACGCACATCACATAGCTTCAGTCAAATTCTAGTTGGCTCTATTCAACAATTGCTAAAACTGATGTCTCCGGCCAGCATTTTACTGTTGTTCTAAAGAGTCCAAGAAAGCTTGTAACTCTGTTAAGTTACGTTTTCTGCATGTCTCTGTTTTTATGCCTATCTGCAATGGCAGTTGTGTGTCTGAGCTGGATGCAAAACATACATTCAGGAGTTAGTTATTTCCAGTTACTGAATTTTAGCATGTGAATCTTTGTGTGTAATTGGCTATTCATGCATGTTAAAAATGAACATGTGATCCATATCTGAGATATTTAAAGATTTTTAGGGTGGCTTGCAAATGATACTTCCTCAGTGTTGCCAACTCTTTTAACTTCACTGTAAATCTCACAGCATTTCTTGTATGGTTTTCTGTGTATGTTTCGGTTTTGGGTTCTCTTAGGTTATATTTTGTTTCCTTAAAGGCCCAGCACCTGGAGTCTTGGGATTATGAACAAATCTCAGTTTTAGTAAGATTTTTAACCCTTTCGGTTGCAAAGAACCTGCATCAACTTCTAAAAAGCACAAGAACAAAAGAATCACCTTAAATGTGGTTTTTTTTTCCTTAAATTTGTCTTTTAATCTCACAATTTCAAGCCAATACTGTGATTCTTGAATGCTTGACGTTGATGGTACAGAGCCTGCAGGGCCCTCTTGGCTCCATGGGGATTCACCAGCTGGAAGTTATACTGCATTTCACTTGCTTACCTTTCCTCCATTGCATGGTCTCCACTGCAGGAGGACAATCTTTAATTGCTACTTGGGCTCTGCTGACAGAGATGAAGGGGAGGAGTATGTTGGCTCAGCTTATACTTCCCACTCTTAAGGAATGTCAGATTCACACAAATCCTGTAGTAAAAAGCAGGTTCTTGTTTCTTTGAATCTCTACAATTTCCTTCATCTGTGGTAAAACGTTGGCACTGTGTAGTCTGGTTTATGCCGGCAGAATGGAGAGTTTGTAGCATAACGTATGCTGCATAAACTGTAGGATATGGTATGTATGGCTCCCTCGTAGCCAGAGTTCCCACTCTGGCTCAGTTCTCCTGCGTCCCCATCAGGTAAATGATTGGAGGGATATCAGGGCATGATGGTGATTACAGGGACAATATTCTCTCAGGGAATGCCCATTGGGATTGAGATGGGGTCAGTTATAAAGAAAGTAGTCATCCATCTTGGTGCTTTAGTGACACTGCTAGTGAATTCCAAGTCCTGTGATACAACTCAGATAGGCTTTGTGTAGGATGGGAAGAGTCTACTGTAGGTTGGCCTTGTACATTCAGTACCCCAGCTACCCAGGCATGCCCATTGTTGTTTTCCCTAGATTTATGTTAGGGAGAAGGTGATTAAGTACATTTAAAATACAGTAGAGGATGTGGAAGAATCTTACTTTGGAAATGTATAGATTCCAAAGGCACTGAATCCCCCCTGGCCTTGTATAAGATCTAGAAGTAAAATCTCTTGGTGTCATGGTATAGCTTGCTGTAGAGGAAGATAACTAATGATCTAGTTAGAGATGGTCCCGCTTTGAGTAGGGGTTTGGACTAGATGATCTCCTAAGGTCCCTTCCAACCCTAATTTTTTATTATTCTATGATTCTATACCCAGCCTATAATGGAAATGAGCTGTGTGACTGATGTCTAATCCTATGAATTTCTGAGCACCTCCAGGGTGGCATAGACCACACTACACTCCAGCTGGGGACTGTGGTTGATCAGTAGCTCCCAAGAGATACTCTACACCATTCAGTCAGGCTGACTATTGGAGACTTCATGTAGTGCAGTGAGACAGCCTGTTGCACTGTGTGTTAATTAGCTGCAGGAGGGCTGTTTGAGATAATGGGCACAATTTAAATGGCTTCTATAGGACATGGTATGACTAGCATTTAAAAGGAAAGTTGTGTGTGTGTGTGTGTGTGTGTGTGTGTGTGTGTGTGTGTAAGAACCTTATCTGGCCCTGTATTCAGTGTAGTGGGCCAGTCTCATCTCTGGTGTGAATACATTATAATCCAGGAATGAATATATCTAGGTCAAGCTTGCCCCAACCTATCTGCCTCCTCAACCACTTCCTTGCACTGTATTATTATTATTTTCAATTTGAAACCCAGAAAGATGCCAAAAAAAAGTCAGAGCTAAGGCCCTTGGAAGAGGAGCAACAGTTTAATTATCACAGTATTTAAATATGGCCTTCAATTCAGGATCCAACTGCTTGGCATGAAGCAGGCAGAGTTGCCCTAATGTGGCAGCTGAGCAGTAGCATAACTAAGTGGAGGGAAAGGAGTAATTGGGGCTTTGGCCACAGCAGTGGTTGATTGCACTGCTGCAATTGGTATGGCAGCAGCTGGCTCTCCCCCAGGCATTGCATGGCTGTCCAGGTCACTGAACCTTTGTGCAGCTGAGCATGCTCCATGGCAGAGTGGGGTCCTTTATGGCAGTGGTTCTTGACCTTTTTTGTACCAGGACCCATTTGTAAACATTGATGGCCAATCCTGACCCAGTGCCCCTCACTCCTGACCCTCCAATCCCAGGTGCCAGTCCCCCAGTGTGTGGGGTTGGGGGGGGGCAAGAGGGGGCCCCAAGCAGCCCCAGTCAGCCCCTTGCAGACTGGAACTCTGCCAGCCTACAAGGGAAAAGCCACAGTTTCCCACATTTTTCTCCTTTAAAGGAGAATCCATTTTTAAAGATTGTTTGCAGCCCTTTCATATGTTCTTTTAACCCACTTTTGGGTTGTGACCCACAGATTGAGAAATGCTGCTTTATGGTGTCTGTAACATAGTACCTGCCCCTCCTGCTTCACACACACCACAGGTTGCCTGCATCTCAGCTGCTGGGGCAGTCCCTGTGGACTTAGCTCCAGATCCACAAACCTGTTTGGGTGTCCAACTCCTCTCTAGCCAGGCACCTGACTCCCCTTGAAATGCATGTGGGCCTGCATATCCTTTTCTTTCTTTGTCTGTGGCAGCACTTCTCAAGCCATGGGTCACAACCCAAAAGTGAGTCCCAAGAATATATGAATGGATCATGAACAAACTTTAAAAATGGATTCTCCTTTAAAAGAGAAAAAATATATAGGAAGCCGTGGCTTTTCCCTTGCAGGCTGGCAGAGTTCCACACTGGGGGAGCTGGGGTCTAGGGACACTGGGTCGGGACTGGCCATCAATGTTTACAAGTGGGTCCTGGTAGAAAAAAGATTGAGAACCACTGGTCTGTGGTTTTATGTAGGGTGTAAATTGGCTCTGCGAATATGTGAAAAGAAATCTGTTTAAAATGAAAAGCCTCCCTAGGACAGTGCTGGAACTCAATGAGAGTTTTGTGTTTGGGACCCTCACGGTACGTCTCTGCTGCTTTCTCAGTGCCCCTTGAAACTCCACTGAGAAACACCCCCAGCCCCTCTTTCCCCTCCCCCCCTCTCCCCACACACCCCTGTGTTGGGCACATGCTGAGCCTGCTAACAAGGCAGTGTAGCTGCCTTAAGTGTTCCCTCTCCACTGCTCTCAGGATCTGTCCCCAGCAGTGGTGGCATAGGGGTTAGCACAACACAGCACAGGGCCACTGGCTCATTTGTGTGTTTGGCATGTGCTGAATGGAAGCAGGTTGACTTTTGGGAGTGTGCCTTTTGGGAACACTGAGGAAGTGGTATAGATGCATCCTTAGGTACCACAACTGCATGCGAGAGCCTGACTCACTGGAGGCTGTGACCTCAGCCCACAGGTGGGAGGATTTTTTTCTAAGGAAAAATTTTCGCGTTCCGAGTCAAATCAGCCAAATCAAGTCCAAATCCGTGAGTCATTCAAGAACCAAATGTGGCCCTACTACCGGCAAGCATCCTCCACCCCCGCCTGGGGCTTCAGATGCTTCCAAACCCTTTGGCAGGCATCCTGCGTGCAGGTCCAAGCCCGGAAGCTGGGGGTTCGATTGACAGAGTTTGGCTTGCCCTTGGCCATATGGCCACAGGAGCAAGCTAGGGAGGAGTGTCCCACTTCCATAAAGTTGGCGTGTAGCTGAGATCCTCTCACTGGAAGCTGGTCAGTGGGAAGCTAACTATGAGGGTCTTGTAGGGAGTCCTGTCCACAAGCAGACAAGGGTGCAACCCTCCACTACACAGTGCCTTTTAATTGCATTATCTCAGTCAGGGTATTTCCCCTGCCACCATCCTGGCCATGGTATTTCCCCTTACAGGTGGGAGGATGCCATAGAACAACAAAGCAACCACGGTGACAGCCATACCTGTGTTACTCATAGAGAAGGACCGTGTCTTGTTTACCCCAGTCTTATCAAGGCTACATAGTAAGTCACTTTGGGGGTCTGTAGTAAGAGCCCAGATGTCCTTTCTCCCATCTTATGCTGTAAGCTATAGTCTACACTTCTGTCTTAAATGTGCTCTGAGCTGGATAATGTAGCTTTAAAAACCTTTGTCCATGTATCAATTCAGACAGCTCCTTCTAATCAAAGTTACATTCTCCAGAGTCTCTCCTATCAGATTAACTTCCCCAAATGGTCTGTTAACTGCCCTTAGCTTCTCCCTAGCCCATATACATTTCTGGCTGTGGTTATTATCTGGGGTGAGTTCCCCCAGATGTTATTGCTAAAACAAATTAAGCTACTGCTTTTCTTCTTTTGCTTCCAATGTGTAAGGTCCTCTGATAGGCACTTTGCCCTAGTCTCTTTCTCTAAACATACCCACTATCTAATCATTACACTGGATCATTAGAGCCAGCTAATATAATTTTCTTGTGTTTGATCACCTGAAGCCACATTTATTTCTCTTGATTGCTATAGTATTTAGAAGACCTAAAGTAACTTTGGTCTTTTCACACTGGTAGCTGACAGCTAAAAATTTGCTAGTACAGCAAACTTGTGAGTGGATTCCTTTTTGACACACAAGGAGATAGTTTTGCACACCTTAATCAGTGCAGTTAACTATTTTGTGGGTACAGTATGTGGTCTGTAGCCATGAAACTCCTTGCGGTCCATTACAGCTCTGCCAAATCTGAGCTTGAATTTAGGCAGATGCTACATAATGCAGAAAAAGCTGTTTTCCTTAGTCTGTATACTAAAGAGCCAAACCAGAGTGCAGATGTCCCACATTCTTTGTCTTTTCTGTACCTGATTTCTGTCTCCTCTCTTTTGCAAAAGACACAAAAATACCAATTGTGGTTGTAAATGGGAAATTGCAAAAGGAATTTAGACAGTTACCTTGGAAGATCTGAGCAGCTATTGGAGCCCAACACTCAAGCAAGTGTATAAATCCATTTTTCTAAAACAAAATACACATTTCATTGTAGGCATAGGCTTGCTACTTAGCAATAATTTCCTTCAGGGCCTCGACCCTTCATGGAAGTTACCCTCTGTGCTTTGTTAAATGGTCCAAGTAGTAGTTTTGGGCATGTGATTGAGAGAGTCTGTCTTACGCCTCCTGTCCCCCACCTCCCCTTTCACTGATTACCTGATGCTTATCAGCTATTGTTTATTATTTATAATTCTCCTGGTGTTTCCTTGCACTTTAAATAATTGACTGACTGTCAATGCTCCCATATCACACCCCTTCTGTTTACTGTAGCCGATAGATCAGTTCCTGCTGAGAGCGGAAATGATTAAGTCATATAAGGAGAGTGGAAATGATTAAGTCATATAAGAAAGAATCTTGCTTGATTCTTATTTTCTGGCATCATATATGGAAAAATATTGCAGTTAGTTGAATTGTCTACCAAAAATTAGCCTTTAAAGGAAAACAAAGCAGAAGGGAGTTGTGTAAGTGGCTTTGTTAGGGCTTTATAAGAACAAGGAATTAGTGGGTAAGAGGGAGAGAGAGTTCATATACTTGCAGATTAATTTATCAGTCTTTATAGGTACATGGAAAGAAAATTATGGCTACCTGCAAAGGTCTAATGAGGGCATCTAGTGTAAATTCACTGCAGCTAATCTGTTGCAGATCATTAAAAAAAACAATAAAAGAATAACGATGTGTTTCATTCAATGGACAATTTTCAGCTAATGAGGCCAAATTAAAAGAGATCTTTCTTGAATATAGGCTCTTTATAGATCTTAAATTCAGGACAACTCATTAAAAGCCCAGGGCATTTACTGGGTAGCCCAATAAAACATGTGCTGTCTCACATACTCTCTCTCTTTCTGTATGATCACATTTTGCTTTTTGATGCTTGTTTATAGCCCCTATTGAGATCAGTGCAAGCTCTGTGTCTGTATGTATGAACATTTGGCCAGAAGTATTCAATTCTTAGTGTTTACTCACAAGTCAGAGCTTGGTTATGCAACCCTAAGTCCTGTTGAGGAGCAAGTAATTCTAATTAGAGCTACTCTTGCAAGTAAGAGCTTCACATTTGGGTCCTTAAATTAGACATTTGGGAATTAAAAAAGCTGTGCACTAAATCTTGAGCAAAAACCTCAGTTTTAACTGAAAAGAAAAATTCACCCAGAACGAGGTGCAAAGATAACTTGTCTAGTTCACTGCTTTGTCACATGACCCTCTTTTTAGATTTCCTTTACTGGCCCTCCTGCATCCAATAGAGGCTACTTGTCTTCAATTTCATGGCCACTCATGGCTAAAGCTGCAGTCTTATTACAGGGGGTCATGGCAGGGGGTCGGACTTGATGATCTGCTCAGGTCCCTTCCGACCCTACCAACTATGAAACTATGAAATTACAGTCTTTTAAGGAAAATGTACAGCAGAAATGCAGAAATAAAAACAATACCATGAACATTAAGACAATAATGGGACGATAATTATTAGGGACGATAATCTTGTTACCATTACTACACCAGCCCATGGGAACAACAGGTCCCAGGATCCACTTCCTAGAGCCATGGCTCCATCCTCTTTGAGGGGGGAACAGCAGCATCCCATTTTATTGGCTGGGACAGTGGTCACTGAATTGACCAGAGGACTATGTCGTATGGACCATCCATCCTACCCAGTTCCACCTGTGAATACAAAAGGTACCTCAGTGAAAAGTGTGGTTTAAAAAGATTTAAAGGAAAAAAAGGCAGACTCCTTTTTAAATGAACTTGCGTATATTTAACCAGATCTGATCCTTTTCTGGATGTACTGGAAACATGCGTGGTAGTATCTGTTATTTTAATGAATTGTTTTAGCAGAGATTCCAAATTCACTCATGTAAATCCCAAATGATTTTATACCCCAAAAGATTAGTCCAGTTAGTGTTGTAATATACTCTTGCAAAGACTTGGCACTCTCTACATTGGGTGTCTTCACTGGAAGAGAAAAATACTGCAGTGCATAGTCAGTGGAATTTGTTAGCTGTATTTGCTTTCTTACTTGTTTTTAGTTTGAAACCTTTGTTTTCAGTCTGGTCTGAAAAATGTCCATTTGACTGTGGAAAAGAACTGCTTTTCAATTATTGAAAGTGTGCATGGAGGAAAGGTCTACAAAGCACATTTCGGAATGAATTCTGTACCTGATTTACGAGGCTCTCCAAAGACTCATGCAGTTGAAATTCTGACCTGTCAGAATGGATGGAGCAAAAGTTCCAGCAGGGTGAAGTTACACATTACACTTAGACCATACTAAGGGCACTTAAAATGAGTGCCCACATATTAAAGCTTGTAAACTCATGCTGAGTGCCCTCTAAGCGTCTCCAAGTCATGCCACTTCAGGTAAGGGTTAACTCTGGGGCATGCCACCTGGCTCATGGAACTGTTCCACAGATAAAACAAGCAATTGTGAAGTCTTCCAGCATCCCAAGATGCACTGCTTTAATCCTCTCTTTCCTGCCCCCAGAACCCAAGTATCCTAGCTCCTAGCCATGCTTCTTAGCATGGGACAGCTCACAATACATTCAAACTTTAACACCACTTGAGCATACTAATCTGTGGATTGTTTAGGTGCAATATGTAACTACACCCCAGAGACTTTCACACTTCTAAATGTAAAGTGACCAACTGATCTTTACCCACAGGGGTGCTAGATTTCAGGGCTGCATACACATGTCCCCAAAGAGACCCTGGAAAGGGACATCTTTCTCAAATTTGAAAGATTGATCCCAAATTGTCTGAAGCTGGCCTCCTCCCCCGGAATGTTCCCACAGGGCCAGGCATGATGAATTACCACACAATACAGCCTGGTGCTACAGGTTTGCTAGTTTTGATGTGACAGCTAGTCCCAGGTTACCATCCCAGCTGGAAGCAGTATAGCCAAGTATATCGCATCTTGGCTAATTAGCGTGGTCACTCAGCAGGGCTAATTGAGGTAGACTAGCAGACAAGCTAAAGTAACTGTAGTAGTTGGAAGTAGAAGTAGTATATCCTACTTCTGGTTTCGGTGTCTGTGGAGAGTCTAGGGATGTCCTGAATTTTACTCCTCAACGTGCGGGCTGGGAGCGACCCGAGCCCTTTTCCGCGCTGCATGCGGGCTGTGGCCAGCAGCCCGGGCACGCCGGGTCAGAGAGGGAAGGCCGTCGAACTGGAATTAGGCACAAACGCGTATCGGTAGTTTTAAAGATTGTTTACTTACACCGAGATGGCAGTGGTGTAGGCTGGAAAACTTGATTGAGTAGCGGTTACAGACAGACAACACAGACGGTCTCGTGGAGGTTGCTAGGCTCCACGGTACAGAGCTCTGGATGCTCTGGGTGAACAAGCCACCAAAATAGAAATCGTAAATACGTCTTATAAAAGTTGCGTTTGAAGACGGGAAGAGGTGGGCGGTGGATCAGGCCGCCAGACTCCTCTGGATCTCACACAGGGTTTCTATTACCCTGCTGTGTACCTAGAGTCCCCACGAGATGGATGTGGAGTCCTCTTCGGCTTCGGCGGAAACTGCTCAAGCCTCTTATACGGCTAACAGACCAATCGTTAGCCGCCACGTGGGAATAATTTAGCACTAGCCAATCACGGGGAACAAATTT
>NW_005841908.1:1950952-1991847 GCF_000455745.1 Alligator sinensis
TGATTGAGTTGCGGTTACAGACAGACAACACAGACGGTCTCGTGGAGGTTGCTAGGCTCCACGGTGCAGAGCTCTGGATGCTCTGGGTGAACAAGCCACCAAAATAGAAATCGTAGATACGTCTTATAAAAGTCGCGCTCGAAGACGGGAAGAGGTGGGCGGTGGATCAGGCTGCCACGCTCCTCTGGATCTCACACAGGGTTTCTATTACCCTGCCGTGTACCCAGAGTCCCCACGAGATGGATGTGGAGTCCTCTTCGGCTTGGGCGGAAACTGCTCAAGCCTCTTATACGGCTAACAGGCCAATCGTTAGCCGCCACGTGGGAATAATTTAGCACTAGCCAATCACGGGGAACGAATTTACATACCGGTGGCGGGAACTCTTTTGCACCGTGCATTCCTCTTGCAACATGAGCAATGCACCCTGCAAAAGAAGCTGCAGAAAAGGCGGGAAACTCGTCCCTGCACCGGGGTTTTCCTCTGCAACAGGAAACTCTCCCGTGCAATGCTCTGCAACTTGGCGGGGATAATTCTGGTGCCGAAGCACACACAAAATCATGCCTTTGGGTCATGACACTCAACAATTGGTTGCTTTATCTACATGGTATATACCACTTTGTGTACACAAGCATAAGTCTGAGTTGAACAGTTACTCCCAATTTGTATTCGTGTGAGAACAGATTTGGGCCTCATAAGTTGGTAGGCAATAGGATGAGAGGGTTTCGTCCTCATTTGTCCTCTTACATGTAGGGCAGGTGTTCCTCTGAACTCAATGGGTATGATCATATCCAAGTACTGTATAAGTCAACCCTGCGTATGTCAGCCCCATATTCTCAGGCTTGATGACAGCTTTTCCCCCAGATACAAGTCAATATTACAGATAAATGTCTTGAACAGCTATTTCCCAGGGAAATCAAATAACTAAGGAAAGGATACAAAGAGTTAAATTCACGAAAAGTACTAAAATAAAAATGTCACTGAAAAAAAAATTGCAAGTATAAAAATATTGCAAGGCCAAAAGTCAAGACTGAGCTAGATTATAAGTTAACTGTGCATATAAGTTATATTTGTGGTTCTTTTTAAGGGGATGGGGAAGATGGACTTACATTCAGAACAGTACAGTAATGTATGAGTCTACCATCACTGCCGATGTCAGATGCTGGATCAGACAAGAAAGGAGCTATATTGCTACTTTCCATCTCATTGCCCCCATCTTCAGTACACAAGTCCCTTGACAGGAGGATGGAAGAAAACTAACCTTGCTAAAGACAGGTGTACCACAATTGTACCTACCTGAACAACAGTGTTTCCTGGAACCGCCATTGAGGTGATACAGCTCCACGCTGTCTTCTACTGCAGGCTGTAGTTGACAACGACATTTGAACCTGTACGTTGAAATTTTCAGAGGTGCTCAAAGGAGTTAGGCACCTACATACCATAGAAATTTGCTGAGAGGTGGGTTTTTAACTCGTCAGATGCCTGAGAAAATCCCAGTCTTTGTCAGAGAGAGGCTTTCAGCTTCACAAACTGATGAAGACACTGACCGTGTTCCGTCTTCAAAACCTTACTACTTTATGCTTTATGCAGAGGCGCATAGCAGGGGAACTCTGCACCTAGAGCAGCCATGGCTCGTGGGGCAGTGTAGGCTGCTCCCATACTGATGTGCAGTAGTATGATCAGCCACTGCTGTCATAGTGGCTATTTTTGTGCACACACCCTGCCTCAGTCCCCCCCCACCCCCTGCTCCCTTTAGTTATGCTACTGGGTTTTTTTAACTATGATGGGCCAAATTCTATTCTGCTGCTTAAGCTTCTAAATGCGACTCTCTTCTAGCCTGTTCAGCGCATCCATTTCTTACCCTTAAGACTGAATCTCAAAAAGCCATCAGGAGGAGGGCAACCCGCTCAACTGATTTATTAGCAATGTTTCAGGGACCAGGGTAGGGTGGAATGCGGTCACACTTAAGTGCCTAAATCCACTTACGTACCTAATAGGTGGGCTAAAATCTGGCCCTAATATTTGAAGTAGCATGCCATTTATATCAAACATCTAAATCCGAATAGGTTCAGGCCCATCGTCTATATGCATTTGGGCATCTCTGTGCATTTTTTTTTTTTTTTGTGGGAACCAAAATCCAAGAGTGACCTTCTTCAGCTGTATATTGCAAAGGACATGTTTCACTTGGCTCAACTACTCAGCTATATCTGTAAGTTTCCTTTCCTTTGTCAGCTTGTGTCACAACCTTTCATGATGTTTAAGCAAGGAGGACAGGCAGTTTGTGTCCACCAGAGTCATTCACATGCATTTTTTTTCTTGTCTTATCAATTATTTACAAAAACAGAGCACTTTAAGAAAGGCCAATACCACCCAGATACTCAGATCCTCTGGCACCATCCAATGGATGAAGTAAATATTTCCATACCTCGCTAATCACAGGAATCCAACTTCTTTTCCAGTGCTCTGTGCATGGGCTCCCCATTGAAGGATTGTCAGCCAGTGAATTACCTTTTTAGGGAGGTTTTTCAGCCCTGATTTCGGAACTTGGCCAAGGGGTAATATTCTGTCCCTTCCACTGTGTCTTTGCCATCTCTGAAGTAGCTCTGGTGTGTTACTATTGTATTACAAAGGTAAGGGTTTTGTAGGGCTAAACTAGTGATGTGGCCCTTGGTATGTAGAGGAAGCTATCCATTCTCAGCAGGTGAACCCTGCTTGCTGCGGAGTGGCTAAGTACAAGCAGACTGGGGATGGGCCACATATCTTATTCTGTATCTCAGGTGTGGGAGGCTCCACAACCTTCAGTAGTAGGGAGGCTATTTGAATAATTTGTACCACAGCGAATTCAACATATGGAGAGAAGATTTCTCCTCTGGTCCCCACATGATCTTCCCAGTTCCCAGCCTGGCAACTTCAGGCCTGGCACCATTCAGAGGGTCTGTATGCTCCTTTAACAGCAGTAAAAAAAACAGTCCAGAATTCATTGAAACCATTAGGTGTTCTTTCAGTAACTGTAAATACTTGAGCTCTTTGATCCAGCTTCTGTTGTAGTCAGTGGAGGTTTTGCAGTTGATGTTGATCGAAAAGGATCAGAGTAGATGATCTATCCAAAATCATGTAGATTTCAACAATGAGAAGGGCATGGACAAAAGGCAAAAGTGTCATCTCCCTTCATGGATCCATTTGACTTTCCCACTTTCAGTTATGAAAAAATGTGGAAGTTGGACACTAATATACATCTTCCACCCTCAATAAGTCTTTAAACTGTGTTGTGCTTGCACACACCATTGCACTGGCTTCACCAAGATGCATTCTTTGACAGGCCAAATTGTATTACTTCATTCTTTGGATTGTACCATTTGTGAACAGTTGTTTACAAGGAAAATATTTCTCTTTTCTCATCTCATTTTATACCTGCCAAATCTCCTCACCCTTTTCATCCATTTGTAATGCCTGTGAAGAGCCTATTATCGTTTGTTTTTTGTCCATTTTATCTGTTAAAGAATGAGATTGAGCAGATCTGCTTTTTTATCAGCTGCTATGACTGCCTGTTGTAATGTCTATTATGTAAACTTGAGAGCTATGGATAACCTGTTCATCTTAATGAATTTACAGTCTTATTGTCTTTTGACATGACTTCATGGAAATTAAGGAGATGATGGCTGACTGTGTTTGTTTGTTTTGTTTTAAGAGAAGACTGCTCTCAGTGGTGGCAGGTGACAGAACAAGGAGCAATAGTCTCAAATTGCAACCAGGGAAATACAGGTTAGATGTTAGGAAAAACGTTCTCACTAGGAAGAAAGTGAAGCACTAGAACAGGTTATCCAGAGAGGTTGTGGAATCTCCATCCTTGGAGGTTTTTAACACCTGGGTAGACAAAGCCTTGGGTGGGATGATCTAGTTGGGGATGGTCCTACTTTGAGCAGGGGGTTGGACTAGATGACTTTCTGAGTTCCCTTCCAACCCTAATTTTCTATGATTCTGTGATTCTAAGTGAATTTATATTTTCACTGTGGCCAGCTGTAATGGGTTTTTAATGTGTTTTATAAAGCTCCAGCCCCTGGAAGCATGTGACCAAGTATCTCAATTTTTATTTATTTACATGTATTGCCATTCTTCATAGTTGCAGACAAAGCTTTGAAACTATGAAGTAAGTACACCTTAAAGTCTCAGAAACTGGAAAGCAAATAAATGTTGCATCATCATACTGTTTTTATTATTTAAAAAAAAATCCTTTCACAGTTAAGCTGATTTCATGATGGGGTGGGGGACAACTCATGCCTTTTAAACTCTTGGGGTTGGCAGTACTACATTTAAATGAATATTTTATGGCTTATTTTAAAACATCAGCGTAATAAACTATCTTAGGCCAGCTGCCAGACATTTAAAATACACAGTTACTTCCTGATAAAAACCTAGTGTCATTATAGAACATAGTGGATTTATGGCTGAAACAAGACTTTGTAGGGTTTTGAATCTGTCCCGCGCAGCAGTAGATTTTTATGTGCAGTTTCCTTTTCTTTAATCGGTGATTTAGAGTAAGAATATAATGTATTTATACCATCTAGGGCACATCTTGACCATGGGAAGAGTCTCCTTCTGAAATGACTAGGATGATTTAAGGCCCACATCCAGTGAGTGAAGCTCTAAGGTCTTATCTTTCAAAAATGGGCTTTAATTTTGGGTGCTTTTGCTCAGGTACCAATTCGGGGCAACTGGTGGTATGAGCAAGGGACAGAAGTTACACATAAACCAGTTTAAGTGATTGGAAAGTGGTTTAAACCTGTAACAGAACAGAAGTTCAGTGCACATAAACTACTTTCAAAATGGCCAAAACTAGTTAAGATAACCCTGGTTGGACATAATATCAGACTTGACTGATTTAGATTAAAACGTTTTATGGAACTTATGTCCCAAATCCCTTCCTGATTCAATTTAACGAAGTCCCCCAGCATCCCAGGATGCTTTGCAGCCCTGGGCTGTGCTGTGTGCTCCAACAGCAAGGCTGGCCCTGCCCTAAGCTGTCACAGAGCTGAATCACTGACGCCTCAGTTCCCCAGCCTGCTTCCTGCCTGCGTCTGTCAGCCCAGTAGGACAGGGGGCAGGAGAGCAGATGGCTAGTCCCCCTTAGCCCCAGGCTGTACAGCAAGGGGAGGAAAAGCCCCTATGGTGTGGGGTTTTGCTCCCTCACCCCGCTTGCAGCCAAGTGAGTCAGGCAGGTATCGGCTCAGCCCCACGCTTTCCCCAGCCTCCGCCTTATAGAGGCAGAACGTACCCCTCCCCAGTCCCACCTGGCACTCACTCCCCCAGCCAGGGTCTGGGGCGGGAGAGAGAAGCTGCCACCCAGGAGCTTCTCACCTGCCCCCTTGCAGCTCTGAGCCAGGCTGGGATCTGCTCGGACGTGTCCCTACAGTTCCTGTTGGCTTCAGCTGGAAATGTTCTGTGCTTAGCACCTCTGAAAGTAAGGCCTGGGGAGAAACCCCACTATTAGAGTACGCTTTGAAAAATTATTTCTGTTAGCCAGGCAACTTGGAGTTGGCCTGCAATACTTGAGGCTTCAATACCTCTCTTGCAACATGTGGTGAACTGGGAAAGTGAAAGATGCAGCAAACCAGTGGCAATGGGTTGGATGCATTACGCATGTCAATGTAAGGACATGTCTTCAAGGGTGTTGGAATATGGCTTTCAGGCAGAGAATCAGCTGGAGGACAGCCCCAGTGTCACCTGCTCTCAGTTTTGCTGAGCCTAGCAGGTCCACTACATAGTAAAGAAATCTAATCAACAGGCTTGGTAGAAAACTCTGCACCCAAAATAATATTTATTTACATTGCAGTAGCACCTAGGAAAAAATGACCTTCAAGGCCCACCCACCACTGGGCTAGGTGCTGTACAGACATGGAACAGAGATGGTCCCTGTTTCAAGGAACTTACAGTTCATTTAGGATTCAGGGTTACACAAAAGTATCGTAAAACTTGCAAAGCAAATCACGGCTTAATCGATCAAAGCATACAGTTGACAATGCACGTGCGTATGGTGTATCTCGTCATTTCATTATCCTCCACTTGGAAGACAGATCGTTCTCACCACCCCAATCATAAGAGCTCCTGAGAGAATTATATAATTTTCAATCTCTTGTCCTGGGATAGTGACACACGAAAAGTTGGGGATGTTGCTAAGGCTGGCTCATGGATAACATTTCAGTAGCATAAATTAAAGTAGGACTGACAAAGGGTAATAAACATCTGGAGTAAATTACCAGAAAAGGCTGTTGAAGCAGAGTGTGAATGAGCACAAATGTAACCTGGATTTGTTTATGGAGGAGAGAATTGATGAGCATGTGGAAATTGCAGGAAGGTGAGACTAAGCTAAACAAAAAGGGGAAGACATGTTGGAGCAGATGGCCTTTCCCTCATTCCTGATGCATCTTGTGTTCTAAACAGGGCAGAAGGACACAAATGGCAAAGCCAGGGAGTATGAAAAAAAAGAAAAAAGGTGGGGAGGTCATGACACAAGAATGAGCTACAGAAATGAGACGAGCCCAATCCCAGCTCCCTATAATGCAGGATCCAGAAGGAGGCAAAGATGGTAATGCTTACTCTCCTGTCGTGGTCTGGCTTGTGGTTATTGTGACCCCTAGTGCAGGTTAGAGACCCCAGTGGGCTATTCTGTCAACCAGGAATAGCTGGAGCACAGTGGACCTCTGGACATGCTCCCAGTCCTTTTAGCTCCCCCCCATGCCTGCCTTTTCCACCAATCAGCTGACTCTACTCCAGGTAAGAACTTCTATCATTCCAGGGAATTCCCACTTGTGTTGGTTATCTGTAGGGACCTACCACATTCAAGGGCCCCAGCAGCTGATTACACAGCTGTAACATGGTCGGGGCCCACGATTTTACAACTGTATCATGGCTGGGGCTGCCATTTTTTAAGGCGGAGCAAAGTGGGCGCCCTCACACCTCTGGCCGAGGGGCGGCGTAAGTCCCACCCCTCCCAGGCATTGATTGCAAGCCCTAGCTCAGGGGTGGGCAAAATACGGCCTGTCTGCCAGATCCAGCGCCCCAGGTGGCTGGATCTGATCCATGGATGCCCCTGTGGCACCCCACATGGGGCCATGCTCTGCCCAGGGCAGCCTGTGCTGGGCATGAGCCTGTGCCTGCTGGCCCAGGCTCTGGCCAGTGTGCAGCTTCTGCCAGTGGGCTGTTCCTGGTGCAGCTGGGTGCTGCTCTGCACCCCCACTTCCAGGATTTTGAGCCAGGTCCCTGCGTGCCTGCTGGGAATGGGGCGGTGAGGTGCAGCAGGAGCGAACGGAGAAGCTGCTGCTGGAGGCAGGGTACATAGCAGCACCCGGTTGGCTGCAGCTGCATTGCAGCCCACTGGAAGCTGCTCCTGTCCCTGCTGCACTGTGCCATGCTGTTCCGAGTGGGCGGGCAAGCAGCTTCAGCCAGGTGGCTCCTGCCACAGTGCCAGGGCTCCAGCTTCAGTTTCTGGCCACTTTCTCGGGAGCCAGAGCCCCACGTGCTGGGGCAGAAGCAGGAGCAGCTTCCAGCAGGCTGCTCCTGGTGCCACTGCAGCCAGCCGGGTGCTGCGATGTACTCCACCTCCAGCAGCAGCTCCTGCTGCAGCATGCTGCGCCACTCCCAGCAGGCACGTGGGGGCCCGGCTCCAGATCCTGGAACTGGAGGATGCCTCAATCATTATAATAAAATACATTCTAAACACCTATATATTTTGGCATTTGATTTGGGGGGTTTTTCCATGGAAAGTCAGAGCTCCCCTGCCTCCTTTGCTCACCCTGATGTGGGTCCAGCTGTGGCTGTCCCCCCACACTGCTTTGTGGTGCTGAGCATCCCTGATATGCCGGTGCCCTGCCCATGCCCCTCACTCCCAACCCACAGTCCTCCCAACTTGCTGCCCCCCTCCCCCCCCCTCCCCAGTCCCCCAGTGTGTGGGTAAGGGTGGGGCACAGGGCATATGGGCATAGGTGACTCCATAAATGACATGTCAGAGGGGGGCATGTGCCCCCCCTGATTTCTGCACCCACAGTGGGGCATGGGCCTGCAGCCTGGCCTGACCAGCACTGGGAAGAACCCATCTCCACATCCCAGTGTGCGGCACTTGGTACAGGAAGGAACACCGTGTCACCATGGCTGCCAAGGTAAGGTGCCTTCTGCCCAGCTGGCAGCAGCAGTGGGCCCAACTCCATGCCACTGCTGGGAGCTCCACGCCAGCCATGCAGCCATGGACGCCAAGGTGTGAGGTGCCATAGTGGCAGCAGCGCAAAATTGTCCCCCCCCCCCCTGCTGCTGGGCGGACAGGGGGTGCCTCATCTTGGCGGCTATAGTGGTATGGTGCTCCCAGTAGCAGTGGTGGTGGCAGCACCGAGCCTCTCTGTCCTCCCCTGCTGGGTCTCACTGGGCTGCAGATGCTGCTCCTGCCTGGTGCCTGTCGAGCCAGGCTGCAGCCCTGTGCTGTGCTATGGGCGTAGAAATTGGGGGGGCAGCACATGCCCCCATTCTCTCCATGTCCCCACCCCCCATAGACTTACCTGCAGGGAACTACTGGAGCTGCTGTCCACCCCACTGCCTGGCTGCAGTGCCAGCCACATGCATGGGTGTGCATGCACATGCATGTGGCCTCCTGCCTCTGATTGCCCTCCTCCCACTTCCCCAAGCAGCCCCTTGCAGGCTTGAACTCTGGCAGCCTGCAAGGGGAAACCCATAGTTTCTCAGGTTTTTCTCCTTTAAAGAAGAAAATCCATGTTTTTCTGCAGGAAACAAAACCTAGATCCCTGGTTATGAGGAAGAATGAACAAAAGATATTAGCAGGAAACAGGAGAAAAGATGCAGCTCAAAAGATTTGAGAGGACTAACAGACTTCAGCACTGAAAGGGAACATTTTCTCTCTTGTAACATGTGCCGTGGTCTTCATTTGCTCCAAAACCTAATTTAAAATAAATAAAATAGAAGAAATCTAGGAACAGCATTATAAAGACTTCTCAAGGTTCTGCCTGTGCACACACACAAAGGGCTCAGATTTCACTCTTGTGGATTATTATTGTATCACCACAACCTTGAGCTGTGTTTATAGTCTTGTAAGTTAAAGCACTGTGGGAGCTGCTTCTTGTTTTAGAGTAGTTAAAAGCAGTGTGGCCTGAGGGAGGGAGCAAGTAATCGGAGCACTAAGGATTGGGAGGCTTGGAATCCTGCCACTGACAACTGGTATGGCCTCGAGCAAGTCACTTCACATTGCTGTACCTCAGTCTCCTGAATGCTAAAAATCAGACTAATAATACCCTGTGAGTGTTTTGAGGATACGTCAATGTGAGCACTTTAAAGAGCCCAATACACATTTGCTGCTGAACAGAGAATGATAGTATCTAAATGAGTAATAATTGTTATTGCAGAGAAGCAGAAGGTTGGAACCTTAGCAGGTATTCTCTGAAACAGTGAAAGACAGTAGAGGAGAACCTGTGTGAGGAACGATGTCTGTCTGTATTGTTGTACGGAGGTTGAACCGTAGCAGAACAGGGTAGGAGGGTCTGGGATTTCAGAGTGCTACTGCACTAAAAGTAGAAAACAAATTTTAAATAGGAGGGGATCAGTAGGCCACAGAATGACTGACAAGGGACTAAATTCACAAATTGCAGCGAAAAATAATTGATACAGAACCTTAGAAATTAGCCCCCCTCCCAGTATCTGAGCACCTCAACAAGCTTTACACACATCACAACACCTCTGTGAAGTATGGTGCTTTTTTATGCATGGGAACCTGAGACCCAAGGTCATCCAGAAAGTTTATGGCAGAGCAGGGGCCTTTAGGCTAATATCCTAACTCCTAGATTATCCTTCTTCTGTATTAGCACCTCATTAATTTCCTGACCATATCTACTACATGTTTGTTTCTTCTGCCTTTTTATTTACCCTTCACTGACTGGTTGTCCAAATAATTATTTTATTGGCATCATATTTGAAAAAGTCAGTTAAAAGAAGATGCAAGATGAGATTGTCACAAGTAGCTCCAATTTGAAAAGATTAATTGCTTATTTTGAAGAAAAAATATTTCCTGAATGAATGAAAATCAGGTTTCTACCTTGAGGGTCTGGTTGGAAATATGAAGGGGTTTCCTTTTCCAGCACACTCCTATCCTCTGCTGTACAATTCCGTGGCCAAAAGATGTGCTATCCTGGCAGATAGATTTTTAAAATGAAAGTGGGTATTTGCTAATGGTCTCTTCTCCTGTAGTATATGCCATAAAATGATTAGATTGTTGACTAGTGTAAGAGTAATGTTGCAGCCATGATGGTCCAGAAATTATGTGAGGGGCAAGATATCATCCTAAGAAATTCTTGCCTCTCATAGATTACTGAGTGTAAGTCAACAATGAATTACACTTTTGATAACACTTTGTACTTGCAGTGTTGCCAGCTTTCATAGTTTTATCATGAGTCTCACTAAAATTGGTATTCTCCCTCCAGCTCCAGGCTTCTGGAGTCCTGTGATTACTTGAAGAGTCTAATTTGTATGTTTGTTTTTAAAGTAGGTTTCTAGACCTAGCCTTCCTGCCTGTGGGGAAAACCTGAACACTAATCCAATGGCTGGGATAAGAATCTCAAATATATTGTGAGGTTTTAAAATCTCATGATTTTGAGGTTGGAGGCCTGACTCATGATTCTTGAATGCATGGGGCTGGTAATACTGCTCTTTTATAGTGTCTTGTGACCAATGTCTTCCAGACACTCATTTAATTTTATTCCCCCCGCACCTAAGTGAAGGAGCAGTCTTGTGTCCATTTACAGATGGAGCAGAGAGAGTTTTAGGACAAAGTTTTTTAGACTTTGGTGCCTAAAGCTGGTATCCTATAAATATAATAAATCTCAAAGATGATGTTAGGTATCTAAATTTAGGTCTAGTTCATCCTTTTGCTAGAGCAGGGACATAGGAAATGCTGGAGTGGATCAGACTAACAGTCCATCTTTATGCCAGTATCCTGTCATGCCTCCTGTTACCAATTGCCATAGCATTAGGGATGGCTCGGGCCTGAGTTACTTCCTGGACTACGTTTTAATAGCCCCTGATGAACCTGTACTCCACAAATTTGTTTGATCCCTTTTTGAACTCTGACTGGCCTTTCTCTGACAATGGCCAGCTCTAGATACTTTAGAAGTAGATGCCCCATGGTAGGCAGATGTGGGACAACCTCTTCTCCCACTCTACCCAGAGTGTACTGCCTCAGGGGCAGGAAAGAGGCAGCATGTTTGGTGTTGGGGCTTACCAAAGTCAGCATCACCCACTGTCTTTCGTATCCTACCTTATCTCTGGCCCACATCACGATTCTGTCCATACCAGCCTAGGAGGTACAGAGATGCTGGAACCAGTTCTGCCCCGATATAGGGAGCCTTGCTGCTCCAGGGGTAGTCCTTAGAGGTGCTGCATGCACACTTTGACCCTTTCCCACTAGTGTAGCTGGCAGAAAGGGGGAGCAGGACAGTACTGAGTCAGGCTCCCTGGTTTGAAGTGATTGAAGCTTCCTAAGTGATTTTCTCCACAAACAAACAGTAGCTGGGCAGGACAAGGAATAAACTCTGTGTCTCTTGTTTCCTGTTCCCCTGTGCTGCACTGTCATGCTTAGACTACACTGCTGTGGTTCAGCAAGAATATCAATATCCACACAAGATCAAAAGAAATACCTGCTTTTTCACTGCACATGAAAGAGATGGTTTGGACAAACTGACGGGCCTTGTGCTGGGGTGCATCTCAGACACCTCTGACACTGAGCAAGTTACACTGGACAAAACCATTGTCAAGAGGTCAGAATTAGACTCCATGGGAAGGATTTTGTTTTACCAAGTGAATGACCAATATCCGTTTGAGACTAAACCCTTGGTTACCTGACTAAAGTGTAGGTGCAGTTCATTAGAGGCAGGTCCTGTCAGACCAACCTGGTGGCCTTATGCGACCAGGTCACAAAATCCTTGGACACAGGTGTTACGGTGGACGTAGTCTTTCTGGACTTTAGGAAGGCCTTCAACACTGTCTCTCACCCCATTCTCATTAAAAAACTAGGCAACTGTGGCGTCGATACCTACACAGTCAGATGGGTCACTAGTTGGCTGGAGGGCTGCGCCCAGGGTCTTATTCGACCTGGAGGGATGTGGGCAATGGGGTCCCCCAGGGCTCAGTCCTTGGGCCTGCACTGTTCAACATCTTCATCAGCGACTTGGACGAGGGGGTAAAAAGCACCCTGTTCATATTCACAGATGTCACTAAGAGGTGGAGAGAAGTGGGCACACTAGAAGGGAGGAATAGGCTGCGATCAGACGTGGACAGGTTACAGGGGTGGGCAGATGAGAACAGGATGGGTTTCAACACTAACAAGTCCAAGGTGCTGCACCTGGTGGGGAAGAACCAGCAGCATACCTATAGGCTGGGGAACTCCCTTCTCGTCAGTGCAGAGGCAGAAAAGGTTCTTGGAGTCATTATTGATGCCAAAATGAACATGGGCCAACAGTGTGGGGACACGGTCAGGAAGGCCAACCGTACCTTGTCATACATCCACAGGTGCATCTCAAGCAGGTCCAAGGAGGTGATCCTCCCCCTCTGCGGCACTGGTCAGGCCGCAGTTGGAGTACTGCGTCCAGTTCTGGGCGCTGCACTTCAGGAGGGATGGTGGACAGCATCGAGAGGGTCCAGTGGACGGCCACCCGCATGATCAGGGGGCAGCAGGGCAGGCCCTACAAGAAGAGGCTATGGGACATGAACCTGTTCAGCCTCCACAAGAGAAGGCTGAGGGGGGATCTAGTGGCCTGTTACAAATTAGTCAGGGGGGACCAGCAGGCATTGGGGGAGTCCCTGTTCCCCTGAGCACTACCAGGAGTGACTAGAAATAATGGTCACAAGCTGGCAGAGGGTAGATTCAGACTAAACATCAGGAGGCACTACTTCACTGTCAGGGCAGCTAGGATCTGGAACCAACTTCCAAGAGAAGTGGTGCTCACTCCTACCCTGGGGGTCTTCAAAAGGAGGCTGGATGAACACCTTGCTGGGGTCATTTGACCCCAGTACTTTTTCCTGCCATGGCAGGGGGTCGGGCTTGATGATCTGCTCAGGTCCCTCCCAACCCTACCAACTATGAAACTATGAAATTCTATTACCCCCATGGGCATACCCCTTGGATAAATAAGGAGACAACTGGAGGGCGATTCTGTTCTACAGTGGGGACACTTGCACACCCAGAGAGGATAATAAAATCACTTCTACACTTTAGTCCAGGGGTGGGCAATTATTTCTATTGGAGGGCCACTTAATGAGTTTTGGTGAGCTGTCGACGGCTGCAACAGTAGTCCCACCCCTTGATAGCTGCCATGCCTCCAGGTTGCCACCTTCCCCTGGGAAGTAGGGATTGAGGCTCCCTGCCCCTTCCGGCAGTCCCATGAGCTGCACGTGGTGGCTGGGAGTGGGGAAAGCAACTGGCTTCATTGTGCAGCGCTTCCCCACAGTGGCACATGAATCCTGGGAGCAGCAGGTGAGCCCTGCGTGATAGAGGCGAGCCATTCTGGCTCTGCTCCTTGCCACCACATGGAGCTCCTGTAACTGGCTAGAGCCATGCACCACCTGGCAGCTGCGCCTGCCTACTGCTGCATCGAGGGCCCACTGCCTCCTGCTGCTGCCACCAGCAGTGTAGGCTGTGCACCATGAAGAGAGCATGTGGGGGGGGGTCCCCACACCCCACCCCACCTCACACCCCACAAACCCCAGCTATATCCTGCCCACCTGAGCTCTGTGCTCCTGCCATCCCACCGGGCATGGGTCCCAGGCTCCATGCTCCCACCAGCCTCAGCCCCATGTTCTGTGTTCCCGCCCAGCTGCAGCTTCCCTACCTGGTGCCCAGAGTAGGCACTGCAGTAAGGACATGAGAAGGAGCCACTGGAGGCCAGGGAAGCGAAGCAGGTCCCCCAGCAGTGGCAGCAGTGGCCCTGCCTGGAAGCTGTGCATGCTGCCTGGGGTCAGGGCCCTCCCTCACAGGAAGGTGGGAGCAAAGCGTGCGGGCTGGGCATGGTACAGTTAATTGGTGGGCACCCGTGGGCCGGATGAAATCACCTGGCGGGCTGGATCCAGCCTGCGGGCCATATTTTCCCCACCACTGCTTTGATCGGTGACTCAAGTTGGTTGCAAGCTGTACATTGATCATCCCGAAGGTGCAACAGAAATCTGCCCAGTGTCTTCAGCAGAGTTGCTGATCTGGGCTTACATTGGCAGTGAGAGGTGAATTAAGCGAAATACATGTGTGTGCCAGGTAACCTCTTGAAATAGTCATTTCCCCCCCCCCCCCCCCCCTTTTTTTTTTTTTAATTAAAACAAATTTTTAGGATCTGTCATAGAAACATTTTTTGGAATGATGGAATATTTCAAAGCACCTCCTGTTCTGATCCTCGGTGCCCTGGGTTAAAGCACATTTTGCCGGTAGTGTCCTGACCATCTGAGTAGTAAGGCTGATTTGCTTGTAACTGTGACTTCACAAGAACATGGCAAAAGACAGAGATATCTGAAGCCAGTAAATGTTTCCAGATGGGAGCATTTCTGGTGAACTTTTTACTCCTGCGTCTAAATGAAGCACTGTTAGCGTTCTAAAAGACTGAAAAGATTTTAATATTAAAAGGAAGTGCATTAGGGATCAGTTCCCACAGATTTATTTTGAATGAGGCAGCTTTAATGGTAGGAAGGAAAAGGAACTATTTTTTTAAAAAAATATGTATTTTAATTTATCCCTAGAAGCCTATAAGCAGAAAGAGAGTGAGCAACATGTGACAATAACAGCAATGAGCCAGTGGAACATCTTGAAAGGAACTGGCCTTGTTTTGGGAAATTAAAAAGTTGTGGGTAGCAGTTAACAAGCCTGACAAAGTGTGTTATTTCTCAAGTGAAGCAGTTCTTCAGGAGGAAATTTATGAGTTAGGAGCAGTAGTATCTGTGACTTTATTCTGTCCTTGTAAAGTGTTAGGTTTAAGTCTGTTGAAAAGGACTAAGACCAAATAAGGGCTTTTAGTTATAAAAGGCCAGCTTTTGATGCTTTATGAAAGTAATATGACTGCATCAGATACAACCCAGGGACAGGAGCCTAGTTCATAAATATCACCAATCCACTTCATTTAAAAAAGATCCCTCACTCTGCACAATTTTTTGCAGTGTTACTATTCTTTGGACATGAGGCCCACAGCTGAATCAGCAGGGAGATTGATTTCTCTCTCTCCCTTTAAGAGAGAGAAAGAAGGTCCCTTTGGGTCAGGGTTGAGGGCTTGTTGGGGGGGGCTAATGGGAAAGTTCATCTTGCAGCTGCCAGCAATATAAAGTACCAGGCCCACGGAAAACAACAGGATGTGGGTTTTGAACACTTTGAGCTTCTTCATGATGTATTTCTTTTACTTTTCTTCTTTAAAAATAATACCCCAGCAAAGGACATTTTCTGATCCCTTAATAAAAGCTTACTCTACCAACTTTCAGATATACCTCATTGTTTTTTTAAACAGTCAGGGATACTTACCGCTTATACCCCTGGAACCAATGTAGTGATCACTGTTTAGATAAATGTGGACTAGCTGGCCCAGCACCATAATATTGGTGCTGGTCACTTTAGATCAGTAGCCAAAGGTTGGTCTTGTTTAGATGCTGCCTGATGTTCACTGTGAGCTGAGTTGATTGTTACCCTTCAATTCTCTTTGCCTAAGTGCCAGCATCGCAGAAAAAAACACAACCTGGCATTAATCAGCATCTTTCTTAGCACCGTGTAAGATGGTAAAAATCCCAAAGCGGTACATAACCCAAATTCATCTACCTTTTTTTTTCCCCTCTAAAACAAAAGCTTAAAAATCTCACTGCAGTGTTAAGGCAAAATCACTTTCTGAACACATGGGATGTATGACAATCAGATGGTTCTAACTATTGATAGAAAACCAGATGATGCAAGTGGCTTTTATAACTGGCATAATTGCATCCACATTAGGAAGCTACATTGCTTTAACAATATCAGTTTCTGAATTAATATAATTATAGCAGTGCAAAAGCTGTAGACAGGCTAGGAGTCAGAGTCTGTGGGTCCTGGTCTTGCTGTCTGCGCAGATATCTGCAGGAAGAATTCAGGGCACAGAAACCATGCGGGGAGGGTCATTAAGTTTCCCAGCATCATTCCTTGTGCGTTTGCCGCCTCCCACCAAACAGGCATCTTTGGTTACGCTACACATGATCTGAGCCTCCAGGAAGCTGAGAAGTTATTGTGACTCTCTTTATAGCAATTAACTGAAGATCCTAACCCGTATTGGGTTCCCATTGTGCAAGATGCTGTATGAACAGTAGACAATCCCAGCCTTGGCAGCCTGCATAGACAAAACAGGCAAAGGAGGGGAGAAGATACAAAAACAGTAGATGAAGGCCCGAGACAAGGAATGCAACTGAAAAACCCCAGTTGAGGTGGAGTGCAACTGAAAACTTCCTGGGGGGCTTTGGTCAAGACCACTGAGACTTCCTGCCACAGGAAGTATAGAGCAGAAATAGGAATGGAGCACAGTGTTCCTGAATTATAGCTTAGTGCATTAACCACAATATCATAGAATGGTGTGGGGTGAGAGGACGTGGGGATTTGTTTTTTCTCCAGCAGCCTCTGCCCCAGATGTTTCTATTTCCTAGTACAGAGGGAATTGAGCAAGAGTCAGTTCAGCATTTGCACATGTAAACAAAATAACACAATCCTGTGAACTATTCGTGTTTGTCGCACTCCTGTGCCTGGAATCTAGTGTCTGTTCAACTGGGATCTGTTGACAATATCAAATAAATCCACAGCCACCAAAAAGAAAAAAAACAACCCAATTCAGAGCCCAGCCTCTCAAGCCACCCCCTTAGGAAAAGGTGTGGCTGGCATTTGTTACAAGCCTTGAGACGCAATAAAATCTGGCTCCTGTCAGAATAGGAAGAAAAGTGTTTCAGGACTGAGAAGGGACAAAGAACTGGTTTGAGGAGGTTGGTCAAGTTAGGGCTTGGGAAACCTGAGCATGACTCCTAGTATGCCACAGATTTCCTGTATGACCTTGGACATGTCACTTACCCTCTCTATGCTTCAGTTCCCCAGCTAAAAAATTGGGGTATGGGTGGGGGGGTATGGTAATTGGGGTTATGTCAGTATTGTCAACCGGAATGCTCAGCCCCCAAATGCTTCTTTCTTGCTTCTGTTTTTTTTTCCATTGATAAATCCACTGTTTTATCTCAATCGTGGGAGTAAAACCAAGAAGAAAAATAGGCCCTGATTCTCCACTGCCTTGTATAGGTACCCTAAGTTGTATGAACATGAGTGTAAAATGCTAGCATGCTGGCCATTTGGCACTCCCTGTGCAGTTGTAAATAGCTCTGTACTGGGTACAGCAGTGAGGAATCAGGCCTTTATTTCTGCTCGAAGCATTGGTCTCAGGAAAGTTGCTCATCTACATTAACACTAACAGTAGCACTCCTTGATCAGTTGGAATACATTGCATGCTCTAGCAGTAGCCAAGAAGTCATTGGAAACATCATCAGGTATATTAAACCAAAGCAATTCTGCTTCTGTCTGACGTTTTCTGGATTTTTTACCTTTCCGGTTCCATTGCTACAAAGACTTTCAAGAGAAAGGAGCCCACTACGTGCTCAAGAAGTGGAAAACGCAGCCTTGCTTCTGAAATCCTCAACCGCTCTCTCGCTCTCTCTCCTCTACTTCCCTTGAAGTTGCCCTTTTATGCCTTTTGATATCAGAATTTCTTCTGCAACCTAATAATGCAAATTTTCAATACCATGTGACCTCAGGCAGCCCAAACCTGGCAAATGTTAAAGCAAATCACAACAAAACTCTTGTTACCGTGCATACACCCTCATGTAATATTGGAGGAGTGAATTAAAGGTGCTTCTCATGCAAGGGGCTGGATTCTTCCTTTTCACACCAGTATCAATCAGGAATAACACTTAAGCTCAATGGAATTCCACCAGTAAAAGAAGATTCAAGCCTTTCATGCTGCTTTTTTCCCTCCCGCTGGTAAAATGGGACTTGAGGTACTTGGCCAGGTTATGAAATTTAACCAGCTAATCTTTGAGATTCTGGCAGGGTGACCTTAAATAAATAAAGAAAAACCCAGAAAAATTAAGATTTCTACTGCCACTTGATTTAAAAAAAAATCTCCCAATTTTTCTTACAATTATTCTACTGGTTGGAGAACTCAAATTCATGTTAAACCAAATACATGTCCACTCCTCCACTCCAAGTTCAAGTGAATGTAGGCTCTTTCACACTATTCAGCAAATAAATGCCCTTTACAAACAATGCTTCCAGCAATAATTGTGCCTTAGCAGCTACTTAATTATTTTGGGCTATTGTGTTGCAGGGGCAATTAGGTGCTGTGTAGACTGCATGTAGGTGCAGGTAGCAAGCACCTTGTTTCTATGCTCATAAATCTCTGCGATGCTCCAATTATCAAGACATCTTGGGCTGGCAGTCTGCATGTCTCTGTTTTGTGCTAGTCATTAATTTCAGAAATGCGTACTAAATTGATTTCCTTTTCACGACATTGTTTTCAAATGACTCTTCTGTTTTTCTCCTGCTCGTTCATTTTTGGCAGTCTCTGTGGCTAGGAAGCTGTGTGGAATCTAAGTTAGAGCTCCTCTGAATTTTTCACTGGGTCAGTCTTCAATGTCTGAGTGTTTGAATTGGGGCAAGGGTGGTTAAGCATGCTACTGAGATTAAAATAAAGATCCTTAAAGCTTTGGAGGGTTCTTGTTTCAGCTGTGAACAGCAAGGCTTACATGCAAAGAGGGAGGGGGAAAAATGCAGCAACATTCCTTTCACACTCCCACTCACTTCTGAGGTTCTTCCACTTCCTTCCTATGACTTTTTTTAGAACTGTAGTGTTTTTCTCACGTCCGGCAACAAAGGATGTTTTGTGCTGCTGCTGAGGTTGTTGGGTTTTTTTTCCCCCGCTTAGCTTTGGTGTGTAGTAGCATGCTTGAAAATACAGCTCTTATTTGCGTGAGAACGTTAACACTTTTTGCTACATGGTACCTTGAGGTAGATCAACTGCTGGGATTTTTTTTGCCTTATGCTATCAGAGTTTACCTCCATTTTTCTCTGTCTGCCTCATTTTTATGTAATAGCCACTTTGGTGCAATTCCAGACAAAACGCCAAAGTCTGCTCCTTTTTCTGGAGTGTGGAGTGACTCCACTAATCATAATTACACTGGTAAAAATTAGGCTAACTGCAGATTTACACTGAAGCAACAGAAAACTGAACTTGACTTATCAGCCTTCCAGTGCATTGTTGATTTTTAGTATACAGCCTAACAAGATTGCTAGAAAGACATGGTTGATTTAAATATGTACCATATTTTAGAATAACAATTTTCAGTCTATCCAGATCACCAGTCCAGTGTTATGCTGGTGGTGGTGATTCAGAGTGGAATTCAGAGTAATTCCACTGAAACCACTCTCATCTAGAACTGGGTACAGCAAGCTTTTTATTTTTAGAATATTTTGTAAAGTTTATTATCCTGTAATGAGCCAGTGTCATTGCCATAAATTAACTATAATTGTGTATATGGACATTACACACTTCAGGGAGAGAAACGCTAAAAAGAAAGCAAGGGACACAAGCAACCACAATGTCAGGAACCCTGGATATTGGATACTTTAGCATTAGGTGCTTTCAATTTATTATAATTTGTGAGCAGCTAGGCAAGGTGGGGGAAAAAACCTCATAGACAGTCCAGAATTGCATCATAAATCTCAGAAAGCACTAACATAATCTTTAAACCTGTTCTCAGATCCTCAGGCAGAGAGCATGAGTTATATCCTGGCTGTGATTTTGGCCTCTCAAGCACTAGTTTTACAGGTGTAAGTTGACTGTCTTTCATTGGAGTTCCTCGTGATTTAGACTGGTGCAGTGAAATCAGAACTGGGTATGGCACACTATCGTACTGGAGCATCTTTCTGTTCTCTGCCAGATGCATACCCTATTTTCAGGAACATGTTTTGAAGGATGCATGCTGCCATCTAACGTACTGGATATGTTTGCAGCCTTCAGATACAAATCTGCTGCTCTAGAACATTGTCAGTGATACCGCATGAGCTGTTACAAACTGGGTCCTGACCAGGAAAAATGATTCAGATTAGAAGTAGCCAAGGTACTTCAAGGAATTGAAGGGTTCATTCATCCATTGGGATGTCCCAAAAAGGCAAAGATTTTCTCCCACAATCCACTGCAAAAGAACTCTAGGGCTCTGTGAAGTTTGTAGTATGTGTCCCAGTGTATCTTGGTGCCACACATGGTTAGAGTATCATGGTGGAGATTGTTTTAACAAGCCCGAGGGATCTCCATCATCATTTTGTAGCATGGCTGCTTTTCATCATAAGAGGCACATTGCAGGGAAGTGGGTCACTTGTTGATGGGTCACTTGAATTAATCCTGTTATAGAGAAAGGGGGTTAGCAGTGTTAGTCTGAAGTTAGGTGGAAGGTAGGGCAGAGTGGCACCTTAGACCAAATACAGACATTCAGAAAGCCCCTGGTAGAAGTGCTATATTGCACTTTACTTAGGGCTATAACTTAGCGTAAGCAAACTGAGCAGACATTTGCTGTTTGATGGGGGTAGGAAGGTGCTCTGAGTTTGCCTGCACTGACTGCTGGGGGCGCTCCTGCATGCCTCCTAGGAGGCTGTTAAAGTGGCCGTTCTCTCTACCCCAGGTGTCCTGCTGGCCACACAAGCGATGACGGGCCCAATCCTTTTCTTTTTTTTTTTGGCAGAGCCTACCCACTTGTCCCACAGCCAGGGGGTGAGCTGCCAGCAGGCCAAGCAGCCCTTGAGCTGTGGGGAGCCCCAGTCCTTACCTCCATGGTGGCAGTGCCTCCCCTGGGGCCGGCCGGGTGGGCTGCTAATGGACTGGGTGCTTCCCCAGCTCCAACGCAGCACCTGGGCGGATCCATCTCTTCCCTGAACTTGCCCGCTGGAAGCCTGCTGGGCACTGCTCCCCTGGCAGGATCTGGGAATAGTTGCATTGGGCTGGGTGCTGTCTCCAAACTGGGGCAGCACCTGGCCCACTAGCAGCCCACCCCGGGCGGGCACCACCACCATGAAGGGAAGGACTAGGCTCCCCCGCAGCTCAGGGGCCACAGCCTGCTGGCAGCTTGCCCGCTGGCCGCAGACAGGCTCTGGCTCTGACAAAAAAAAAAAAGGAAGGATTAGGCCCCTAACCGTAATGTGACAGAAAAATTGAAACAGTGGGTTTCAATTAAAAACCAACCATTTCAATTTACGGGGCATAGAATAAAACCCTGAGGACTAAACCCCTGTCATGTGTACAAGCGCCCTAGGGAGCCACCCGGTCTTACCTTCTTCCTATTATACAGATGCACTCTAAGTCAGGTTTAGCTAACTTGTTAGCTAAATCCAATCTAAGATCAATCTTATCCTCTGTGTAAGTAAGGTGTAATTGTATATCTATGCTAGTGTCTGGGTTACGCTATACAAAATTATACCCACCTCTGTGATCGACATTAAGCCATCAGCTGACAGTCTCCTGGAAAGATGCATGCACCGATAAATTCCAGCATCCTCGCTACATCAGCAGCTGTAAGCCCTGGACCCATAATGCACTGTGGCTTCTGGCAACCAAACTCACAATGAGGACAGGGAACTCCAGCAAAAGCAGGAAAGTGCCAGTCACTGTGAGAAAAAGCACATAATAATTAAATTCCACCTCAAGTGAACCAACTTTCCTGGTCAAAATAAAACAAAAGATAGATGAAGTTTGCTGGTGCTTGGTACAGGTTGCCTTGTAGAGAGAAATACTATTAAATTCATAGGTGCCAGAAGGCTAGGGCTAACGGGGCATAGCACCACAGCCACATCCCTCTGCTGCAGTGCCGCACCCAGCGCCCCGCCGTAAGCTTCTCCACTGTGTACAGCAGCAGCGCGTGCCGGCTCCGCTATGGCATGCAGGAGGGAGGGTCAGGGATCAGGTGGGGCGCTCCACGCTGCACCCTGCTCCGCCCCCAGCTCCCCCAAATAATATTTTCTCCCAACACATATGATTAAATTGCTTGTCTAAACAGTCTGCTCTGACTAAAGAATGGGATTAATTATGATGTCATCACCTTGCCCCTGGAATTCATCTTAGTGATGCACCAACAATCGCAAGAGACAGCCTTTTTGTACCCTGAAATCTTGGTCTACTAGCAATAAATCATCTGGTGTCTTCGGGGTGGTGGCTCCTTTATTACCATTATGTGGGGCCTGGTATGCGTAATAAAATAACAGTCTTTGGCAGTTTTACAGAACCATCCATCAAGGTGCTCTACAAACAGTGATGAGCCACCCTTTGAGCTAGTGTCGTATTATTGTTCTCATTTTATCGGCTGGGAACTGAGAAATATAGAAGTAATGTAATGTTTTCAAAGTCCTGCAGTGAATCAGTGGCACAGTCTGGAGGGCTCCAGTGCCTGGCCCTCTTGACTTTTATGTAGAAACTACTACATAGCATTTCCTCCCTTGGACTACGCTTTATCTCAGGGATTCACTGTTGGTTCCAACATTAGAAAATCCCCCACCCCAGGCTGTATCCCCTCCTCTCCAGATGAAGTTACATAGAAATTGGGAAGCTTCACACTCAATTATACAAGTAACATCTCTAGAAATGGAGGTAGGAACAAGGTAGAAGTTACAGATGTTGAGTGGCCACATTTTCTTCAAAAGATTGAGAGCGGTTATCTAGTTACGGATGTGTACTGAAATTAACCCTCCTTCCTCCCCTCCCCCAGCCCTTCAAAACCCCCCAAATCCCAGGGTGTCTCTAGAAAGTTATCTCCATTGGGTCCGTGTTGCTACACACTTGTAATCCTGGTTTGTTGCCACTAAATTGTAAAGGGCTCATAATTTGTTCTCAGGAAAAATGTAATGCTTAGATCTGCAGTAGAAATTCTGCACAAGCTTTCTGCAGAGCCTTATGGCTTTTGTGATGAAAAATGGTCAATTCACTATTGGCAATAAGTATTCTTGTCATATGAACAACAGCCATTTCATGTTTAAAAATAGAAAAGGCAGTTAATTATTATGATGAAATAAAAGCCTGTAGTTGGTAGAGTAGCAGAGTTATGCCTGCAGTCATACTTCAAAAAAGACTTTCCTCATATGACAATCCCCAAAACACTCAGTTTGAACTCAAAATGTGTATCGAGCCTGAGGCTTCACTAACACTGTGTAAAGCATTAGCAACCTCATTGAACAACACCAGCATAAAACTAATGCAAATTATTGCAAGAACAGAATTACGTAAACCCCGAACAGCTGCCTCTGGAAGTTTGAGAGTGCCCAGATAAGGGAGGAGAGATGATGCAAAAAAGAGAGCAAAAAGCCCTCCAAAGATTTTCAATGAGCCACTGCTGCTTTGCTACATTCAGACTAACTCTGCATTTAAGTGTATCCGAGCTGAGCTATTCACATGGCTCTAATTTCCTCTTCACCAGCGACTCAGTGTACTGAGTCTGCTTGTTTGGAGAGTGACAGTCTAACCTTGGTTTCCTGCATGGTGGCACAAAATACTAACCACAAGTTTACTCAGCTGACCCTAAGATCCATGGTTTTTATTCCATTTTCTGGACCAGCACTGAAATGAGTGCTGTGATAACCAGCCAGTATTTATCACCTTGTGAAGATTAGGATCTGCATACATGTGTGTTACGTGGTGTGAGACATGGTGTGATGTAGCATATCTGTTACGGACGAGATTTTCAAAGGTACTGAGATCTGAGAACTTTTGCAATCTGGTGCTAAGAGAGCAGATGCCCCAGAAAAAAGCTCTCTCTGCCTTCTGAAAATCCAGCATTACGAATCATAATATTTTCTGGCAGTGAGCTAACAGACAAGCTGCGTCACTTGAACAGAAATTCATATGAAGCACACTACTGTGATACCCTGTGTAACAATGTGGTTGTCACAGCAAATGGTAAGGGATACCCTGAAGGCTGTTAAAAGGGCATGAGTACTGCATGTCCACATAATGTGTTTTCTTTCTGAAGGATCCCAACAGGCTACACAAATTGGCAGAGATTCTGTATAGCTGCAGCACAGGGAAACTCTCTTGATGACCTCTGGATTCTGGAGTGTGGAAATAGCTCACAGACAAAATCAGAGCAGCCATGGGTGCTCTGTAAACGTCCAGAATCCTCCCAAGAGCTGCCTGTAGATTGCCTATCTCTTATACAGAGGCTTTTGAAGGTCTGTTCTGCTTGCACAGGGGGTTTGGGATCCAGCCTCATGTGCAGAGTTCTTGCCTGCGTGGAACAGGAGATAGAGATGAGGGCAGGAGACAGAATCTCTTTGCTCTGTGGATATTCATGTTAATTTGTGTGCGTGTGTGCATGCCCATGCTCATGTTGGTGGAGTGAAGAAAGGTGATTGTGTGTATCACTTTTATGACAAACATCAACATGGTAGCGCAAATTTGCCTAGAAAATTTCAAGGGAAAAAGCATTTACACAAGGAAGAAATAGAAAAGACGTTTCCTGCAAGTCTCCTTCCATTTTCTGGCCTGCTCCACAATACAATTCTGTCCGCTCCAGTAAGGAAAGCAGCAGAAAACCAATGTGGAGTACATGTGTGGCAATGTGGGGCAACCCCCTTTCTGACAATGTTCTGTAGCATCTTTTGATCAGTGTAGTCTTGCTTATCTCAATTCCGCAAATTTTTCTTGTTCATCCGATGGACCCAGACAAACGAAGCAAGTACTCAGTTTGACTTAGTTGGTCCCACCATGATTTTTTCTCTTCCCTACAATCTCATGCTGTGTGTCAGCTGGTTGAGAGAGGCAATATGATCTCCTAGACTCAGTTGAGGTGTGGTGTATTCTAGGTATTTTATTGTCAGCCCTACAACTAACTTTGTTTGGGCAAATGATATGAACCTGGCTGGACTCATTTGAGTCCCGTTTTTTGTTTTTAGGGTTCTTTTGTTGTTCTCCCGCCCTGGCGGGGGGTCGGGCTAGAAGATCTATTAGGTCCCTTCCGACCCTGAAACTATGAAACTATGAAACCACTTCATATCTTAGTTTTCCCATCTGTAAAATGGAGCTAAAACTATTTGCCCACTTCTATCAAAGGGCTGTTATAGAAACTAGTTAACACTTGTAGAGTACTTTAGAGAGGGCCAGATTCTCATTCACTCTGCATCCCTTTTAGACAGATAGAGCAATGCAGTGGGGACCTAGCATAAATGAGAATCTGGCCTTTTGCAACAAGGGTAATTACTTTTGCTTGTGGTCCTTGGGAATCAAACTGCTGCAAATCCAAAGGCTCAGACCATGGAATTATCCCCTTCTGGCCTCTCTATTGAGCACACATTTATATTTAGTTTCACTAATTGTTAAAAGCTAGGAAGTAATTTCATTTGAAATGATCTTTACTATCATTCATTTTATAAGGGCAACAAAACTCCTATGCTTCAGAATTGCAACTTGACATCCAATTTCCTTCTGTCTCCTATTAACCCAAACAACCTAGAGAATCTGAGGCTACATGTAGAGAGAAAGAGATGAAAAATTAACAATGGATGATGCAGCATGGACCACCAAGTGGTCTCAGTCAGTAGTCTTCCTAGCGATGCAGATCTGACTCAGTGTCTGGTTTAAAGAATGTCCAGCTGAAAAACAGAAATGGAATGAATAGACAGTGGCATCTACTTAAAGTGAATACAGATAAAGTGAAAGAAATTTAATTGTGTTGGTGCAGAGCCATTTGCAGACTGTTAATCCATATATAGTGACTCCAGTTATAGGGGAAAATCCTGCAATTAGCCCTCAGCTTAAGTAGGTGGAGGAGGATTGGGAAGACGTGCATGGGAAAGCCTGGATGTTTTTGTCCAGTGCTGTTCCACTGAGATTATTTTGATCCATAAGATGAAGTAGACCTTTACATTGCTAATACCCAGCCAGTACCATCCTTCACCTGTAAATCTGCTGTGCCCTATTTCCACTTCCCCTGGCATGTTGTCCTCACAAGGCTAGGTTTTGTACTGCCCTGGAAGTGTGCAGCACCTTGTACATAAATACTACACTAGTCCTATTGCCACAAGTGGAGACTTCCTTCACAAGAGTACTGGAGGCTGAATTTGACCTGTAACAAAGTTTTGTAGGGGAAGAAAATGACTTCTAGGCTGTGTGAGAGGTGGTGGGCAGATGAAAAGCAGTTGAGGCTTGTTATAGGAAGGACCCTGCAGTCCTTCCTATAACAAACTCTGAGGCTAGGGAGAGACATTCAAAAAGCCAGTGCCTGAATTGATTCAACCTTTGCAGGTTAATCTAACCTGCCTAGGCTGAACAGGACAAGCATTCTCTCTGGACTGAGGCACAGCAGGCACGTGCCTGCAGGTGCTCGGGCCAGGAGCTGGGGGTGCTAGAGGTGGCCCTCGGCTGCAGGGAAGCTGTGCTGGGGGGCTGTGGACAGTCAGGGCTGAACTGGCCAGGGAGGGGTTTAATTCCCCCCTCTCTATCTCACCGAGCACAGAGTGGCTGGGCCGGGCAGACCCTGCTGCAGTGCCAGTGGCTGAATAACCCCGTCCTGCTGGGAGGGGGCTTGCCTCAAGCATAGAAAAGCTGCTGGCACCGCAGTGGCCTGGCCACTGGTGCTACTTTGTGCTTGGAGCTGGCCCCCTCCTGGCACAAGGGGGCTTATTCAGGTGCTGGCCCCAAGCACAGAGTGGCAGCAGCCACGCCCCGCCGACACCGCCGCGGGGCGCGCCTCTCTGTGCTCAGGGCAAGCCCCCTCCTGGCAGGAGAGGGCTTATTTAGCTGCTGGCACTGCAGCAGGGCCTGCCCGGCCTGGCCACAGCCACTGCTCAGCCTGGGCCAATGGCTGAATAAGCCCCCTCCTGCCGGGAGGGGGCTTGCCCCGAGCACAGGCTGAGCGGCGGGGGCCAGGCCCTGCCCCTGCCCAGCAGCTGGAGCAGCAAGTGGCGAGCGGTGAGTGACCATGACGGGCAGCAGCCCATCACGGCTTCCCGTAGCGTGAGCCTCTTCCCAGAGGGGGCCGCTCTGCGGAGCGCGGCAGCACTGTGAGGAGCTTGCAGGGCTCTGGCTCGCTTTGGACCCCAGTGCTATCGCCTGCAGCCTGCTGCAGCTCTGCCAGCCCCGCAGCATAGTGCCCCCGCCGGGAAGGGGCTCACGCTCCCCAACACTATGACAAGGGCTGCTGCCCCCAACAAGGCCCCTGTGCCCCCCACCTCTCCCCCACTGCAGCAGCAGGGAGGGGGCACAGCCAGGCAGGGCCCCATGGGTACCAGGGAGCGCAGTGGCGAGGGTGGACAGACCCAGATGGCAGTGGGGGTAGAGGGAAGATTAACTCTGCTCCCTACCCCCCAGCTGCCTCAGGGGCCATGGTGCCCCAGTGCTCCAGCAGCGAGGGAGAGTGCCCAGCAGACCCCACTCGAGTCATAGATTTCATAGACATTAGGGCTGGAAGGGACCTCGGAAGATCATCAAGTCCAGCCCCCTGCCCAAAGGGCAGGAAGTCAGCTGGGGTCATAGGATCAGGGAGGCCCTGCTGGTGGGATAAAGAGGGGGGAATTAAACCCCTCCCTGGCCAGACCCCTCTTCCCCCCGCCCTGCCTGTCCCTGCTCTGGCTGCGGAGCGGAGGGGCGGGGCCACTCTGACTGGGCTGGAGCAGAGAGCCCTGCCCAGAGAGCATGCTGGGATGCTGGGGGTGTCTGGTTTAACCTAAACCACGAGGGGTCTGGGCCAGACATTGCATAAACCAGTTTGAGCCAAATCAGTTGATTCTGATATACTACATTCAACCAGGTTTATCTCAAACTGGTGTCGGCCATTTTTAAACTGGTTGACGTGCACTGAATGTCTGTTCTGTTACAGATTTAAACCAGTTTCTGATCCCTTGAACTGGTTTATGTGTAATGTCTGTCTCTAGCCTGAGAGCCTATTTTCCTGTTTCTAGGGCATGCGGTCGTCGGCACCGATTCCAGTATAAACAAGCAGCTTTGTATGAGCTGAATAAGTGCTAGCTGCCTTCGAGTGGAGCTCCCTGCAGAAAACTGAAGCGTCCCCAGCCCTGCCCTGTTTGAAGTATAATAAACCCCTGCTTGGTTTTTTTGGGTGGACTGCGTATCCCAGTCAGGCAGATGCCAGTGAAGACAGGCTGCTCCAGGGCTGTAACCTGAGGCTGCCTGTCTGCGGAGCAAATGGGCGGGTTCGCAGATGCACAGCAAGGTCTTTATGCGCGAAGGATCACATGCAATTTTTGTCTTCACAGAATTGCACTCTGTATAATTTTTCTGTTGATCAAGCTGAACATGAAGAGAGAAGCCAGCCTGTGTGAATCATGCCCTTGTTGTGGACTGAAGCAACAGCTTGAACAAGGGAAGGGGCCTGTGAGAGCTCCCGGGCCAAGGGCTGGGCCTTTCTGACAGGTTCCTCATTTTTTAAATTTGTAAATCTGTCACCAAACAGTGCTGCTGGCAGGAGGAGCAGGTCGCACTAGGAATGGCCTTCATTACCATTCGCATAGTGGAAGTCCTGTGCAGTGTTTGCTTTAGGCAGAGGCAGCTGTGCTGGGCCCCTGCACTTCAAAGGCGTCTGCAAGCACCACCCCGGCTTTCCTAACTACAGGCTCCTCCGTCTCAGGATCGGATTCTCCTCGCATTTACCAGCTGGGTCTCTGCTGCCACAGTATCAGTGGCTTTACACTTGGGTACGTGAGGCCCTTTAGTTTCAGCTGACAACAGCAAAGAAGGAAGGGCCTAACTTAGCTTTCTTACTCCTCAGAAAGATGCACTTCAGCTTCACCACCAAGCGTCCAGCTTTATTGGAAGGAAGCGTCACTTTTCCACTAGTAGTATTTCAGTGGTACAGAGACCCCTGAATAGTATACCAGCAAAGTCATCTAACAAGGGACAAATCTATAGTGGCAGAGCTGTGCTTGGCACCAGTAAACAATATTGATAAAAGCACGGCCTTCCTAGTGTAACTACTGCATCTACGCTATAGCTGTGTTAATCAAGAACCACATCTCTCCACACCCAGTTCTTACTCATGTCAGTAGAAATCTGTACTGTAGACGTTGTCTGAACTGGGGAGAGGCAGTAACTGGTAGGGAAGCGGGCAACGATGGCTATCTCTAACGGAGGATGAGTAGAAGCTGATTGGAGCTTCAAATATTGGGAAAGCTTGAGAACCATGAGAGCCATTTCGAAGAACTGAACAGGAACAGGGGCAAGGAGTTGCACCAAAGTACTGGGCTTCCTTTTGTGAATATCAGTGTGATTAAAGAAAGATTTTATTTCATATTTCTTTGGGAGAGAATTTTATTACAGGCTTTTTCTCCCTCAAGTCCCTGAAACAAAACTCCAAATTCAAACAGCCCTGAGCTCTGGAGAAGTTTGGATATGTTCAAAGTTTCACACTTTGCCCCTCTCCTTGCAGTGTGCTGGACAGAGCCACTGCCCAGAACTACTGCCCTGCCCTAAGGGAAAATCCAGACCTGACTCAAAAAGGTTCTCCACTGCAGGTGACAGGACAGGTTGCAGCTCCTTGTCTCCAAAGCTGGGGGTAACTGAGAGCTGCTATATCAGGGGTAGGCAACACCTGGCATGGGTGCCAGAGCATGTCACACAAAGGCATTTTGCTTGGCACTTGCACCTTGGTGGATGGTAGGGAAGGGGCCAGGGCTGTGCTTCCACAACAAGGATCGGGACTCTCCTGCTGTCCACTTCCGGGACACCAACATCTTACAAGTCAAGATCGTGGATGTCAAGACAAAACAGTAGGATTGATATGGGCTTGAACTTGTAAAGGCAAAGAAATGACTTAACAACAAAAACTTAAATAGCAGGATTCATTGGTAATTTCCCCAGTTTTTACAATGTGTAATAGGCCTAAAGTGAAGATCTTCTTAAAAAAAGTGATTTATGCTTTAAAAGAGTAATTACTTTTTAAAAGGAAAAACAGGCAAACACAAAGAGAAACATATATTAAACCAACTAACCAACCAACATGGAAAAGTATGAAAATATGGCTGGAAGGTACACAAGATGATGTTACTGCTCCCCTGTCTGCTTCTAGATCATGTTAAATGTAACATTAATTTTCAGGGCTTTGCAAGAAGTGCCACATAGGCCTTACTTTTTGATACTTGCTTACTTTTCAACAAAAGCATTATGAATTTGCTGATTGAACAAAATGTTCTTAATGACACCTACAGTATAAGATAGGAGGAACCTCAAATGTCATCTCGTCAGACCCCTGAACAGATGTAGGATGCACTATCCTTAATCATAGAAAAGTAGGGTTGGAAGGGCCCTCCAGAGGTCATCTAATCCAATCCCCTGCTTGAGGCAGGATTATTCCTATACAAACCATCCTGTATAAATCTTTGTCTAACCTATTCCTAAAGCTACACAATCAACCCTTCTGCACAAATACGGGCATACTGCCCAAAGACACCAAAAGGGCCCTAACCTGCTAGAGGAAAATAGGGGGATGAGGGCACTGTCACGGTTCAGCCACTAAAAGTCTTGTGAAAAAGCACTCCAGAGATTCAAGGAAGA
Organism: Alligator sinensis; assembly: GCF_000455745.1. Classification (NCBI taxonomy): domain Eukaryota; kingdom Metazoa; phylum Chordata; order Crocodylia; family Alligatoridae; genus Alligator; species Alligator sinensis. The sequence continues at coordinate 1,981,552 of NW_005841908.1, forward strand.
GAGCCATGCCCCTGCTACAGAGGAAGGCAAAACCCATAGCCCATATCCATCTGACCATGGGTAAAATTCCTTACTGATCTCAAATGTGGCAGTCAGGCTGATCTTGAACAGAGGGGCAAGACCCTCTAACCAGGAACCTCCGGGGTTTAGTTCCAACAGGAGCATTGGTACAACCCAGTTGAAATACCCAGGTGTCGCTGCAGCCAACACCCAACACCCATGCTTCTAAGAAAGATGGGAAAGCAAAACAAAATTCCTGACCCCTGGATCCACAGGAGGTGGGGGTGGGGAATGCCTTCCCATCCTCATGTGTCAACCAGCAAAGCCCAAAAACATTGGGGAGGGCAGGGAGGAATCAAATACCTACCCTCCATTCTGCTGGCAGCAAGCATAACTCCACACATCACACCTTCTAACTGGACAATCGGAACTTCTCTTTCTGTATCCCATCTATAAATTTATCCCAGCTGCTATCATCTGCCTTCATAACTAAGCCAGTTGTGGAGCTCTGTATCTTTTTTCTGCTACTGATTATGGTCTTCTATATCCACCTGCTCTAGGCTGTAGAGCTCCCTCTTCTCCTTTTTTCCTAGTGAAAAAGGAGGGTGGGGGAGAGGGGTGGTTCTTGCTCTTCACAGTATACTGCAGGCATAGTTACTCATAGATCATCTCTGACCAATGCTTATCCAACCTCTTCTTGAAAACCTCCAGTGATGGAGATTCCACAGTTTCCCTAGGCACTGTTCCACCAATGAAGAAGTTTTTCCTAACTCTTATTAAAAACTTCCAATCAAGGGCATTCCATAGTTTCTCTAGGCAGCTTGTTCCATTACCCTGCTTTTCTTAGAATTAGGAAGTTTGGGATTCTTAAATCTCAGTCTAGAGGTCCAGTTCTCTTCAGTTTTTATCAAAAGATTCTTCTGAACCTAGTGTGTAAATTTAGGAGCTCTCATTACTTTTTTTTAGAGTTTTATGAAGAGGTAAAAAAATCAATATACAGTACAAATGATACTGTGACCTGAACCTTAGAGAGACTGCTCTATATCCTTAACATAGCTGCCTTCTCTTCTAGCCCTAAACTTTCCTGATGTTATAGCTGTCCATCTTAAGTTTTTGATAGCACTATTATACCCAGTTAAACATTTCTTATGTTTTACCCAGAGGTGACTGCAGTTTGAGGATAAATGAAGTTGTGCCACTACATAGTTTTGATACTGTATCATGAATCTTAAGAGGTCCAACAGGCAGTCAATTGTTACTGAATGCCAGTTCTTGAATTTGTAGCATATCACATATCTATTTTAAAGTGACATAGGAAGGATGATGCTGTTTTCTTCAAAGCCTGAAAAGAAATTTGGAGTCATCTGAGAGCTCAAAACGCATATATCAGTACCAATATTTTGATCCCTGACTGTTAGGGAAGTGGTGCTCACATTAAAGGAATCAGGAGAAAGACAGCTGAGGTCTGTCACGTGCATAAAAAAATAAACCCACAGTATAAACTGGGGGAGATAAGAGAAAGAAGCTTAATTGTTTTATCTGATAGCACAAATAGCATATTGCAAAGGGAGGTGTTGAGCTTTTGTCACATTCTGAACATCTGCGTCTTTGTATTGGACTAGGCATAGCTATACCGTTCAAGGGGTCCTGAGCAAGGGCCCGTGATCCTTCTCACAAGTGTTTGCTCAGCCCAGCTGCAGTTTCACATGCATGGAGAGTTAAACTTTGAGAAACATGTCCTGCTTCCCTCTGCCGCCTTAGATGCTGGATTATTTATGTTCAGCAGTGTGGGCCTCCTCCAACAGGAAGTGGCTGCCATTTAAGGACTGCAAGTGATTCTTGGCAAGAATTACAGCAAAACACCCCAAACCCTTGTTCCTGATTGGCCGAAAGGCTAGAGGCAGTTTCAGCTTGTGAATGTGTTAGCATTTTAAAAATGTCTTTTTTTGTCAGTTTGAGATTTTCCAGAATTTAGAAGCGGAAAGAAAGAGAAGGGTACGAGGAAGCTATTAAAGATATATAAAATAAACTTTAAAGGGGGGAAAGCGTGTTTCACTGAGAAACGGTGCACTTTATTCAAGAACAGTATTGGTGAATGCTTATTATTTTAACAAAGACTTTTTCTGTTGTGAACAAGAAAGCAGATGTTTAAAAGATGGACAGGAAGTGGCTATGACAAATGAAAGGATTTTTGATTGAATTCATGAGCTGTGCTTCCTGGCAGTAATTCATTCAACCCTAGGTTACATAAAAACGTAATATTATGGTTTGATGCCTCTCTTTTTAATGTGAAGCCAGAATATACACGTTTTTCGTGCTACAGGTAAACATCCATTAGTGCTGTTGGCTGCTCTCTCAGTTCACCAGTCTCTCTCTTTTTTTGTCTCTTCATGGACAAATACCCCCAAACGTCCTTGAGCAGTGTTTTTGGAGTTTGCTCAGGCAGGTGTAGAAAGAACGTAGCACTTACTGAGTTTGGCAAATGGAAATGTGCTATTGAAAGGTGCAATCCAGCTTCCATTAAAGTGAGAGAAAGACTCCTATTGACTTCAGCGGGAATTGGATCAGACACTTAAACCTTACAAATAAACGGGCACAAGGATTTTTTCCCCCCCTCATAGCAATTCTGCTGAAAAGCAGCCGTGTACATTTCTGTGTGTGCATGCATGTGCGTGCACGCGCCTCTCTTAATTATATTTTCTGCCACTGTTCCTTTCTCTTTAATGAAGTCTATTTGTTTGCAGCCTCAAGAAAGGCTTGTCACTAAAAATTTCCTTTAGAATTTGCAGCTTGAGGATTTCACAACCACAGAGCCATTGCAACATAGCCATAAACAAGCGCACAAAAGGGACTCTAGAGAGCTGAAGCTATTCTTTTCACCACTGAGTGAAGTAAACACTTACAGAGTGTGTCAGGAGATTGTGAACCTGGTCCCGATCCATAAAAGTATGAAAAGTAGATTTTTTCTAGCCAAATACTTTGGCTGTAGAAAGGCTCAGTTCAAAAGAAATAGCCTCTGCTTAGGCACAGCTTGTTCTGCACTCCCCCTCATCATGGCTCGGGTCTGGAGGGCTCATAACACACAGCGCAGGTCTGCAGGGGGATACGGTGTCAGAGTTCAGTCACAGCCCTAGGGCTGCTGGGTACGATTCCCAAGCGTAAGAGAAAGAAGTGCCTAATAACCAGTGCAGCATGTAGATCTCCCTACTCTACTCCCTTCCTCTAGCCACTTAACATCTGCAGAAGGAAACGGTGGGGAGAGAGCCTTTTTATAAGCTAAGAGGGGTGGCAGAATGGGGTGATCTTCCTGGGCCCAAACATACTGTCTCTCTGGCTAAACTGTATGTGTATTGTTCAAACTGGCACTACTTCAACAAAGGATGTTGTTGTCCTGTGAACTTTGTGGGGGGAAAAAAGATCAAGGCTCATAATCTTTATATCCTCTTAAACATGAGCCTTGATGGCCTTTTACTTCTTTTGCACCGCTGGATTCTGCTGGAGAAATGAGCAGCATGGTCTGCAGGTTAGACAGGTGCTGCCAGTGCTGCAAACTTACATATGAGTGGAGGGGTGCTCAGTGGCCAAAAGGAGGCACCTGGTATCTGCAGGCTCAGGTCATAGGATAAGGACAATATTCCTGATGCACTGTGTGCACTGGAGAATTTCTCTTTGCTTCAACTTATTAATGCTAAAGTGTGTTTTGGTACTTAATAAATACCTGTTTCTTAAGAGTTTTAAGAGACTCGGGTAAAAAGGTATTTATGGAGGGGGTAGTGCAATTTTTTGACAAATAATTTATTTGCTGAAAAAATGCACTTTGAGTTGAATTTCCAAATCTGTTGCAAATTCAGAAAAATAAAATTAAAAATGTCATGCTGGGAAATTTGACAAATTTCCTTTAGTTCATATAAGTTTGGTGCCTTTGGTGCTACATTCTGTGGTGAAAGGTACATGTTTAAATAACTGATGCAGGGGTGTTAGTTTAGCAAGGGGATAACACTAATGGGACAAATGTACCATTATGATGCTGGGGTGAGGGTGAGTGTTTGCTGAAGCTAGGGAAGCAGGCTATTAAACACTTTTTACACCTAATTTAGGAAGGAGCAGCATCCTCTTCCCTCCTCAAGAAAACAGAGGTTGACAGAATATTGCCCGTTGAGTAGATGCTTTGCAGCAAAGGCTGAAGTCATAAAATGTCAGTTACTGTTTATGGTTTAATTACTCTTGAGTTTTAGCAAAGGGCTCTACATTTATAGCAAACTGGCATTTCATACGTTTAGGTTTCTGCTATTAACTGCACAATGGAGAGGCCCATTTTCTGTAAATATTGAGATTTGGTAATTATAACTAGACAGTCATTAACAGTCAAAAGCAGAGAAATGCTTCTGCTGAATCTGCTGTGGGCAAACCTCCTTCCAATAATGAGCGCGTTATCAGCGCGATGTGCGTGAAGCTAGCTGCCATATCCCATTAACACCACATTAATGTGCTAAGCCCCTATGCACCACAATGAAAATGTACCCTGAAGGGTAACAGATGGGCTTAAAAGCTGAAGCTATACAACACAGATCGTAGGAAATATGTTTAGATTAAAACACGAAACAGGCAGAGCCAGTATTTGCATACTGCTCCTCCTGATAGTATAGATCCAAGTACAGTGCACAAACTTAGACAGTCTGGGTAAAAGCCGGACTCACTACATCAATGGGAATATTGACAGGATTCTGCCTGATACAGTCTATGCTTCAACATCAATGTAGAAAATCCCAATCCAATGATTTAGCACTCTTGTCTGCAGCGCCTCTGAAACTCATAGAGGGTGTTCTTAAAACACAGGATTCAGTGTTTGGGACAACTGCATCAGTAACAGGTTGGATGCCAGTGAAATTTTCTGACTGGGTTTTGTCAGTTGGTTTAAACAGTAATTAAAAGGCTGCAAAATGACCTGATTTGCACTGAATGATGGGACTTGAACTGACTGACAGACCCGGTGCAAGTTATCATGTGAGATAAAATCAGCAAATAAGCAGCGCTGAATTAAAAAATGACACATGGCACATTTTTAGCATGCAGTTGTCTATTATTAATAAAACCTCACAGTATACTGTAGATGTACTGTAGTATGCTTTGCAACAGCAATGAAATCTTAGCAATATGAGGCCTTATTAGTGCTAGCTATTCAGTCTTTGCCAAGAAGCTATATGCAACCACATACTTTTTTTTTAAAGATTGATCAAAATGTCTGTCTGTGTCCCCTCATTGTATCTTAGCATATTTTTTGCAGGTCTGCTCTACATATACAATCTACAATTAAAAACAAAGCCAACTTTTCATTAGAAATGTTAGAAAGAGCAACTTTGCCCACCCTGACCCCTGGTATAATTGTGTGCAGCTACCACTTTTTGCTGCAGAACTATTTGTGGGCAGAAAGTTAACATTATCATCATGAGCATTCTTGAATTTGATCCAGGGTAACATTTCTCCTGGTTCTGCCTGCCTGAATACAAATACATGTAAAATGGCTGAAGAGACTACATGTTTTGAAACACATTTAATAGTTGGGAATTTTCTGGCAAAATTGTTTTTCAGTTTTTTTAAACTAAGACGTTTCAGAAAAAATGGTATATGTTTTGATGAAACTTGTGTTGGTAAAGGCTTCTAGGATTTAGCAGGCAATTTCTGGGCAACTAAAAGGTGGTCTGCACCCCAGACTGTGGGAGATTGAGGTTCAAGTGATTACTCTGAATTGTACAGTGGAGGGATTTGAAGCCGACCCTCCCACATTCCAGGCAACCGCCTAAACTACCGGCCTATTGACTGTCCTGAAGTTTTGCTGTTTCTCCATTTCAGGCTCACCTTCATGTCAACTAGGAATTTTTTTTTAATTTCAAAAAGTTGCATAGGACAAGAAAAAAGTTTTCCACCTAGCTCTGTTTCAGAGTTATTTGAGTAGGTGTAGATGGACTAAGCAGATGGAACTGTAGCAAACGATCATTGCATGTTCCCTTCTGTCTTTCACACAGTTGTATGGTGTAGTACAGTGTTCACCAACCAGTGGATTTTGATCCACTGGTAGATCTCAGAGCCTCGTGAAGTTGATCCAAGGCTGGGGTTGGGGGCTGAGTGCCCATGCGTGCCCTAGCACACACACGCCCCAGCCCAGCAGGTCAGTCCATGGGGGAGGGAAGGGTTAGTGAGCTAGACCGAGGCCCCCATGGTGAAGGACAGTTCTGCAGAGGCAGGAGCAGGGGTAAGTTGAGTGGGGCTCCGGCCAGGTGGGACTCACCTGCTGGGGAGGTGCCCCCCCAAATAATTTTTTCTCTTTCTGCCTAGATCAGCCCCCCCCCCCCTTTCCTCCCCACAGACTTACCTGCTGGACCGGGGGGGGGCGGGGGCGCAGAGTAGATCTTGGGTTGCTTTTAAATGCCAAAGGTGATCTCCTACTTAAAAAGGTTGGAGACCACTGCTGTAGCATGTCCTCTCTGCTGGAGGAAGAGGTAGTTGAGGATGGTATGGTCTGGGTGAGGCATGGGCAGTATAGTGGACCCATTCTTCTGTTCTTGACGGCATGGTAGCAAGGGGAGCTGTTTCCTTGCTCTTCCCCAAATGCCCCTGGAGACATTTATGCTTTAGCTGTAACCGGGAAGGGGGGGCGGGGGGGGATGTGCCCCATCGACTTGTGAATGGGAAGAAACACTGTATGAATTTAGTCCCATGGATGCAGCATCTTTCGGCAGCTTACTTAGTGGTGGCTGCCTTCGATTCCACCTGCAGAATGCAATTCATCCTCTAAAACTGTGCTGCCATGTGTGAGTATCAAGTGAATCCACACCCTCCATACTCAGTATGGAGGGTGTGGATTCATGTGAAAGGCAGGAGATGGGCAAAAAACTAAGTACATACAAGGAGCACCTCACATTCAGTACCATGTTGGATTAGGCCCAAGCAGGGAAAGTAGCACAGATCTTCATTATGGTTCTTGATATCACTGTGAAGAAGAAAGAGAAATACCATTAAAGCAGCTCTTGAAGGTCCTTCCCCATAACTGAAAAAGAGAGGGTTTCAGCAAAATGATGAAAAGCATGTATCAGTGTGATCTTTCCTATGCCCTTATATTTCAGGAGTGCCAAACAGCAGTGTACCTGCACCTTGGGTATCTGAGGTAGGATTCTGGTTACTGTCATTTCCTGGTTGGCCTAAACATATGTTTCTTTCTGATAAAAGCAAGGCCCATCACCTTTTTTCTCAACCATTTAAATTATAGGGGGAAACTTTTGTACATCTGGGCATTATTTAGAATAATAAGCTTGGTTAAGGCTGTTTAGTGGCAATTATGGTCTAAACTGAGCTGTGGCAATGTACTGTAAATACATTTGCAGCTGAGTATATGATATTGTTACATAGCAGTTCTCAGACTTTCTTTGGACAGTGTGAAAAACTGACCGCGTCTGGAATATCCTTCTGCCTATGTGTGGTAAACCTATTTAAAAAAGAAAAAGAAAACCTACTAGCACAACAGAAAAGCAACAGCATGTAACATTGTAAAGTTGAACCAACAGCTCATTTTGAAAATGGTTTGTTTATGTGAGGATTCAGTTATCTTGTGTATAAGAACTTGCTTCTGATGTTTTGTAAATACAAGGAGACCCAACCAAAATAGCTAATTTTCATGCTTTGCTGGTCCTGTCCACTAAACAGGAACATATGACTTCTGGTATACCACAGAACCCTATAACTTAATGTAGAGCATGAGAGTGTGCTTCTGGCAGCATCCTGTATCTTCTATAGCAAAAGACAAAGGTAGTATAGGGAACCATAGAGATACAGTATTTCTTGTAATGGGTCTGTCCAACTGTGAGGTCTCCTTTATACACTCCTTCATCTGGAGAATCAAAGTCATTTTTTTTCTCCATTTTTGGAGAAATTCACTCAAAGAATGTTTTGCCCTCACAATTTCTATACAGCGCTCTCTGCCTTTTGTAGAAAAGACTAGCCTGAGGATCTGAGAGGGGGAGGAATGAGATGACTCCTAGACCTACACCTTAAACTCAACCAACTCATTTCATAGAAAAGGTATGGAGGATGGGGAAAGGAAAAAGACACTTCAGACTCCACAAATTGCCTGATATGGAAGTTTAAAAAATAGACAAGTTGAGATTTTCCTTTACATTTCTAGACCACACATCATGGGGGTACCCAGCCCCAAAGCCTAGTATCTGCAGTAAAGACCATAAACCAATGTAGCCCTCACTTTCCAGGTCAGGTATTTGTGATTGCAGGTCATTCTTACTGGAGTCTTTGCTTTACTGCTCTGTAGTTCTCTTTTCTTCCCACATCACTCATAGCTTCTCTCCTTTCAGTCAGATGTACTTGCAGTGGATTCTTGCAGATATTTCTCAGCTAAGCATTCAACTTTAAGCACAGCCACTCATTATTCAGCAGTATACTTAAATGTGTGCTTAACTTTTTAAAGTTTATCTTGGTTAATTAAAATTAAACCACAGGGTTATATGCCTTACTGAATCAAGCCTTGTGTCGGAGAGGACCCAACACATCCCCTGAGACACTCTCCCAAGGCAAAGTTTCTGGGCATAGTGTGGGAACAAAATACAATGCATTGTTGGTATCTGACACTGAACATCAGTGGTATTTGTGGTTCACATCCCAGAATTTGGATTCAGTTCAGGATATCACAGATTCTGGAGACGCCCAACTCTAATGCATAGTGTATATATGCCTCACTATACTTATTGGTCCTTGCAAGAAAAGAAATTGGGCAAGATCCTTTAGAAATAACAGCGCCAACTCTGTAAAAAACAAAGAGTTGTAGCCTTATGGGAATGTTGTAACCCTTTGACTTCTGACCTCGTCTCCATGCACCACTTTATGATGCTTGTTCAGTGACAAGAAGAAATTCAGAATATATATGAGTGTTTATGGGTGGCTCTGGCCTTCAAAATAAGGGGCTTGATCCTGTAATCTTCTCCTTCCCCTGGACCACCATCAGCAGAAGATATGCTAAAGGCAGGAGTTCAGAATGGAATGAAAGCAAAAAGCAGAGGGGCAGGGGGCATTGCAGGATAAAATCCCGACTGCACAAGCAGAACTTCCTGTTACATCACTGCACATGTGACCATCTTTTAAAAATTCTCAATAATTTCTCAGACTTTTCTCCAACATATGAGCTAGATCTTTGGCTGGTATAAAACAGCATAGTTGTAGTGGTGGAGCTCCACTGTTCATTTCATTGCAGAAAAGGGAAATTAACCTCACTTTTGTCTATATACTTCATTAGTACAAATATTGCAGCTCTATTATCCAGTCCACATAACCCCATACAACATGCCCTTTCAGTTGTCTGGCTAATTGTTTGGCCTCAGAGATGTCTGTTTCCAATTGTCTAATTCTCATTGCAGTGCCGACTGACACTTGAGTCCTCCAAAGCTCTGTTTAGCTGTTTTTAACCACTTACATTCTAAGTTGGAGGTGTTGAAAATACATGCAGAAAAGCAATCAAGAATAAAAACCAACTGTATGAATGCTCCTCCTTTTATAATCCATTTCACCATTTATCTTGTTCATAAGAGTTCTGATACTGGCTTTAATGACCATATCCTTGCAAATTCAGAGCATACTTATTAATGCTCAGAAAACATAAAACGTGGATTGAAAGCCAGGGGATAAACCCTTCAGTGCTCAATCAGAAAAATCTGAAATCTTTAGGAATTTTCTCCTGCATAAGAAACAGATACTGATGGAAGGGTTTGGGCATTAAACTATAGCAGATGTATTGCAGTATTTCCAGTTATTTGTGCAGTATTTCCAGTTATCTGGCCCCCAGGAGTGTGCATGGCAGCAGGGAGCCACCCGCACCCACCCGAGCCCGCAGCAAGTAGGTAGGAGGGGGAGAAGCCAGGCTGTACTCCACTGCAGCAGCTGCTGCCTCCTGCCAGGGGCAGAGGGCTGTGGACCCGGGTCCCTAGCCCCATAGTCCTGGAAGCTGGGGGGGGAGGGAGCAGGAGCTGTGGGGTGGGGTGAAGGGCACCAACAGGGCTGAGGGGGCAGGGCGGGGTTGTGCAGGAGAATGAAGGGCACTAGCAGGGCTGTAGGGGAGCTGTGGGACAGGGAGTGAGGGGCATGAGCAGGGCCAGGCGGCTGTGGGTGAGGGGAAGAGAGTTAGGGGTACCAGCAGGGCAAGGAGTCTGTGGGGGTGGATGGGTGAGGGGCATCAGCAGGGCTAGATGGCTATGGGAGGCCTTTCATCTTGGTCATTGATTTGGGGGGGGGGGGGGGGGT
>NW_005841908.1:1991878-2014553 GCF_000455745.1 Alligator sinensis
GGGGGGCGTTATCTGAGAACTTGCAATTTTTTATCAGAGAATCTTGATTTTTTATAAAGGAAAACCAGGATCCCTGGTAATGATACTAGCCACAGCTCTCCCTTGTGTGCTATTGGCTACAGAAAATGTTGCATTTTAATCATGCTAGCCCAGTAGGCCAGTAGGTTGGGGCAGAACTTTGACCTTATACTAGTACCATATTTACTTACATACCACATGTACCCTTTCCACCAAAACCAGCCCTCCAAAATAAGCAGTGAAGCTGTCTTTCTTTGCTGGAATAGAAACAAGGAGAAATAGAGCAGTGTTTGCATGTTTCTAATGGTTTCAGCCAGATGTAAAAGATGTCACATGTTCAGACCTTAGGGCTATGGGTAGCAGTTACACCGAAACCAGTTTAAGAGATCAGAAACTGGTTTAAACCTGTAACAGAACAGAAGCTCAGTACACATAAACCAGTTTCAAAATGAAATAAACTGGATTAAGATAAACCTGGTTGAAGGTAGTATCAGACTTAACTGATTTGCGTCAAGCCGGTTTATGAAACTTCTGTCCCAGACCCCTTCCTGGTTCAAATTAAATCACAGTCCCCCAGCATCCTGGCATTTTGCAGACCTGGGCTGGGCTGTAGTATCCTCACCCCCATCCTTCTATTGTTAGTCCCTCGCCCGGGCGCTATGTATTTCCCTATCGGCTTTGTCAGCTTTTTTTTTGGATTTACAATCCTATACATTTACTAATAAAAGTCAATCTGCTCCAGAAAGCAGGGCTGGCTCCACGCCCCTCTGATCCCTAGCTGGAGCAGTGAAGGCTGACTGACAATGGGGGAGTGAAGGCAAGCCCTGTTGGGGATGGAGCCCAGTCTATGGGGAAGGAGAGGGGGATGCCCCCTCCCCCAGACAAACCCTGGCTGGGGTTTGGGGCCAGGGAGGGGGGGTTAAATACCCCTTCCCCCACTCAATCTTACTGCTGGCTACAACTGTGGACTACAAATACCAGAGGTACCTGGATGCAGGAAGAGGAAGTGATGAGCATCCCTGCAGAGTCCTGGTGCTGTAATTCTGGACTGTAAATCCCAGAGACCTTGGGAGGCAGCAGGAAGAGGAAGTGAACACACAGCCAGAGAGCCATGTTCTAGTGCCCCCTGGCTTCTGGCCTGAGCCACTGCAGGCATGTGGCTGTATTTCCTGTATCAAAGGGAAATGTATGTTCACTTCTTTTTCAATTTAATCTGTGCAGTTTAGACTAATTTACAAAGACTGAATTGATTCAGCCTCGAGCTTTTTGACAGTCTGTACCTAGGAGGTTGTGCTCAGAGCTTCCAAGCTTCCTGGTCCTTGGTGGGGACTCTGAAAGTCCTTGAAATTTCAGACAGAAATTAGTATTGTGCTTATCTTTCACTGCTTCTCACCACAAAGCAGCAGCAGCAGCTAGCCAAGATTTCAGAGCACATGATTTGGTGTTTCCAAAGTGAAATATTGAGGGAGTTCTGTTTCACAAAGAAAAGGGAATTTTTGGCCTTTCACCCTGATTCAGGAGGAAAACCTGTTTGGAAAACACAGGCATTTCTGTGGGGTTGGAATTGTATTTCCTGGTTAGCTCTAGAAAATGCTCTTAAGTCAACTCCTGAAAATGATCTGTTTGTGTGTCTTTGTCTCTGCACTATGATCCCCCAAGATACATCATGTGCATATGGTAGCTCTAGCCCAGGTCATGGTATTAATGGCATTTCCTGCCAGCAAGAGTAGGCCAGATGCCTGGCATGTAGAACATGTGTTGTGTTTATGTCTTGTTCAGAGGATGTAGTAGCAGAGTCTTGTATCAACAGTCTCTTCTGTTGTGAGAGATGAAGGGGTGAGAAGAATAAACACTCATCGCACCTCCCAGCTCAATGCATTTGTTCTGAAGTAAGTCTTGGGGACCACAAGCAGAGTGATTGTAGTACGTCTAGTAACACAAGGCAGCAGCAGTGTTTCCTTTCAAATAGAGGGAAAAAATCCTTCTTTCCTAAGTTTTTCAATATTAGGTCTATTACGCCAATGTTATTTTTTCTGAGTAGCTTGTTAAAAGCACAATATCTTGATTTAACAGGGATAACCTTTTTCCATTTACTTTTGTTGTTTGCCTTTAAGAAAACCTTAACGTTTTCTTTTTCTATGCAGAGAGAAAGAAAAAAAAATACTGTTTTCTTATTGGACTTTCCTGCAAACTAATTGATGGAATTTCTGGTTTTATAGGGCTTTTCGTTTAATAAGACTGGTATATTTCATCCAAAAATCTTTTTACCCTTTCACTTCCTGTATCACACTGCCTCATTCATTACATACGTGCTGCATACAGAGCAGGGGCTTTGTGCTTGACTTTGAGTAATTTCCTTTTCAACCTTAAAGCTCTTCTTCTTGTGCGGGTTTCTTGAAGGGCAGAGTGGTACGAATTGATAGAACATTTCAGGTGCACCAAGTGCTTTCTGGATATTGAGAAAGACAGATTCCTGCCCTCAGAAGGATTGCAGGCTGTGCTAAAAATGCACACACATGCTTCTGTGTGCATATCTGGCATGCACACACCCACACACATGCGCACCAAAAATGGCATACAAGAGACTGTGGAAGAGATGCAACATAAAAGCATTAATTTTATATTCACCTTCTAGGTTTGTGACTTTATGCCACATAAACCTTGTGAATTTATTTTGTATTAGAGTTTTTGAGGTACATGGTGGCTACAGAATTTTGCTGCAGCTCCAAAAACATGAGTTCAAGCCCTACTCTGGACTCGCACCTAAGTCCATCCTCCTGTAATGGGTACCAGGTCATTCTGGCTGGGGTTACCCACATGCAGTATGGCTAAGTTAACAATGTAGAAGCAAACTCAGCTTTTAGATTTCTTGGATCTTACTGCTTGATTTTTTAGAACTTGTTTTTTTTTTCTTTTTCCTTTATATTTTGTTGTTGCTTTAAGGGGAAAAAAAAGGAAAAATGCAGAGAAGTTGACTTGCAAAGTCTGTGGGCTCTGTAGGTGCTGCCAATAGACCTTTGTTAACGGTTTGCATTGAAACTAATAAGCTTGTTGAGTTACAAATGTTCTGTAAACTCTTTCTGCCTTGATCCTGCACTGAATTCAATAGGGCTTTATGCATATGCAGGGGTCTGCCCAGACACAGCAGCTTACAGAATCACTGCCTTAAACTGGAGCCAAACAGATTTTAACCCTTCCCGAACTCCAAAGTAGCCAACATGATTTTGACCAACATGTTGGGCTTTTTTTTCTTTTCCTTAAAAATAATATCATCTTCAGGAGGGCCTGTTTCTGAACAAGCTAAATTGATGGGACTTTTAACAATGGTTGAATTGTATGTGGGATCAGATGTAGCACTGAAACTTTCATTCCAACGGGTAAATGTTTCCAAAAGTGTGAAAACGGGATTAGAACAGAAATCATTGTGTGTCCCTGGCTGCGTTAATGCCAGCCAACATAACTGCTATAATAATACTGGAGAAGTACCAATGTTTAGCTAAGAGGGGTGGGTTCTTGAACATCAGATGTAGATGATTTACCATCTTTTTATTTGACAGCTGCAGGATTAAATGCACTATTGAGTCAGAGGTGGCTGCCTGTAAGGAGATTTACCTGCAAACATTTCCCCTGAGTGTAACAATTTGGATTTAATAAAGAGCCGATATTTGCCATGAGCGAATAAGAGGCTACAGAGGTCCACATGATTAAGTGACAAAATGGAGGTGGAAACTGGGAGGAAATGAGGTGAAGCACAAGGGAATGACATATTGAAAATATAGACTGGAAACCCAGGGAGGATAAAAACACCTGGGTAGAAGCTTTGCGAGGCTCCTTAGTGGAAAGTGGCAACTCCAACACTGTCCAGATACCCTTATATTGCATTGGCCTTGAGGCTTTTCTTGCTCTTCCACTTGTAAATGTGGCAAAATATTGCAAAAGGTTTCTCATGCTATTTATAGAAATGAGATAAAATTGAAACCAGGTTTGGGGTTAGCTAAACCTCACTGTAAATCCAAAATCCTGGTTTGGATTCGGATCTCACTGCATATGAATTCTTAGTGCGTAGGGTAAGGAATATTCCTACACAGAAGCTGTGTTTTGTCCCTTTGGTAATAATTGTCATCAGTAGGTCAGACTACCTTGGAGAGCTGTAATGAACACAGTGGTATTCACATGCTGCTCATTATTGCTGTCCTTATCTGTCTAAACCTGAACAAACCCAACCCCCTAATCTGTAAAAGTTTGTAACAGATCTGGGTGCTGTTGTAGTTTTTAATTTTTTACCATTGGAAAGCTGGTCCTGAAGATTGGCAGAGATATTTCCCTCTCAATGTGAGGGTCATCATGTGTCACACACAGCATATGACGGTAAACAAAAAGAAAAATCTTCATATTAAATATGGGAAATTAAGGGTCATATTTTCAAAAGCAAGCACTCCCAAAAGCAGAACACACATTCATGACACATGCCTATGGACCAAACATGCACAAAATGGGTAGTTGCATATGTGGACAAATACCTCTATGCAGGTTTTCCTACTTTTCAGGTACATGACCTTCTCCACAGGCAAATACAAAAATGTTCAAGCATTACATGTACACACAGCTCTGTGTGGTTGCATGCACATGCATATTTGGAGGACACATCTTAAGAGCTGCCTTCTCAAATCTGGCCTTAATTTCAGTTTGATTCAAGTGAAATTAACCTGTAAAACATATGGTACAAATAGCATTCACCTATGAAAGGATTGTACCATTCAGGTTTGATTTGTGACACTGTTATAAATTCCCATTTGTGTGGGAGTTCACTGTTGGCTTTAAGCAGAATAAACTGAAACCTTCCACAGCTGCCTTTCATCACTGACACTGCTGCAGACAGATTCCAAAGCAGGCAGCCTTTATTATCTGGTACAGTTGTTGGAACTACTGTGGATTATTCCATACAGAGTCAACCCAACGCCAGCATTGTTAGGAACAAAGAAATCATGTCGTTGTTTAATTCTCCAACTCGTGCCTGTTTGTAGTTGAAATAAACATTATAATTATATACCATAATTCAGTCTGAGCAAAAAAAAAAATTCATAAAAAACAAAATTGAGATTTAGTGGTGGATTTAAAATCACATTTAGGCATAAATCTTTTGAGTTCATAATTTCCATAGATTACTGGCATCTGTGAACCCTAGATAATCTGTAATCACTAAAATTGTTCTAATCTTCCTATGTAGGGTTTTCAAAGGAAGTATTGAATTACACTGATTGTTAGTAGGTCTGGGTTTTAATGTGCAAGAAAGTACTTTAAAACAGAATGCATACATTAGCATAATGTCAATAAAGTAAGGATATAATGCTTGTAACATTCATGTATTCTGATGTGCAATTTGTTACCCAAATAATAAAATGTCACGGGAGATGCATATGCACTGCTGTGCATAGTAGTAAAGCTATAAAAACTACCTAGCCACTGTTTTCATTTCTGGACCTTCTTTTGAATTTTCTCTGCTGTTTCTCAATACTATACCATGAAGACAGGCAAAATCTCAAGTGGAGATACATAGCCAGAAACCCAATTAGTATGAAATCTGTGGAAACAATGGAGGTGTAGTTTCCAAAGGAGTTAGAGTCCAGCTAGCTGGCTGTGTAGGATGAAAATCAGAAAGCTACAGCATAAGGGGCCAGCTTCTGATCTCACTCACCATGATGTTATACTCTGTGGAAGCCAGTAGAGTAACACTAGTGTGAAACTGGCCTAAGATCAGAATTAAGACCATTGTGTCAGTTCCATGTGCACTAGCTCTCCATTGAATTTAATGGAGTTATACCAGGAATTATACTAGTCCCATAGGCATTTTATGCTTGTTAGCCCCTTGATTTTAATGCGTATAGAATTTGCACCTTCTTTATTAGAACTGAACACTCACTTCAAAGCTAGGGAATTAAATAGATAATTGAAGCTTTCAGAAAGGATGTGGAAAATGTAGTCTAAAATGAGAATTACCATCCTAAGCAGAATAATAATTTTTTAAACTGTTTGTACTGCAGATAGCCTGCACAATGTGAGCAGCTTTCAAACACATACATGTACTGTGCTGGCAGTAACCAGAGAGCTGAGCTATGACCAGCTACAGAACAAGGACCAAATCTTGTCTTGTTCTCTAGAAGTGCACTGAAGGAGAAGAGAACACAAGGAATATTCTTCCTGACATGTTGTTATAACCCTAAAGTAACAGAGCAGGAGGGCATCCTCCTGCTGCACTTGGATAACATGCCAAACTCTCCCAGCAAGTGGGGTAGAAGAGGTTAGAGGCACTATTTGTACTAATGCATCTGTGGTAAACTGTGCCAAACTATGCAGGTCCTTCAGTCTCCATGAGCCATCCTGTCCTGAACTGATGAGGCAGCTTCAGTGACCCGCTCTGTAGCCTACTACCAGTGAGGGGAAAGATTTACCTTTGCATTATGTCCCTTTTTTGGCCAAAAATTTCTAAATTGAGGGAACTGTCACAATGTATAAATTAATCTAAGGGAGTGCTGGCTTTTCCCAGGTCAGTGCAGAGCTGACAGGGAAGGACCCGATATTTGCAGATCCAGATCTTTGTATATTACATTATTATCACAATGTAGTAAGTTACTTGGAGGGTGAACTTTTTTGTTACTTATAAAGGAACTGGCAGTCAGCTCTTTTGACAGCAGAATTTGACATTCCGTCTTTGGGTTTGAACTAGAAAAAACTTCACTTAGGAACACACTGATTCCCTGCCCTGCATGGGACCAGAAGGGACTCTAGAGAAATCTTGTGCATGTTTGTTATATACTGTATTTACTCAAATCCAAGACAGAGTGTTTTTCCCAATCACCATGGGGAAGAAAAAGCCTCATTTTATATTTGACTACTGGGCCAGGGCAGCCAGCACCTCAGCTCCAGCTTTCGCCCTAGATTTGGGGCTGAAGCCAGAGCTGAGCCACCACCTGCCCCAGAGGTGCAGGGGAAGGGGCTTGCAGTGGAGGAAGTGCAGGGAAGACTGCATAGTGCAGGGGGGTGAACAAGGGATACCATGCAGTGGGGGAAAAGAGTGAGGAGGACCTTACAACCTTCCTTATTTTTGTACTCCTTGCTCAGTCCCCTTGTTCTGGTGATTGACTCCTCTAGATAAAGAAATATCTTTTCTCCCTCTCCCCTTCCAGTGGGATTTTTCCATTTTCCAAGCCTCCTCCAACCTCCCTCAGTAGTATGCTGGGAATAAAAATGCATTAAAGAGAATAGGAATCATTAGCAAGTTAGTAGCCTTTGAATGTTAGCCTCCACTGTCCTTTTTTAGATACCTCAACGTGGTCTGGAATTAATCTGTTTCCATCAATATACTTCTCAGTCACTGGTGGTCTAGGAAGGGCTGGGCAAAGAGGATCAGATGATGGTAGTGAAGGCAAGGGAAGAAAATGAGAGGCTCATAACTTGCTACAAGTCTAGACCAAGCAAATCAAGGAGGCACCAGCGGGAGGGGGCTGGATCTGACTTCTTTGAGTCAGTAGGTAGATTCTCAGCAAGGCTGAGTAGCACCCAGCTGAAGTCAAGGGCTAAATACAGACAGTCAAAGAGCCCGAGGCAGAAACGATCCAACCTTTGCAGATTTCTCCAAGCTGTAAAGGTTGAATCAAGAGCAAAGGGAACTCACGTTTGCCCTTGGGGTGGGCTGGGGGGAGGGAGACAAATGCATGCACTGGCCAGGCCAGAAGGTGGGGGGCAGTCCTGCATGCCTCCCAGTATACCTGACAATGCTGAGGGCAGCCAGGGCCGGCCAAACACAGCCATCCTTCATTGGCTGTCAGGTGCATGCCCCAAACCCCTGCTGTCCCTGTGCCCAGCCCTAGGCATCCAGAGCTTGTTGCAATGGTGTTCCCAAGGGAGGGAAGGGTGGGGGGGACAGAGCCCCCCAACTCAGCCCCCCACCCTCCTCAGCTAGGGACTGCACAGTGTGATGGCCTTCCCATGATGGGGGGCTTTTCCCCTTCCAGCCCGGCTGGGAGATCACCCCAGCCCCGCCCCTGTACCAGACCTGACCTCTCAGCCACAGGGGCATTGGGGTGGGGGGGAAGGAACAGAACCCCTCGCCCCAGCCCTCTTTCCCCCCAGCTGTGGTCTGCACAACACAGGGGGCCTTCTGTGGTGGGGGCATTTCCGCTTGCAGCCCAGCTTCCCCCCCTGCAGGCCAGCTCTGTGTTCATCCTAGCCCTGGCACCAGACCTGGGCTCTCAGCTGCAGGGGAGTAGGCAGGTAGGGAACAGAGCCCTCCCACCCTGGCCCTGCCCCCCACCTTTCCCCGGCTGGGGTCTGCACAGCATAGCGGGCCCCACTATGGTGGGGGCTCTTTCCCCCCTGCAGCCTGGCTTTCCCCTTTGCAGCCTGGATCTATGATCGCTGGGATTGCACGGAGGCAAGGCTGGAGCAAATACACAGCTGGGTTGCAGAAAGAAAATCACCCACTGCAGGGAGCCCCCCACGCTCTTCAGACCCCAGCTGGGGGGACTGGGGCAGGAGCTCTGTCCCTGCCCACCTCATACCCCCTGCTGGCTGTGCTGAGGAGCAGAGGCTTTGCTGCTTCAGCTCTGTGACAGCTTGGCTAGGGACAGACATTACACATAAACCCGTTTAAGTGATCAGAAACTGGTTTAAACCTGTAACAGAACAGATGTTCAGTGCATATAAACCAGTATGAAAATGGCTGAAACTGCTTTAAGGTAAACCTGGTTGAATGTAGTATCAGACTTAACTGATTTGGGTCAAATCAGTTTATGCAATGTCTGTCCCAGACCCCTTTCTGATTTAAGTTAAACCAGACTCCCCCAGCATCCCAGCATGCTTTCTGGGCTGGGCTGTCTGCTCCACAGCAGAGCTGGCCCCTTCCCTCTGTTCCCTGGCTGGAGCTCTGGCAGAGACTGCGGGCATCTCCTTGGCTTCCCCCTGCTCCCACCCTTCTCTCACCACTCCCTGCTACGCAGGGATTCCCCCTCCCCTCTGCCTTACACAGACACCTCTCAGCAGTAGCTAGGATACCACATGCTGGCTATGGTCTGTGCTGTGAGAGACCAGACAAAGGCAGACAGGACTGTATCTACTTAGGACTTTTTGGAACTAATCAACAGGTAGCTGGTAACGTCCTTCCATTCCTTCCTTGGAAAAAGTTGTTTAAGAAGAGCTTGAAGTAATGGAGAGCTTTTGTTTTCTTTGTTTCCTTAATGGGCTGATAAACACTGAGTTAGGGCTGATAAACACTGTTACCAACTGCCTGCTCTGAGCGGGGAGGGGGGACCTGGCCATGCCCCCCCGCCCTCAGCTCAGCATTGTAGAAGGGAAGGGAAGGCTGTTCTAGAGCCCCCTGGCTTCTAGCCTGAGCCCCTGCAGGCATTTGCCTGCATTTCTGGGATGTCATATGGTTACAAACCGGTTTAACCTAGCCAGGTTAGACTAACTTGCAAAGATTGAATCAATTCAGGCTCAGGCTTTCTGAATGTCTGTCCCTAGCCCTTTGGTGCAGGGCCAGCCTGGCTTGGCTGGAACAGAGCACTGGGGGATGCCAGCCCATCCACCCTGTGAGCGAGGGTTAGTAGGAACCACAAATCATCCTGGGACTGAAAATCATCCTGGGATGCCTGGGGACTGTGACCTAGCTTGAATCGGAAGGGGATCTGAAACCAAAGTTCGATAGACTGGTCTAACCTAAACTGATTAATTCTGATACTGCATCCATTCAGGTCTATCTTAAACCAGGTTTTGCTATTTTGACTCCAGTCTATGTGCTCTGAACTTTTGTTCTGTTACAGGTTTAGACCGGTTTCTGATAATCTATACTGGTTTACATGTAATTTCTGTCCCTAGCCAATGGGAGTAATATAGCTCTACTTGTGATTTTAATGCCTTTCTGAGGAATAATCTAGTAAGTCATTTCTTTCTCTTGTTTCTATCTTTTTTTTACTGAATCAACTGCTCTGAATACAAACGTTGCACTTCTCTAATTAGAGGTATAATCACATCCTAGTAGCCACAGCCACAGAGGAATGATGGTGTTAAACCAGTGCGGTTTTGCTACTTGATGGTCAACATATGCTGTAAACCTGGCTTAAGTAACTTAATCAAATAATATCAGCAACTCGCAATGAATATTAAGTGAAGGGCCCATACTCCAAGTTGAGGCAGTTCAATGGAATCAGCAACATTTCACTTTTAGCAAATCTAGTGCAACTTCAAGACTAGCAAAGGCCTAAATCTTCTGTGGGCAACAGAGAGAACTAGCCTCCTGTCTGGCACATGCACAAGTACTAGACTCTTGTTAAAAAAGAAGTCCAGTGTGCTGCTTTTATTTCAGAAGCTTCAGCCATTGCTTCCTACCCACAAACGTTTGCACGCATCTATACATCTATCTTGTGTTTTCCTCTCTTGAAGCTTACGTTACCCAGTCAACAGTGACCTCAGACGAGAGGCAGTTTATCGCATTATATTCGTGAAGGTAGGAGGTCAGGAATTATTTTCAAATCGGGGGAAAAAAGGAAGGACAGAAAGACCTTCTTCAGCATTAGGCTAAGATCAGTGGAATGTCAGTGCATGTACTGTGCCCTAAGGCAAGACTGATAACTGTACCAAATGCTGTCCCATCCTCTTGTCTTGGAATCCATACAGACCTGTGTCCTTCACACTGGACTTAAGTAATTATTTAACCGGGTCGTTTTTTGCTGGTTTATTGTATGCATGGTTGACTAGCAGTAAAGTAGACTTAAGAAATATATGACTTCTGGTAGGTTATTCTCCTACCAGAGAGGTTAAGTGGGGGATGCTTTCTTTGTCCTTTGCCTTTCCAGTTTAAAAAACAATGATTTGTGTTTGCACATGCTGCAGCATATTAGGTATAATTGGAAGACAGTAAATATGTAAAAACAATGAAGACCAGAATAAAGCTCACAATGGAAAATTTAAAAAAAAAGAGGTTCAGGAGTGTAAATCCCATTTGTTGTCAGTAGACTGTAGGTTCCGAAATCACATCAGTGCTGTTTCAGGTTTTACTCTTTCCATATCTGTTTACCTTGTCTTTTACTCAAGCAAGGTGTCCCTGGTGAAATTCTGACCCTAGTAAAGTTAATGGGAGTTTTGCCAGTGACTTCAGTAGGGCCACTATTTTCCCTTTTTGTATTCAGACATTGGATAAACTACTGTTTGAACTCCACAGTTCTTTGCCACTAACATACAGAACTGTTTTTGAATTTGCTACATTAGAGCAGAGCAAGAATGTCAGCCTGTCTCTATTAATGATGCTCTGTATTGATGTAAGTAATAAGTTCAAAGGATTTTTAATAATTACTATGGCCCTCCTGGATCATATACTTTTATCTTCTGTGCCTCAGCTCTGGGTTACCTATCCCTAACAGAAGCATACTAATAGTGGCCTATCACAGATGGGAAGTGCCCTAAGGCAAGACTGATAACTGTACCAAATGCTGTCCCATCCTCTTGTCTTGGAATCCATACAGACCTGGGAAGTTCAATGAGGGCCAAATGTTTATTCCCTCATTCTGCTATGTAGCACCTGCTCTACAAGGAATCTTTCCAACTTCAAGGAGGCTATTTGTAGAATAAAGTACCATTCAGTTTGAGTCAAGGTTTGAGCCCAAGCTTAAGTGGCCCATCAAGCTAGTTAAACAGTTTTTTTATAGCCAACGGTACACATTTGAGCACCATTGGTTCCTCAATGGGTGAACCTTGGCAGGAGTCTAGAGCAAGTCTTGAATTTCTGCCTCTTGCTTTGTAACGTAACTACTCTACCACTGCCCATAGCATTCAGTCTGAGCAAATGTATCTAAATCCATCACTTCAAATGTAAGGGCTTTGAGATTCTTTCATTGTTTCAGGAAGGCTTCCTAGTAATTGTTCTCATCTACCGACTTCTTGGCTCAAATGCATCAATGATTGTTGGAGGAACTCAGTCTCTGGTAGGATCAGACTCGCATAGAATCAAAGGATCAGAAGGGACCTCAAGGCTCATCATAGACACAAGATTATAGGAAAAGAGGTCATCTAGTCCAGCTCCAAGGCAGGATCATCCCTGACTAAACCATCTCAGTCAAGTGTCTGTCTAATTTGCTCTTGAAAATATCCACAGATGAAGAGTCCACAATCTAGAGAGCCTTTTCCAATGCTTGACCATGCTCATAGTCAAAGTTCTTTCTAATCTCCAACCTGAATTTCCTCTATTGTGGTTTAGACCATTGTTCTAGTCCTGTCCCCTACGTACACAGAGAAAAGTCCATCTCAATCCTCTCTGTAATCACCCTTCAGGTATTTGAGGGCATATTAATCCAACAGTCCTAAACAGATGCCAGATACACTTTTCCTAAACCATCACAGACAGATGCCTATCCATTCTCATATTGAACACTTCCAGTGAAAGAGATTGCTTTGCACATTGTTCCATTGACTCTTATATTTAGGGAGATTTTCCCCCCTCAGATTTAAGCTAAATCTGCTTTGCTGCAGTATAAACCCATTCTCTCTTGACCTTCCCCGCGTAGCAAGGGAGACAATATCTGCCGATCACAGTGTGTTTTGCAGATATAAATGCATATTTGGGTATTGCATGGCTCAGGAAGGTAGGAGACGGGGAAGCAGAGGCACAGAGAGGTGTAGAAGATTGCCCCAAATTACTCAGGGAGTCTGGGGCAGAGCGCAGAACTGAGCCATGTTCCGTAACAACAATTCATCATCCTTCTTGCTGCATGCGGCAGCAATCTGAAAAGCACAGCAAACAAGAGTGATCAAAAAATCAATGTCTCCTTACTGTTCTGATGTCACTCAGACATTTAGTGATTAACTCATTGCGCAGCCTTGAATTATTATTGTATAAACTCAGAAAGTGTGGGAAGTGTGATGCTTTAACTTATCAGTGCATTTTTTTAAAGCACCATAGTAAGTTCTTCTGGAAAAAAAAAACACATCGTAATTTTGTTTGTTGACATACTGCATTAGTCTGATGAACACAGACCATTTTATATCCTACAGGCTGAACAGAGCCCCACTTCAATGCAGAAGGATTCTTTACCAAGTTTATCTGCCACATATAATATTGTGTAATACAGAATAAATTGCAAAGGGGAGAAAAGTATAATGCATCTCTAATGTGCCATGTTCTTCTATTAGGTGACTAATACTGGAGAGCCTTAAACATTATCCCTTGATATCTTTTGATTCCTGACAACATTGCTATCTCATAGGATGAGTAAATATCAGTATGTTCCCAGGAAGATTAACTAGTAAAAAGATGGAAAAAGCTTCTGCTTTTCAGAAAGCTCTACTTAAATTTCCATCTAAACTGTACTTCCGTAACTGTCCCCAGCCTTTGGTGTTTCAATACCTTCATTTATTTAAACCTCTTGTATTTTGGTATGTTTAAAACAAGTCTGATTTGTTTACTGTGGCCATTATTTGGCCTCTAGATTTGGCACTTTGTTTAAAAAATGTGGTTAGGCCAATGGAAGAGGTTCACAACATGGCAATCAATCGTAATCCTTCATCATAGCATCACTGAAGATAGCAGATTTAAAAGCGGTTCTGTGTTTGAGTGTCAAAAAGTTTGAATAGTACTTTATGCAGTTTCTGAACTCAAAGTCGGGGGAGGGAATTGTGACCCTACTGAAGTCAATGGCAAAACTCCCATTGGCTTCTAGGCTAAATAGAGACAATCTAAAAGCCTGAGGCTGAATCAATTTAATCTTCACAGCTTCATTTAAGCTGTGTAGATCAAACAGTGAACAAACATTCACACTTTTGATTCTGTAAATGCAGTCACATGCCTGCAGCGGCCCAGGCCAGAAGTTGGTGGGGAACTAGAGCATGTCTCCCTGCTTGGCTGGAGCAGACAGCTTGGGTCAAGGCTGGCCTGCCCACCCTGTGTGTGGGGGTTTATGGGATAGGTGCAAAGCATCCTGGGTTGCTGGAGGACTGTGAGTTAACTTGAATCTGGAGGGGATCTGGGACAGAAGTTCAATAAACTGATTTAACCTAAATCTGTTAAGTCTGATACTACATCCAACCAGGTTTATTTTTGACCAGTTTCAGCCAGTTTTGGAAGCGATTTATGTGCACTGGATTTCTGGGCAAGGGACAGACATTACACATAAACTGGTTTAAGTGATCAGAAACAGGTTTAAACCTGTAACAGAACAGACATTCAGTGCACATCAACCAGTTTCAAAATGGCTGAAACCAGTTTAAAATAAACCTGGCTGAATGTAGTATCAGACTTAACTGATTTGGCTCAAACCAGTTTATGTCATGTCTGTCCCAGACCCCTTGCTGGTTTAAGATAAACCAGAGACCCCCAGCATCCCAGCATGCTCTCTGGGCTGGGAGGGGCTCTCTGCTCTAGCCCAGCCAAGCTGGTCCCGCCCCTCTGCTCCCCAGCCCGAGCAGGGACAAGCAGGGGCAGGGGTATGGCAAGAGAGGGGTTTAATTCCCCCTCCCTGTGCCACTGGCAGGGACCTGAGCAGGGTCTGCCAGTTGCTCCCCCCTCCTCCTGCAGCACCGGGCACCATGGTCCTTGAGGCAGAGTGGGGCAGGGAGGAGAGTTAGTTTGCCCTGTACCCGCACTGGCAGGCAGGTCTGCATGCTGTCGCTGCAGCACTCACTCCCTGCCCAGAATAGGCCCCTGGCTGTGGAGGAATAACCCCCATCCTTGCTATCCTCCCCCACAGGGACCATGCCCAGCTGTGCCCCTGCAGAACCAGTGCACTCCACTGTTGTACAGGAGTGAATATGCAGCAAATTGCATCAGCTGAAGATCTGTCGCAGTTTCCTTTCCTTTCTTCCTATTTTACTGAATATAATTACCAAAACAGGTAATGCTACCAAGAATTTTATATTCCATGGGACCCTCTATCTGAGGATCTCAAAACACTTTACAAATATGAATTAGCCTATCCTTGCAGGACCTCTTTGTGATATAAGTGGAGACAGAGAAACATTAAGTAACTTGACCAAATTCATATTATTATTCTGTCAGAGCCAGGAGTTCCTGATTTTTGAGCCTCCTGGTCTACAGGTGATGACCCCACTGCCTCTCCAAGATCCATGTGCAAGAAGGTGAATCCTCTAATCCAGGGGTTGGCAAGGTTGAGGGGGGGGTGCTTTAATGGATCTTAATTCTGAGCACAGAGCACTTCCAAACCAGCCTGTGTCACTACCACCAGAGCTGGAGCTGGAGCTGGAGCTGAATTGCAGCAAAAGCAAGAGCCAGAGCTACTGTTCCTCCCCTCAGGGCTGCTGCCACTACTTTGTGTGGGAGAAGCCCCCATTATCAAAATGCTGCAGAAGTCCCTTGCCACTGAAATACCACAGAAGCCTCTGAGCCAGGTAAAATCAGTCCATGGAACAAATCTGGCCAGCAGGCCACAGGGTTCTAACTCCTGCTCTAATCAATTTTGAACAATACTTTTTAAAGTTCATAATGCTATTAATTAACTTGGGGGGAGGGCGGTGTCTTTTTTCATGCATCAGGTTATAGTAGTACTGCTAGATCTCCTGCAGCTCTCCATGACTTGGCTTATCAAACTTCCAGATGAGTCATTAATGCTCAACTATCTGCTCAGAATGACACATGTAATCATTGTTTTGAAATGCCTAAGCCACTTCTGGATTCAATGTAAAGCTGGCTTTAGAGATTAGTTGGGTTGGGGGGGGCTTTCACTTTGGATCCAAGTTTGAATCCAGGTCAGGCAGGAAATGAGTTTTATGATCTTGCAGAGTTCACAGATTTATGGAGAAAGCTTTTGAGGGAATGTGATACCCCATATTCTGACTTCTAGATTAAAAGACATGTGTCTGCAATTGTGGGCATTTGGGGAATTTATAGTTTACCATTATTTTTTTCTCTCCTGATTTTCAGGTCTCTGTTATATAACTGGTAGCTTAAAAATGTGTAACATAAACTAAACAGATAGTAGCTGAGAGTGTATTTCTCTAGTCATCACAACATACAATGCAGATGCTTAATTGGAAGCTTTCAGCATTGTCTGCTCCATGAAAAATCCCTGTAGAACAAGGCAAGAAAATACCCTGCATACGGCATAACTGGAGATCTTTAACCATCTATTTGTGCCTTCCATATTAATGTGGGCCTCACGGCCCACCCAGCTAACTAATAGCTCCTTTGTGGGGCCAAAGGGTGAAAGATGCAACTCATTTCTTGGGACAACAAAAGCAAAAACAGGATAGGAGTGATATGGGGGTCAATATGTGAAAATAAGTTCTTTGGAGGAGAGAGACAGAGCAGAGCCCCCTGGGCCGCACACACCAGTCCTCAAAGGCATTCAAGGAGCTGGTGGATGCCGCCCACTGGTGCTCTGCCCTGAAACCCCGTGCACGGACAAGTGAGAGGATAGCAGCCCCGCAGTCTCCCGGCACCTTCCCGGCCAGAGCCTCCTTCTTGGTTAAGTGCAGGGCCCACTTGGCAAGGGCCAGGAGGAGGTTGACCAGGAGGTCCCGGGACTTGGTGGAGCCATGGATGGGATGACCAAAAACAAAAAGGTGGTGGGTTTCTTTAACCACATGATAGGTTGTCTCAGACTGGGGATCAGTAATTAAGGGAATGGTGAATGAAGCACCAACCCTGGGTACCAAATTGTTGTGGGGGAGGATGCAAAACTGCAGCTACTGCTGCTGGTGGTGACCCAACCACTGCCACTGCCTCATGCACCGCTGCTGCCCAGGGCACAGAATTGCCCATCTACGCCTCTGGTAGAGATAACTAGTTGGAGAAAACTGGCATCCAACAATATTGTGTGTGCTTGCTTTAGGTGCATGGCATGCTGCTGCTTACCACTTGTGTGGTAAAATATATCTATTTTGCACTTGTACTGGAGCCCAGAACAGCACCTAACATACATACTTTAACCACAGGACTTAGGTTTTATTAACTTCAGTGGGATTGGTCATATGCTTAAGTACTTTGGTGGATTGGGACCTGGTTATGAAGTTCCTGAGTTCAGTGACATTACAGCATATTACGTGTCTGATATATCAGAGAAATGCTTTTCTAACTCACTCTGCCCTGAACCATGGCATTAACTATCCCTGATCTGTAGCAGCTCAATCTTAGGGGTAACTTTCTGGATCCATGTCTTAGTATTCAGTTGAGTAATTTAAATTTAGCTGGAGCAGAAACTAGATCATCTGTACTATTAGCTTCTGAGCAAGTAACATTAATATCTAAATGGTTGATGCCATGTACACTAGCATGAAATGTGTAATGTGGTGTGTGGCTATGGTTATCTACATCAAACAATTATGTGGATTGCATTTCAAAATTAAATTAGAGGTGATTTTAAAAGCATATAAATGTTTAGGACTAGGAAATCAAAGGGCTTTCATCATGTCCTTTGAGTGTTATGGACATTAGTTCTGTGAGGGAATCTGTTATGCAGAGAAGGCACAAATTAGTTTTATGTAAAAAGAGATGCATACCACTTGTCTCTTGTGAGTTGCTCTCTACTTTATGCTGCCAGGGAAAAAAATAATGTGTGTTCAGGAAAAAAAAAATCTTTATTTAGGGGTAGACAGTGAATTAATTATCTCTGCCAAGAAAGGGCCACCGTTCCAGGAGGGAGGTCGTGATACTGAGTCACTATGACTCTCAGCTCCCTTGCTACCTTTGGTGGGAGGAAAATTTGCTATATGTGTTATTGTATATATATTCCCCAACGTAGTGGAGGAGAGGAAGAAGAGCCGTGTCTCTGCTCAGTCCTATCTTGTCTTGCCAATTGGTGTGGCAGTGTAGTGGCTTTGTAAAACCTGCTTCTGCTCTTAGATTAGTAGAGGGCGTGAAATGGGTAGACAGTGCGGGGGAGAGCAGGGGTGACTTGCATCTTGGGCCACAATCTGTCTTGCTGTGGAGCCAGACCTGCTGCCATCAGTATTAATGGGGCTTTGCCATTGACGTCAAGCTCAAGCAGGATCTGTCCTTTTTCACTGTTCATGTGGTGCATTTTATTTTGTTTTATTTTTTATACTTCTATCAGCTTAAATACTGAAATAAACCCTTGGGCGCTTGTAGATGAAACAGGGGCCCTAAATTGAAGTGGTGGGTTTTAAAAAACACCACTTTAATTTAGGGCTGATTAACCCCCCGTGTTGTGCACACACCCCACTGACTTACCTGCCTCTCTGGCCGGGAAGGGAGGGGAGGGCGAGCTGCCGGCAGGCGGAGCGGTCCCTGGGCTGCAGGAGGAGCTGGTGCTTCCCTCCATGGCAGTGGTGGCTTCCCCCCACAGGCGGCACCCGCCCGCAGGCACCTGGGTCCTGCGGTCCCAGGGGGTACCACAGCCACGGAGGAAAGCATTGGGCCCCTGTACAGCCCAGGCAGGCAGGCAGGCTCGGGGATGGGGAAAGATCAGGATCGCCACTTTTCCCAGGCTGCTGCCAGGCTGCCTGCAGGGCTTCCTGCAGAGCCATGGAGCTACACAGAGCCCAGTGCTTCGCTCCGTGGCTGTAGGGGCAGCAAACTAAAACTCCTCAAAAGAGTTTTAGTTTGCTGCACCCCAAGTCATTTAAGGCACATTATGCTGCTGAATTTCCTACAGTGGCTGCAATTAATGTGCAATACACCGCCGAGCTGTGCAAACACCGACACCATTAAAGCGGTGCAGAAGCATTTAGCTCGCTTTAAAGTGTTGTGCACACATACCTCTCATTTCGTCTACACACGGCCTTAGGTTTCACTTTTCTTTTTAATCGGTTTCTAGTTGGTATTAGCCAAATTTTGTGTTTTTTACACACTCACGCTTGACTGTGTATACTTTTGGGGACTTATGTTTTATTTAAATTACAAGTCAGACTCATAAATCTGTTCCTATTCATCTAACTACTTAAGTAAATGCTTAAATTCCCATAGTCTTCAATGGGAATGAAGCAAAAGTTTAAATTTAAAAATGTGCTTCAGTGCTTTGATGACCCAGGGCCCAGAGCAGAGCCCTCAGACTTCAGGAGGAGATCTGCTCAATAGCACAATTGCAAGATTTGGCTCTCCCAGCCTTCATAAGGGTGTTAGAGTGCTAGTCCCTGGTATAGTCCCTTGGGCACAAAAATTGTTACTAAAAACTGCACAACCATGAAAAGTGCAAGATGAGAAACCCAAGTTTCCCAAACTCCACTCAAATCTGGACACGTTACTAGCAGTACCTGCAAAAAAGACTTATTTATTTTTTTATTCCTTTAAAGAACCTGCTGACAGACCAAATCACAGTATCCAGCCTTTTGTCAAATTTTTAAGAAAGTTATTTATAGATTTTTTTTTCCGGCTTGTTTTGTAAGGTAATTTTTTGGTGCATTTTAGGTAGCAGCAGGTGAAACACAGAAAAGAAAAATTGAAACTTTTAGTACAGCACTCAAATCCTAGTGGTTATCCATGCATGGAACACATCTAAAAATAACAGTAAATGGATTGGGAAGCCTACAAGATCTGTTGATTTATAATGGCTTTTTCCTGGTTTATTGCTTGAGTGCCCTGCCCACTGAAATTTGACATTGCAGCCAGATTGCCATTAGATAAAAACAAATACTCTTTTCCTCATGAACATGTATTCCTCTGAACTTTCTAGCACAAGCTTCATCTTTTCACATCACACAGATAAATGAGAATGATGTCTTCTAAAGAACTTTGTTTCCTTCCAAATAGTAGCTTGATAAAGCTACTATTACAGGACACAATACTGATGGATGTACATTTAGATTGGATTTGAACGTGTAACATATGCTTAAATAGGACTCCTATTTTATTTTAAGGGAATTAGTCACATTGATTTGTATCTAGAACCACATGGATAATAATATGTAGGTATGGACCCCATTTAGTTCCAATTGCAGAATTAATCTTTGAGTTGTCTTTAGCAGGGATTTTAACACTAATACAACACAAACACATGAGCCTATTGATCTCGTTTATGTATTTAACTTTTAAGGGCATAGTAGATCATGCACTAAGCAAGTAATATTTTATATGGCTTGTGGAAAATAAATCTGTTTTATCACTGCAATAAAAAGGAGCCAGATGTTTAGAGGAACATGTTCCATATGGAAGAGGCTTAAAGCTGTGGAACTTGCTAAAACCTTGCAAAGCTACTATTATGGAGAAAACAGGAAGACAGCTTCCTCCCCAAATGTACACCATTTCCCAAGGAGGAAGCCAGAGGTTTTTTTTCTTTGCTCTTTGTTGATTTTTGCAACAGAGAGACAGCTATTAAATGATGACCATAAAAGGCTTATGCTAGCAATGACATCAGTGGTAAACAGGAAAAAAAAAACCCCTCTTAAATAAGCACAGTTTTTAAAGGACTTTTACTTCCCCTACAAAAATGTAGA
Organism: Alligator sinensis; assembly: GCF_000455745.1. Taxonomy (NCBI): domain Eukaryota; kingdom Metazoa; phylum Chordata; order Crocodylia; family Alligatoridae; genus Alligator; species Alligator sinensis. The sequence goes on from NW_005841908.1 coordinate 2,012,288, forward strand.
TGATATTCCGGTCTGCGTTGACTGGCTTGTTTTATTGCAATCCTGTCTTCCAGTACACGGACACCCAAACTGTCCATTTTATGGTCACGTTGTCAGCTTGCCAGAATCCTGAGGCTCCTACTGTTTCCATTAAAGAGAGCTCATTTCAGCCACCTTGTTGTTAATTAGACAGTTTTATAGATTTAGAAAAAATTAAAATGTAATCATACAGAGGGGCAGTACTGCCCAACCCAAAATGTGCCTGGCAGCATCATGATCTAAGTGGGTGGCTCTATGTTGATTTTAATTCAGTGGCAACATGTTGTCTTCCTTGCCTAAATATTTTTTTCCTAAAGTGCAGCTTAACATCAGTTAGAACAGAGTAAAACTGTGTATCACCCATGAGTCAAATGCAGCCTGCAGAGGTGGACAGGATGCTCTATAATTGCATTTGTTTTTAATACAGTGCTCAGGCCAGCAGAAGCTACAGGGCTGTCTCCAACATGCAATAGTCAGTCTTGATCCCTGTTGCAGGATGAGACCTGTAGCCTCCCTCAGGCACACCTGCACAGTGAGGTTAAGTGATTACTACAGACAGCACCGCCACATCAAAAGACAGTGCTCTGTGTTTATCTGAATGTTATGTTTCTGCCTTAATTTAATTTTCTCTGCATGTCTCTGCTGGGGAGGGACATAAGGAAGTTAAGTCCTTCCAGTATATGCTGGTATTTTCAAGGTTTCAGTAAATCATCGAGTGTTACTGTAATTTTTTTAAGGTTTTAGCTTTCTTGCTGCAGAGGAATGCCCCCAAATATGCTCTGAGTTCTCCCTGCAGGGGAAATGAAACCCAAAAGGGAAATAAAAGCCCCAAATGGATCACACTGCAATAATCTCATGATTTTTAACCCAATCTTGTGATTTTGTGGGGGCACTGAATCTTTATTTTTGAACACGGTAGTTGGCAATACTGAGAACTCCATGGATTACATTCATTCCTGGGGTTTTACTTTGGCCACCCTGCACAAATATCTGGCAAATTTTATATCAGGAATATATGCAGAGCTTTTGAAGACAACATCTTATCACTAGTTATACAAAGTACATGCATGTCTGTGTGTATTTTGAAGTTATAGGTAAGTAATACACACACTCACAAGCCAGGCATTTAGACTGGAAAGGAATGTTACATTCCAGGCCTGCAGTCCCCAAGGATAGGGACAGACATTCAAAAAGCCAGACCCTGAACTGATTCAGTCTTGGCAAGTTAGTCTAACCTGCCAAGATTGAACTGATTCACAAGTGAATAGACATTCACTTTTGATTTTGGAGATGCAGGCACATGCCTACAATGGCTCAGGTTAGAAGCCAGGGGGGTGCTAGAGCAGCCCTCCCTTCCCTTTGGCAGCAGCTGCTTTCCCTCCTGCTCCTGCTCGGGTGGGCGGGGGGCCTGGCCAGAGCTGGCTGAGGCTGTGGAGCCGTGGGGCTGAGCTGAGCTGGCCTGAGGGTGCTGCTGAGGGTGAAAGCGGAGGGTCAGTCTGGGCTGGACCACGGGGGCTGAGCCCTTCCCAGTGGGCTGTGGCTCAGGCTGGGGCCGCAAGGACTGCAAAGGTAGATTGCTCCCAGCTCCCCACGCCCAGGCCGGGCAGGGCTGTCATGGAGCCACGGCCAGCTGGGAAGCATCCTTCCCCGTGGCTGCAGCTCTGTGACAGTCCAGCCTGGCAGCACAGGTTGGGGCTGGCCGGGTCCTGGTGGCTCAGAGGCGCTGGCAGGTCCCGAGCCTGGCAGCCACCCACCACAGCTGCTGCTGCGCCCCCTGCCCTGTTGCACACCTGGCAGCTGCTGCTGCATCACAAATTGCACGCTGCTCTGCCCCAGCTTGCCTCCAGCTGCTGCTGCTGCAGTAAATCCTGCTGCCATCCCTGTCCCTGCCGCTGCCCAGATGCGCCGTGACGCTCTGGATGGGCAGGCGGGAAGCTTCAGCCTGGCGGCTTCTGTTCAGGGCACTCGCTGCACCTGCCTGCACGGGCTGCTCATTGCATTGGGTGGGCGGAACGGGTGGAAGGTAGCCAAGAGCTGGTGCCGCTGGAGGCAAGGGAAAGGTGTCTTGGCTCAGCAGGGCTGTTCTACTCCCCTCACCTCCAGCTGTGGTTCCTGCTCCTGTCACCCCGCGCAGCACCGCTTGGGGCAGGGGGAGATTCAGCTCTGCAGCTTCTGCCCAGCTCATGGAACTGGCTCCCTCTCTGGCTGCCTTCCATCCCCTCTGCCCATCCAGTGTGATGAGCATCCC